>NC_133757.1:57447500-57785500 GCF_036562045.2 Rhinolophus sinicus
ATGTATGAAGTTCTCATATAATAGAGCTCATTACAAATGAAAGTAGTGTGAGGTTTGTTATTAGTAATGTATAAGGTGTGTTAAAAGTAGATGCCAGGTGAGCCAAACTCGTCACTGCAAGGGACACTGTAGAAGTTCCTTCTGAGCCCTTTGTGGAGCCTGGAGCACAGTTGTTTACGTGCCACTAAGTGAACAACAGAGACGCTCTCCATCTCTGAGGAAGGATCTGAGTTTTCAAAATGGCCTGAAGCAAAAGGAGCATGCCAATCAATGTGGGCAAAACTACATTTAGTCAAAGGCCAGCTGTGCCTGGCAGGTAATATAATTTGATATTCTTGTGTGGATCATACACTGAAGATGGCAGGAAATGAGAAGGCAGTGGCTAATCCTGTAGGAATAATGCCTCCCAAAGTGACACCTTTGAAGGATGATATCATTTTGGAATCATGACTGGATTCTGCCGAACGTGTATGAGTATTACCTTATAATGATACCTCTTTGTGTTGAAGGCAATGAAATCACATGTGTGGTTTCTACCACTGTGTTCCTAGAATAATTATAACTACCTACAGGAAAATCAGTAGTGGCCCCAAACAGTGATGGTATTAATACAGGCACCTGTAGCCATTATTGGAACACGCACGCACAGGCTTCTGCTCCTATGTGCCTTTCCCTCCCATTTCCATCTAAGTTGAAATGGTTCAGCCCCAATGAGAAGAACTCATTGCAGTTTTACTTTGAAGAAGTATGGGAAAGACTTATTTTAAATATTATTACTAAGGACTGAGAAGAATGTTCAAGACACTTCTATAACTATCATAAGATTATAGAGATTGATTTGCTGTTTTTATCACTAACGCAACATGAGGGCTTTGGTGATGGAAATGACTATATGTATTAACAGTCATAAAATTACATAAATAATTTGCTTTGTCTCCCGATGCATTTTATAAGGAGACGTACTTTAAAATTGATATAGGTGATGTTAGATCTGCTAGCAGTTTCTGAGTGTGGGCCGGGATCATGTCTCGTGACGCCAAAGAATGGAAACACGGACCAGGGAGAGGCAAAAAGTTTTAAAAACAGGATAGTTTAATCGAGGCAGGAGAAGAGGTTGCATCTCCCGAGCGGGAGGGGTTCCCGAATGGGGGTTGCCCCATGACTGAGGCAGAAGTTCTTACTTTTATACCTTCCCTTGCCTGCTTGGGGAAGGGGAGCTGTTTGAAGAAGGGAACTTGTTTGAAGAAGGGAACTGGTGCCTTTTAATGAAATTTGTCTACCAGGTTTGTTCTGCTTGCCCATCCTAAAGGAATTAGCAAAGTAACCCACTCCCTATCTATCTGATCTGCTCCATTTGTCAGACCAAAATGAATTTTATGATTAACCTCAAGGCCTTGTTACATTATGTCCCTGGAGCGAAGGAGTGATTTCAAAACCTGGAGTTTTAGGATATAGCTGTCTTTGTTTATTCCACCAGGGACCTCCCTGTCTACCCAGGGACACGTTAACTATCCTGTATCAAAACCAGTTCTGTTGAAAATCCTGGTGCACTAAGAAGAAAGTGGGAAGTAAAAAGTGTGCTGACTTGCATTCCAAATCAAACTCAGCTGCTGTGTTTAGATGAACAAATATTTTTGACTGGATGGGCCTTTTTCTTTTCCCTACTGGTAAAGTGAAGGGGTTGGACTAAGAACCTACTGTAACTTATGATCCACTCTGGGCCCATGCTCCCACCTGTATTACAAGCACAGTCCCTCTCCCCAGCCGCACTTCCCTCATCTGCTCCATTTTATCTGGAATAAATGGGAGGAGATTTTGTAAGAAGTCTCTATTTCCAAAAAGGAAAAGTTTGAAAGCCTCTGCCCAATTTCACTTATATCCTTGTTTCCCTATGGAGAAAGTGGCACTTTCATATTTTTTAGACAGAGAGTTATCAGTTCAGTTTTCAATAATCTCAGCCAAAGCAGAGCTGAGTTTACCTATGGAGGCTGCTTTCATGGGGGACGAGGGAGCTTTTTTTCAAGATAAAACCATTGAACAGTTTCCAGGCTGCTCACTCAGCATTGCTAGACAGAAGTAACGGTCATCCTTATGTCACTCGTACCTTGACTCTAGCTCCTGTGTGCCATGAGGTCATTTTTTCTAGTTACCTTCCCTTTCTAATCAGCTGGTTGCAACCTTTCACTGTCACCAGCTCCTAAAAATTGGAATGTCTCGTTTCTGAGATTTCAGTCCTGTGCTCTCCAGAAAGATACAGAATGTGCAATGTCTTCTCTTCATATCCTATAGGATGTGTAATCCCTCAAGTAGGCTTACAGAAAACACAGATTTCAAATTCAATATGTCTGAGGCAGAATAGGCTTTTTTTCTACAACAGACATGCATTTCCTGTCTCAGGAATGCAACGATAATCCAGTTTGCAAAATCAGAGGATCTGGAAACTCTTATTTTCCTCATCTAAATGTCAGATCCATACCTTTTTTGTTTAGTTCTGTCCACACGACCTGGAGAAGTAGGTGGCATTAAATATTTGCAAGTTAATGAATAAGTGAATATCCCTCTACATCACCAAGAATTGGTGACATTCAGTGACTAAGAACTGTGTATTCAGTTACCTTTCTTCCTATCCATTAAACCCTTCCACCTTCTCACTATTTATTGCTGCCCACCACGTTCCACCCTTTTTCTCTTCTGTTGTCTCTTACCTGTATAAACACAATTTTCTAAATCTCCTATTTCCAGTTTCTCAGGGTCAATAGACTTGCCGTAATCTTTCCAGAATGGTTGTTTTAACATAAACTTACGACCATGCTCTTGGCATCACAGGTGGTTTTCGTTCTTAGAATTGATTTTTTACAATCCATGTGATTTACATATGTAAATGACATAAACAGAAGAAAGAGGCTTTTAAGATGATCATTTTTCATTTCCCTGTAGAATTCTTAATGCCTTGTGATCCTCAATATAAAACCTAGACTCAACACAGCATAAAAAATGTATCTTGCCATAGATCCCATGTATCCCACAGCCTGAGAGTTTCTGATCTGTCTCCTGGAGCTTTTCACACCTGCCTTTTGTACCCAGCAACCTTGAGACCTTTGCAAATGCTGTACTTACACCTCCATGGTCTTTCTGACAGATTCACTGTTCTTTCAAGACTCAGTTCAAATATCACTGCTCTTCTCACTGTTGCCTCTGCTTGGCCCCACCACCAAGAACATGTTGTATTATAACAGGACTGGCCTGTTTATTTCACAAATAGAAAGTAAACATCTTGAAAGCAGGGCAATATCTAGTTTATCTTTCAACTCCAGCTCTTAGCTGAGTGGCAGCTTAATATTTGTTGAACGAGTGAAAAATTAATCTAGCAGCAATATCATTCCTCTTGGGGAAAGTAACTGCAACGAATGTGATTGTGAATGATAAACGTTCGTTTTTTTCTTGTGTGGAAAAACAGACATCCCAAACATGTTTATTTTGGTCCACAACCAGAAAGGGTATATTAGTGTGAGAACAAAAAACTCACCAAATATTGTTATAGGAAACATCTCTTACTACAACCCAACCCCGTGCCTTGCAGCTTTAATGTTTTAAATGTTTTTGCAAAATTGCAGCGTCTAAAGGAGAAGCCCCAGCCTGCAGTGCATGGAAAGCCAAGCCTGCGGTGCTGGCGGCTGCGGGAAGTCCCATTGGTCACATCTTTCCCATCTGTACAGGAGGCAGCAGGTGGAAGCGGAGCCCTTCCCTAAGTGGATCAGTCAATCGCTTTTTCTAAAGGCTCAGAGCAGCAAGCTTACATTTTGTCTTCAGATCTCTCTATGAAAACACCACTGTGGATAATGAGGCTGTTGTATGCATAATTTAGCTTTAGGAAGCCTAAATTTCACTGCAAGGCAAATTGGTACCTAGAGGCATGCAATTTGCATTGGGATTTCGAGCCCTCCTCCAGTCTATTGTCCCTGACTTGGTGTTGCTTTTCTTTTAAATTATACTCCCTTGTTCTTTGAATACCTGAGTCAGAGACGGTAACCAGACTACCACAGCCCCGCTATTTAACAGTCGTTTCCCAACCCCCACCGTGCTGACTCTGACCATTTCTGGGAGCATGAGGTCTAGTTTGGCAGAGCTGTGCCCCAGCTCCCAGGCAGTCGTCCCCATGAATGGGTGCCTGCGCCCAGCCTCCTGCCTGCCTGGACAGGGCCAGGACCAGCTGAGCCTGCAGCTGCCTGGACTGGGCGGTGCTGATGGAGTCCTGGCT
Source organism: Rhinolophus sinicus (assembly GCF_036562045.2). Lineage (NCBI taxonomy): Eukaryota > Metazoa > Chordata > Mammalia > Chiroptera > Rhinolophidae > Rhinolophus > Rhinolophus sinicus. The sequence goes on from NC_133757.1 coordinate 57,451,759, forward strand.
GACTTCTCTGCTCGATCTGTCAATTTGTTTGGGGACAGACGGTTAGAGAGCTGTCTGAGTTGCCTCAGAAAGAATTTGGCTTCTCGGCTGCATCTTCTCGTGACAGACGGCTTTGGTCTTCTCTGGGCTGCAGAGCATGGCTGCGCTGGCAGGCGTAACAAGTTCAGTTTTTCAAAGGCTTTTAGAGTCAAGAAATGTATAAATGGATCAAGAACTTAGGAGAACAACCTGCCTAGTGTCTTCTAATATTTCATTTGTCATGTGATAGGCAGTATTGATTTTGCAGGCAGAGCAGAGGGGCTACACACTAATTAATTCTAGTTCTTCAGGAATGATTTCTACCAAGTAGTGAATTTTTATTTTACTAAGATAAACTTTGGAGATGTAAAAAACTTGCCAGTATGTTCACTGTAACCATATGAGATAATTTTGGTATTTGGTGACCAGGCCAGTTTACAGATGACTGAGAGGTTCCTTCGTGGTGCTTAGTAGAATACCTTAGTCATTTGCAGTGTCAATTAGAAACCAAAGAGGACATAGAGAGGGAGTGGGAGAGGAAGAGAAAAAGAAAAAAGGAAAGGCTACACAGAATGAAGGCATTGTCGTTCAGTGGGAAAATGGAGATCAATTTTTAGATCAGGAGATCGAAACCTGGGTCAGGACTCACTAAATATTTAGGTCGGTGACCTTGAGCAAGTCACTACTTTCCTCTTTAAAATAAAAGCACTGGGCGTGATCATTTTTTGAGATCTCCTTTAAATCTAATAGGAAGTCTTTCGCTTGTCTTCTCAACAAAGTAACTGATTATTTTATAGCTGACTGGGATGTGTTTAATAGCTAGAAATGGGGTGCCGGTCCCGGGCAGAGGACCACACTCCCTGCATCCCCGAATCAGCTCTCCTTTTTTGAGTTCTTAGGGTGCAGTAGGAGCTACATTGAGCTCCCTAAACGCATTGTCTTCATTGTTCTTTAAAACCATCTGTGAGGTTGCTATTATTTCCCATCTTTTGTATTTGAGGAAATGCATTAACTTTCCTCAACATTCTCAGCTGAGAAATGGCAGAGCTGGAACTGGAATGTGGGATCTGCGTTTTGAATTCTGCTTGATTCTACCTCTATAACATTTCATTTATGGATGAGTGAACTTAAAGTTTATGGCTGAGAAGATAGGGACCCACTTGCCACATTCTTGACTTTTCAATAGTTGTATGTTATTAGGACACACTAAAACAGAGATATGTGTCATGCTAAGAACAAAGCACGTATGCATGGCTCATGCAGGAATACAGAGATGGCATGTTGTACCAAAAGGCAGGATTTAAATGGCAACAGGGATATGTCTGTTTCCTAATGATGTAGAACTTTTTTTCCATCTAGTTAATGTGGCCCTTCTTTTCTTACCCTAAGACTGACAGCTGTTTCCTGGTTGGGGCAGTCAGTCACTAAGATTCCTTCCTGTTGCCAGACCTCCTGGGGCATCTGAGTGCTATCTGAGTTAGAGATTAATGGCATGCCATGCCAGTGACAGCTGTGATAGTCATATGTTGCCGTAGTGGTCAGACAATTTCAAGAAGAGAAAGAATTCCATCATCTTATAATAGTTCAGTAATATATATTCTCCTAGAATACTAGAGAAATTTTTATTCTTCTAGGAATATGGGTTATAAATTGAATTCACTCTTATTGTGATCAAATCCATATAGTCATAAAATAAACTGGAATGTTTTGCAAAAGTCGCCTATGTTGTGAAATGAGATGATGTGGTTATTAAGTGCCCATGATATGTCAGGCATTGCCCTGGTTTACAATAGTGATAAAAAATACTAAATTATAAATTAGAATTTTCTTCCCTCTCATCACACTTAAGTGTGGTATTGGATTGGATGTGTGCTGGCACCCAGTATGGTGAAGAATGTATAAACAGGTGTGATTTCAGTACAGTTCTGACAACTGGAGATGAAACAAATACTTATGGAAAGAAGTCAAGGAGATTTGAATACAAGGAGCTATATTGCTGAGTTCTGGCTCTCTGAAAGTTTTCATTTGATTTTATTAAAGAAATTGGGTTTCACACTGGCATTTTCATTTGCTTTGTAGACATTTAAAGTTAGGTACTTCTGATATTCATTGTTATATGTAATCTTCATTAATTTTCTTTATGGCTCTTTGTAAATTTATAAATTCAAGACATTCAGGTAAAATATAGACAAGTTATTAATCTTTCAGACTTTGTATATTCTATTTATGAAAGCATGGGTCCCTGTTACTCTGTAAGGAATATGTGGTGAATTGCAATCTGTAGAGAAATGCGAAGTGTTTATTATATTTCTTTAGTTTTATGTCATAGACATATACTTTTATGTTATATTGTACAAAGTAATTTACATTTAATGCTATTTGGTGTGATAGCATTTGCACTGTACTATGTGCAAAACTGTAGAAATGAAACATCATTTAAAAAGAGTCTCTTTTTACTTAGAATGAAACAACTTCTTCTGTAACACTTTTATTCAGAGACTTTTGATTAATACTACGAAATACTGGGTTAAAAACAACGCTGAATGAGAGGGAAAAAAGGAGAAGTGTCATGTCTTCATAATTAAAATAAAATGAGAACTACTATGAGGAATATTTTCTGGACTTTTAACATTTAATGATCTAATATCATTCATCCAAACATGTATACACAATTGGCATAATCACCTTTGATCTTACTATGATAAAAAGCATGTATTTCATATACCGATCCTTTTTATAAATCAAAACTGTCTCAGATCAGGACTCAGATGCAGGGTAGGCTAGGACCTCAGGAGTGTCAGCAAGGGTGGGGCTTCACATGATTGAATAAAAATGATCACGTTTTTTCTTTGTAATGTGTTCACATGGTGACTTACGTTGATGGATTTTGGAATGTTAGACAAACTTTACATGCCTGGGGTAAGCCTCACTTGGCAATGATGTATTGTTCTTTTTACATATTACATTAAATTTGCTAACATTGTGTTACAAATTATTGCCTTTATGTTTATGGAGAATACTGATATGCATTGTTTTGTTGTTATCCTTTGCCTGGTTTTGGTATTAGGGGAATGTTGGCCTCATAAAACCAGTTGCAGAGTATTTCCTCCTCTTCAATTATCTGGAAGAGTTTGTGTAGAATCGGTATTATTTCTTTCTTCAGTGTATGGTAGAATTTCCTAGTAAAATCATCTGGGGTGAAAACCTTTATGGCAAGGTTTCAAATACAATTCAAATTATTGATATAGATGATTCAATAATTATCTATAGGGTAATTAAACTTATCTATTTTTGAATGAGCTTTGGTAGTTTTTATCTTTCAAGGAATTCATTCATTTCATCAAAATATTTGTTCTTTTAGCATAAAGTTCATAATATTTTCTTATTTTTCTTCTAATAACTCTAGAATCATTAGTGATATCATCTCTCATTTCTGATGTTAGTAATTTGTATCTTCTTTTATATTTTTTCTAAGCATTCTAAGTAGAAATTAGTAAATTGTATTGATCATTTTAAGGAACCAAGTTTTGGTTTCATTGATTTTTCTTTCTGGCTTTCACGTATTTTTATTTTATTGATTTCTTATCTCACCATTATTGTTTCTTTTCTCTGTTTATTTTTTATTTCATTAGATTTTCCTTTTCTTTTTTTAGTGTGGAAACTAAGATTATTAACATGATGACTTTATTCTTTTCTAATAGAGGTTTCTAGTGTCACAAATTTTCCTCAAAGTGCTCCTTTAGCTACATCACACAAATTTTGATATGCTCTGCTTTTATTTTCATTCAGTTTAATATGCTAATTTTTGTGTTTTTTTTTCTTTCTTTGCTGAATTAGTTAATTGGAAGTATACATTTGGTTTCCTAATATTGAGGAGCATTTTCTAAATATCATTTGGTTATTGATTTCTACCTTAATTCCATTGTGGTCAGAAAGCATACATTGTATGAGTCAAATCCTTTTAAATATATTCAGATTTGTTTTGTGAACTAGAATATGGTCTCTCTTGGTAAATATGCCATGCACACTAGAAAACAATGATTATCTGCTGTTGTTGGATACAGTGTTCTGTAACTACCAAATTGGTTGTTACTGTTGTTTAAGTCTTCTGTATCTTTACTGACTTGATATTTCAATTATTGAGGGTAAGTGTTGAAAAAACAGATTACAATTGTGGATTTGTCCATTTTTCCTTACGTTCTATCAATTTTTGTTTCATGCATTTTGAAGGTCTCTAATTAGTTGCATATGCATTTACTATTTTTCTTAATCCTTTTGAGTTCACCCACCATTTATTGTTCTATCATATTCCTCTTTATGCCTCAAGTTTTTGTGGTTATGAATTCTACTTGTGTGACTTTAATATAACTATTCCAAGTTTCTTATGTTTGTGTGATCAATTTTTTCTGTACATTTAGTTTTAACTAATTTATAAATTTTATATTTAAAGTGAGCTTCTTGTAGGCAGCATAAAATTGGGTCATGCTTTTTTATCTAATCTGATAATCTGTATTTGTATTTCTTTTGTTGTCTTATACCTTTAGCTCCTTGTTTTATTATTTTCATGGCTGCTTTACTATCATTTTGTGGTTTGTAGTTTATATCTTTAATTTTAACTATTAATATGTACCTGCAAATGATATCATACCACTTCATATATAAGAACTATACACAGTACACTTCCATTTCTCCCCTCCTAGCCTTCATACTGTCATTACCAAACATTTTATTTCTACATATATTATAGACTTTACAATACTTTGTGATTGTTTTTGCGTTAAATGGTTGGTTGCATTTTGAAGAATTTAAGTAAAAAGAAAAAAAGGTTTTGTATTTACCCACATAATTACCATTTCCAGTGCCCCATATTCCTTTTTGTAGATCCAAATGTCTGACTGGTATTTTTCTTCTGTCTGAAGAGCATCCTTTATTATTTCTTGTGTTACAGATGTGCTGCTGATAAATTTTCACATCTACTGTATCTTCCGAAAATGGCTTTATTTCACCTCTGGTTTCAAAAGATATTTTTGCTGGGTAAAGAATTCTAGATGAACTGTTTTTGTTTGTTTGTCTTTGGTTTTGTTTTTTCCCTATCAGTTCCTTAAAGATCTTCTCTACTGACATCAAAATTGCAATGTCTCTGACAAGAATCCTGCTGTCATTCTTACCTTTGTTTTTGGTACATAATATATATTTTTCCATTGCCATTTGTAAGATTTTCTGTTGGAAACTAGTTATGATGTGCCTTTATATAGTTTTCTTCATCTTTTTCTTTTGCTTCGGATGTGTTGAGCTTCTTGATTCTATGAGTATATAGTTTTCAACAAAATTCAAAAAAAATTAGCTGTTATGTTTTAAAACATTTTTTTCTGACTTTCTATTCTTGGGAAGCTACAATTACTTCCACACTGGTTATAATCATGATATGCAACTTGAAGTAGTCCTACACTATTCTGATGCTTAGTTCTTTTTCTTTTTAAAAATATATTTCTGCTTTCAATAGTTTCTACTGCTGGTATTCAAGTACTCTATTATTTTCTTCTGCAATGTCTAATTTCTAATTTACATTCAGTGTATTTATTATCTCAGAAATCACAATTTTCATCTCTTATTTCGTTTCCATTTCTCAGGGATCACTTTTCTTCTTTGCCAGATATCTAAAGTCTTGATCAATATCATTTACATGTTTTTATCTTTTTAAAAAGTTATTTAGGCAGAAGGGTAAATCTGTCCCATGTTACTATATTTTGGCCAGGATCGGAAATCTCTCATTACATTTAACATGCAATTTTTGCTAAATGACCAAGTGTTCTAGCTGTCAATTTCATTTTCTTTAAAATGGTGACAAACATTGTTTAAAAGTAAATAAGGTAACCCCTAAAGGCACCTTAGTATATTATCTTAACCCCTAAAGGCACCTTAGTATATTGTCTTATATATATTATATTGTATAAGATCCGGTCTTATATTATAGCAAAATAAGACCGGGTCTTATATTAATTTTTGCTCCAAAAGATTCATTAGAGCTGATTGTCTGGCTAGGTCTTATTTTCCGGGAAACACAGTAATGGGGGAAACAAGTGAGAGTGAAGCAGCATGCTGGATTCTTGAGATTCTGGGCTCTTAGACTCTCAGCTCAGAAGCAAAACTGGGGTGTGGATAGAACCTGGACTAGAAACCGAGTCCATGTCCTGAGCATCAGTGGTAAAAAAGGAGAAGCTACAAGGGTCAGATGGTTGCTTTTGGCTTACCACAGGTATGCTGTATGTTATTCCTGATTCGCCTGTGGGAAAAGCTGCCTCAGCAGTAGGTGGGGCCGAGCTCTCAATTTGAAGATACCTGGAGATAAGACTTAAAATATTTGAGAAAGCCACGGATTAAAAATAATCTTGCTTTTGTATCTGTCTATTGTCTTCATTAACACAAATTTCCTTCACTATTGTAAAGACCTTAAAGACAACAAAACCTGAAATAAGTTAGCTTTGGAGTCAACAGAAATGTGAGTAAATCATGGAAATTAGTGACTCTCATCTTACTGATCTCAAAGCAATTATGTCTCAGCTATCACTGCCATCCAAATGCAATTGCCTTGTGTACCTTTCTTTGTGTTTATATGATGGTTGACATTTACTAGATATGTTCTCTTAACAACAGACATGCTCCCCATTAGGTGATATCTTGGTCAGCTAGGGCTGCCAAACAAAATACCCACAGACTGGGTGGCTTGCACAGCAGAAATCTGTTTTCCCAAACTTCTGGAGGCTAGAAGTCCAAGATCAAGGTGTTGGCTCGTTTGCTGTCTCCACATGACTCTCCTTGTCTTGAACATGGCTACATTCTTGCTGTGTACTCACATAACCCATTGTCTGTGTATTTATCTTGTCATGTCACTTCTTGTTCTTATAAGGATACAGTCCTTTCGAACTAGACTCTCACCCTTATGACCACATTTAACCTTAATTACCTCCTTAAAGGTCCTATCTGCAAATATAGTCACATGGGGGTTAGGGTTTTTTGTGTGTGTTTTTTAAGTTTATTGCGGTGACAATTGTTAGCAAAATTACATAGACTTCAGGTGTACAATTCTGTATTACATCATCTATAAATCCCATTGTGTGTTCACCAGGGGGTTAGGATTTTAACTTGTGAATTTTGGGGAGACACATTAAATCTATAACATGGTATAAGGAATAGGTCTTGGTAAATAACAGCCTCTTTTTCTTGAGCAATGATCCGGTGTGCTTCTTTTTCAGAAGTCAGTACTCTGGCTACGAAGTTAATGAAGAACACATTTGCTAGAAAAAGAGTCAGTGTCTTCACTGGATTCCATGTGAAGGATTCCAAATGGCTAGCATTCCATTGGCTAGGATTCCATTTAGATATTTTTAATGTGTGTGTACTTTAGCCACATCTCTCAGTGGCTAGGGTAGCATTGTAGACTCAGGAGTTGAATCCATGTTCTTTACTGATTGGTTGCTAACCTCTCTCCTATCGTGAATGTATAGGAAGGTGGTTTATAGACCACCACACCTTTTGGCCTTTGTCCAGTCTGTAAATGGATTGAGCAAGGGTTGCTCAATGTCTGCTTATTTCACCATGGATATAGCTTTAAGGGTTCATAAGTTGCCTTGGAATGATTTTTGGAGGCCACACCATGTCTAAACATCAGTTATTCTCACATGGACCATCCGTAGTGCCTGGCACATCATCACATACTAAAACCATTTGAGTAAATGAAAGAACAGATGACACCTATTCAAGTGCCAGTTCCAGAGGGAATATGTGAGAGTGTACTAGAAGTTGATGAGCCAGGAGTTTAAAGTTGAATATATTTATCCTTGAAGATTGCTTTAGCACTGCTTATTTTTGGAATTCTATAGATTCTGTTGTTGGCACTTGTTTGTAGTACTTTTTTATAAGCAGCCCATTTTGAGAAGTGAAAAAAAGTTCATGCAGACTGAAAATTTGAGCCATGTTCCACACAATTGCTCTGTCACAAAAGCATATGTGTAAAGCAGAGTAAAGGATAAAGCAGCTGGATAGCTGAGGGTCATGGAGCCCGAGAGATGGCTGTTCCAAGAGCATGAAAGGACACTTCAGCTCTTTCCATTTTTACGGAGTCTTTCTGACAGTGGCCTCTTTTCTCCTTGGCCAGTGTTGGAGTGCTAGTTGATTGAGGAGCTGTGTTCTACTGAAAAACAAGCTTTTTTTTTAAAAAATGAGTTATTCCTATAAGAGAAGAATTTATGTTAATTCTATATCTATCATGCATTCTTATCTAAGTGTCACCTTTCCTGGGAGTTTAATTAATTTACATATCTACTGCATTTTTTTTTTCTTTTGTCTCATTCACCCACAATGAAGGTAAGTGATTGCTTAGTTTTTGTTTTTTTTTTCTTTTTAATAAGAATGACTTAAAATTACATTTTAGGTGCATATTATTAGTTTGGGGACAGATTGAAACAGAAGACATCCTGAACAGACATCCGTAAACAAAGAGAGTTCATAATATATATTTGTAGAGCACAGGCAGGGCCATTTTTAGTTCTCTTATCAAATCAAGAGTGACTCTAAAGAATGAGACTAAATATATTCACCACATAGAATAATCTGTCTTATTTCTTCACAGTAACCCCTGAGGCACATGACGTTTCTGGTTCTAAAACGAAATGTCTAATGTGCTTTCACCTTGGCAATGTCACCTTATACCATTCCAAATCTTTCCTTACATGTCATCAGAGAAAATAGACTTCTGGAAGCCAAGATTACAGGCCATGGAAGCCTCACGGCGGGCATTCCATTCTAGGAAGCTGGAGATCTGTGCTCTTGGCTTCTGGTCCTGCATGAAATGGGCGCTACAGCTATGGTCCTGTATGACCACAGCCTTCACCAACAGCTTTTATCCTGGACCACACCTAGCTTCTGGAGTCTGCCGGGGCTACAGATTTCCCAGTGTCCATTCATTCTCTTTCTCCCACTTTCCTGTTAACATTTCTTTACAGTTATGAAACATTTTGGCTGCAATTATTTTCCACATATGGGATTGTTTCCTAAATATGCATCTGTTGTGAGCAACACCTTAATGGGAAAGCCCAGTTCTGGCACCATTCTTTAAAAATTGTGCTTTCCTGGACCAACATTAATTTATATTGTTATTTATAATAGTAAGCAGTTTCTGTAAAGAAAAATTTGAAAATCTTGAAAAAAAAATGGAAAGACAAGGGTCATATACAATTATGTTTAGTTATATAATTTTTACACTATTGTTACCGTTTTTCTGTATTTTTCAGTATTTTTTCTGATATATACTTTAGTGATTTTATGGTTATGACTACATAATTCACTTACATATTTTTATTTTTTTATTTATCTAACATATTATAATCAGATTTATAATCAATTTAACAGATGCTTCATAAACATCACTTTCATAACTGCATAAAATCCCACTGTGTGGCTCCAGTATAATTTGTTTGACCATTCTATTAATGGGAATGTGTGTGTTTTAGTGTTTCCACTCCTGTATATAGTATGGCAATACATATCTTTTGACAAAAGATTTTCTCCATATTTAAGATAGTTTCCTCTAGGCAGATTTCATGTGGAATTACTAGGGTGAAAATGAGAAACATTTATAAGCCTTTCGGTCAAGAATGCCTTTCTAATCTGTTGTCCTGTCTCTGGCTACACATCCTTGACTGCGGTTGCAGGTTTATCCATCTGGCTTCCTAAGTAGTCAATGTAAATATACACCAACTTAACATCTGAAGTGCAATGCACACTGGAGTTGTTAGCATACTGTGGATTTCTCTTAAACCGTATTGCTGGTGGCCATCAGCAGATATAATTGTGTGAATGACTCTGTTGCCCACTCCTCCATTTAACAGCACAGTTCCCGCCATGCACTGATTCCACCTATGCCTTCTCCTGAACGACATTCCAAGCTTGTCTCTTGTTTCCTGGCTTTGGTATTTACTGCGGCGGCGTCTCATCATCGGCAATGAGCAGACCTGTACAACAGAATCTTAATCAACTGTATTTGTATGGCTCTAAAACTGGGCCCCTTCCTATTTATTGCTGTCCTACGGGTGCATCTCTGCCGAGCGCAGGCAGTGAAACCCCAACTGCCGCCCCCTGTGCCCATGAATACTCCCGGACCTCGGTGTTTTGGTCTCCAATACCTCCCCCTCCTTTCACTTGGCCCCTCTTCTCTTCTTACTTTTGGCCTGGCACTTGTGCAAGTGGAGGTGATTTTATAGCTTCTTCTAACTTTTCATAAAAAAGGAACATTTCCAGGTTGAATGCTATTTTTTACCATTTCTGAGTTATATGAAAGGCTTTGGTTCTTTGGTTCTTTCTAGACCACACTATTAACATGCCCCATAGGCTGTAGACCCGTGGGTTTGCTTTTAATTCAGCATTTCCTAAACTATGCTTCTGTGGAACTGAAATTTCAACAGGATCCAGGAACAGAGGTTTCCATGGTCAAATAAGCTGTGAAATGTGTTTCCTAAATTTTTCTCTTGAAGTTTTGCATTCACATTACCATATCTGAAAGGTTGGAGACATAAAAAAGAAAGAAAATATTTTAACCTGGTCATTCCCCACTGAAGACTTGTTGGCTTTTTTTTTTTTTTTTTTCTCTTCTTATTTTTTTATGGCTGTACCTATAGTAATTTTTTTGTTCCTTAAAACTTTTTTGGAAAAAGCTGCTTTGACCATTCAGTCTGTTTATGGAAGTGGCTAAAAATAATGTTCCCCCTGATTGGAGATGAGGTGTGTACATGTTGCTGTTTATCTGAACCCTTGAACATTTGAACAGTATAATCTCCATGTGGTACTGACTGGCTGTGGTGCAGAGGGAAGTGGTAAGCTGGACACAGTGAGGTGCGTGAGTGGGAACAGACAGATCCTGGGCCTGCCACCCCCATGCCGCTGGCTGGCAGAGAGCCAGGGGCCACATAAGGCAGAGAAGCTGAGCATTTCCTGGGCAGTTGTTTGTCCACTGGTAGGAATGCATGAAGTTTGATTTATCAGAACAGCATTCCTATAAAGTTGTCTGTCACCCAGAGGGCATCATAAGGATGCTTGAAGTACTGAGGAGGGATCATTGATTCCTTTGGAGCAAGTGCTCATCCTTTCACAGCTGGGGAACTGCTTTGCTGTGAACTAGAATTTCAGTTTGATGTGAAATTAATCAGCTTTCAAAGCTCTAATTTTTGACTAAGACACTGTGTCAGTGTGTTTAGTACATGCTGTGTTTGAGCCTGGCATCCTACGCCCTGCACTTGTGTAGCATCGTGACACTACCACCTGCCTGTCACATACCATGGGGAACAAAGGGACTGGGGAGAGGACAGTTTCTCTTCTGCCACTCTATGGTTCTTCATCACAGCTTAAATCCAGGGATGATCTCTCAGAGGCTGACATCTGGAAGGGAACTTCATGGCTATCTAGTGCAACCCACTACCCAATAGAAGAAATCCTCCCTAACACCCAGCATTTGTGGCTGGTCCATCCCCTGTTTGCATACCTTCAATGAGGGGGAATCCACCACATTACAAGGTAGCCTAAGGTTATGTTTTGAATCACAGTCAGGCTTTGTACAATTTCTCCTTTCCTGGATAAGCTAAAAAAGGCAGATTGCAAATTGCTTTATCTCTGTACTAGCATGAGATTAATATCACAGGGACATTCAGTCACTTTTCTTATCTTTAATGGCTCTGATGTGATCGATTTGTATATTTTGATCTTGGATGCTTGGAAAGCCATATATAGAGAAAGAAACTGACTTTTGTGATCTAACACTATCTGCCAAAAATCTAATCTCTTGAGGCAATTTTAAATTAGAAAGATGCATATGTTTTCTGAAGAAACAGAATTAGGCAAACATAGACATTTATATTTGGTGCAATATCCTCACCCTAACAGCAAGAAAAAAAAGAATGTTTTTCTTCTTATATAGGCAGTCATGCAGAAAGGATCAACAATCAGGTTCTTTAACATAATTTCTCAGTTTTCAAAATCTTACTTGCATAAGGAAACCAGTCTGTTTACAAAAAAGCTTTGGGTGTTGCAGTAACGTGTAATGGGAAGAACATAGTCAGACATGTTTATGAATCACGATGTATTTCTGCCTCTGCTTCTATATTAGGTTAGATGGTCTGTAGCAATGGGGGAGAGAATATGAGTGAATCATGCCCCCTGCCCTCAAGGACCTCACAATCTCCCTGGAGGGAGCCAGGAATGACAAACACCCACAAAAATAGCTGGCACTCGAGACAGAGAGTGATGCATGTTATAATAAAGATAGCAGCCGAATGCTGAGGAAGCAGGGAGGAGGCCAAGGTTAATGCCAGGTGGGAGGACTGGGGAAAAGTGCACAACTGAATTGACTTGGAGCTGTGCGTGGGAAAATGGATGGGATTTCAGAACACAGAGCTTAATGAGAGAGTATTACAACATGGAGGAATTTCCCTAGAGCATCTCTCAGTGCTGGAGGTGGGAGCTATCCAAACTCTGCAGTCAGCATTCTCCAAGGATATTTTCCCTGGTACTGTGTCTGACCACTTTACCCAGAGTTGGGGTTTGGGGGATTTGTGTATTTATTTTGTCCATAGGATAGTTTTAAGTATCTCATCATTTAGCATTTTGAGTTCCTGGGATCTTCTCACACCTGTTCAGAATAACTATGGGTAGGCCTTCCTGATTCTTATTTACCCCCTGCATTGATTTTCAATTTGGGGTGGAGTCTCTGCCTATCTCTTCTTTCCCTTTGTAGAACAATGTCTTGCCCCAGATAGGGAGGGGGAAATAAAAAATAACACGCTTTTGGATGGCTCCTATCACCCTGCCTTGCTGGAAACACTAGAAGGAAAAGGGAGAGGAAAGATGGATCTTTCAATCTGGTGAGTACGAACAAGAATTTCCTAGTGACCAGATATATAAATAAGGGCAGTGGTTTCTCCATATGGACATTCTCAGTGGTCATTTGTATTTATTATTTTTTCTCTAAAGCATTGAAAAAGTACATGCTGTGTATCAGGGCTTGCCCTTACAAAGTTCACAGTCTGGTGAAGGGAAGAGAAACATGTAAGCTAGCATTTACAGTGCAGTGTGATAAGGGATATGACGAAGGGAATTTGAAATGCTGTCTCCTTCAGGGCAGATAATAGAGGCTGCAAATAATAGCTCAAGAAGACGATGTCTGAGCCAAGCAAAAATTAGTGAGGGGCAAAGGAGGGCATTCAGTGAGTGAAGAAAATAGCACGTTTATTTACCTTAATTAAGTTTTCTTTGCAGGTAATTAAAACCGAATGACCTTGGGGATGTATAAGTATTTGATACACACTTAATATGAGATGGACACGAATAACACTGATACATGAGTGTGCGCTGCAATGAAGATACAGGTGTCTGCATTTCAGTAATATCCATCCAATCTTACTAGATGCTGGAAACTTTCCAGTTGTCTAATGGAATAATATGAATTTCTTCTAAAGTTCTCAATAAAAATGAATTTAAGCTTACCTTATACTAAAGTATACATTTTGAAAGGACGTTACCAACAACTCCAACAGAAAAGATGACATCACACCTCTAAGGAAGAGCCAACATTAATTGAACACACACTGTGTGTTTTATATGCATTAGTTTATTAAATCTTCATAAAAACTTAGCTATTGGCTACTTGCTCAGATTTCATGCTTCATGGCCTCCCCTTCTAATTGAATTCCAGTGTTGTTCTCGTAATATCGTTGAAACATGTGATAGAATTCTATGTCTAGTTGTGAGGACTGAAATCATGGCTGCCCGTGACGAAGGAGCCCAGCCTAAGGATAAAACCAGTGACTGCTGAGCAGAATGATTCCTGGGTCCTGAATGACCCATTAAGCTATGGAATTAGACAACCCAGAAACCACCTCTTGTTAAGTGAGAGTGTCATTTTCCTTCTGATTTAAGCCATTTCAGTTGAGGTTTTTGTACTCTTTAGCCAAAATCACTCTAATTGACACTGGTAGCTACTCTAATTATCCCCATTTTACAGATAAGGAAGCTGAAAGTTAAAGAAGTTGAGTCACCTATCCAAGATCATAGTTAAATATCAGAATTGGGATCAAATTCAAGTCTCTTCCTCCAAAACCTGGTGCTTAGTTTTTGGCTATGCTTGTCCTGCATATATAAATTTGTTTGAAACATATATCACCAAAGCACTTAAATCAATATCAGGCATTTCTAATACTTCAGATATATCAAATATATAATTGATAAGCAAGCCACCATACCCAAACTTTTATCTCAGAAGTTGGCTAACTTTTTCTGAAAGGTCCAGATAGTAAATATTTGAGGCCTTGTGGGACATGTGGTGTCTGTCCCAACTACCTAACTGATTGTAGCTGAAAAGCAGCCATAGACAATCTACCAATAAATGAACTTAGCCATGTTCTAATATGATTTTATTTACAAAAAAAGGTTGCAGCCCACATTTAGCCTATGGGCCATTTTCCTGACCCCTGTTCTACAGAGGGTGCCAAAAAAAAAAAAAAAAAAAAATGTATACACATTTTAAGAAAGGAAAACTGTATTAAAATTGTAATACTCAATATATACCCATAATAAAAGATGAATACAAGTCACATTTGACTTCTGCAATTACAAGAGGTGCTGAAAGTGGTTACCAGCAGCGTCCAGACACTTCTGATTACGGCAAACTACTGCTTGAGCGACATTGACCAAAGTGTCCACTTGTATACATTTTTTTGGCACCCCCGATATATAAACTAAGTCTGATTTTTGGTTAAGGTTCAACAACTAGGATGGATAAAAGTGGTACTAGGTGTGTACAAGAAGAAGTCATACAAACGGAAGAGGGGAGGAGATATGGACTCCTGGTGTGGGAAGGATAGATGATCTTCCCCTTGGTCAAAGAGGGTGAAGCTGTTCCTACTTTGTAGTGCTAGCGAGGAAACAGCTCCCACCAGTGTAAATGGAAAGGGATCTCATGACTTTCACCATTAGAAAAGCAACCTTTGGAGGGTTGCTAGCTTCTTATCTGTGCCGGATTTCAAATTTCTGTTCCAAATTCCAAATTGTCTCAGCACTGCTTTCAAAATCCACCATTTTCTCTAACACTTAAATTATGGAATGATCCACAAACACTTTAATACGTAGCAGCTCTTTCTACAAATGGAGGATAAGGGTCGGAAATGAACACATGATTATAGCTATTTGATTTCGGCTTTAATTGCTTTCCAGCAGGCTCAGAGAATGGACCAATTTTCTTGAAACAATATTTGTTCAGAAACAGAGGTCTGGGAGTAAAGTTTTGCAATAATTCAAGGAACTTTGAGGAAGGAAGTATTTGATGGGTTTTCCTTCTTTTTTCTCAACTGGTTAATAATTTGTGTGCCTTTCTTTCAAAGGCCTGGCATGAAATTGACTGATTTTTATGCAGAATGTAAAATATTGAACCATTTTTGTCCCCTTTTACCTATTAACAAAGTGAAAATTTAAAAGAGAGTATCTAGAGAACCAAAGTTGAAAGATAGGAAATTTCAGTTTTCACTCCTCGCACCTTCTGGTAAACACTGATCTACATTATGCTTTTGTGGATTTGCCTATTCCAGACATTTCACATAAATAAGATCATGCAATGTCTTGCTAACATATTGCAAGACATACAAGAGAAGATAAAGAAATGTCTACCTTCTCTCACTGAACATAACACTGTCAAGGTCCATTCTGTGGTAGCATGTATCGGTACTTAGTATCTTTTATTGGTGAATAATATTCCATTGTCTGGATATACTTTTTTTTTATCCATTTGTTACGTGATGCTTCCACTTTTTGCCTTTGAATAATGCTTCTGTGAACATTCATGCACAAGTATAAACATTCATTTTGCCTGAACATTTGTTCTCAGTTCTCTTGGGTGTACACTTAGGAGTGGAATTGCTAGTTTACATAACTGTTTAACATTTGGAGGAATTGCCAAACTCTTGTACAAGCAGCTGGATCATTTTTCTTTCTCACCAGCTGGGTATGAGGTTTCCAGGTTCTCACATTCTCCTTGCCAACACTTGTTATTGTCCATTCTAGTCGGTCTGAAGTGACATTTCACTGAGATTTTCATTTTCATTTCCATAATGACTAATGATGTTTAACATCTTTTCATGTTTTTATTGGACATATGTATATATATTCTTTCAAGCAATTTCTAATCAAATAGAAAGTTTTGAAGGAGAAAAGATGTAAGATAAAATTAATATTTACTAGAACAGAGAACCTATATTATTCCAATAGATAAGAAACATACTGCACACCTTAAGCAAAGGCGATATTTTAATTCTTTAGTTTTGGATGTCATTTTATTTACATGAATTTGTTTACTTATAATAAAAATAGACTATTAAAATAATAAATGTAGTTGTTATTAAAATTAATATTCACTAAAAGTCAATAATGCATTGGGCCCCTTAAACTCTTATAAAATGAATAGGTAATATCATGATAACATTTCATAAATTTATAAAAATTGAGAAGTTGCTGTAAAGCAGGTGGACTTGGTCGAGCCCAGAGTCAAACAAGATCCACAGACCTTTCCTATGTACCACGTGTATTTTAGATATCCATTTGTTTTCTGCATTTGCACAGATTAGTAAAACAACCATGACTGAATGAAACATCAGTCCCTCTCCTCTGGCAAAAGACAAAAACAATAAAATAAAATAAAATAAGAAAATTAAAAAATTAAAACTTTGAAGAATAATACAGAAAGACCTCAATTCTTTTGCCAAAATCAGTGCAGTAGCGCAGTTGCAGGCTGTGTGCCCTTGTGATGTCATCACATTCTTGGTGAGGGTCGGGAAGGGCATCCCATTCTTTATTAATTTAGTCTGTTCATAGCCAATGGGAAGTCTGCGAGCTGCCCTACATGAACATCTTTATATTTGAAGCTCAGGAGTCATATCCAGCCTCCAAACAACTGCTAAGAAGTCAGCAGTTCTGGGTGTTAGGAGTTTGTTTGCTCTTCCTCTCCACTACCCAGCACTTAGCAGAATGGCCCAGGAGCTGGATAGTCAGACATGCTTGTCCCTGGGGCACAGCCACATGCCACGTGATCTCGGAACTGAATTCCTCACTTGTACCCCAGGAACTAGCACAGTACTCAACAGACTTATAGTAGAAACGACGTGACAGATTGTTAAATAAATAAGTGATTTTAATTGGCATCATCCAGAGATATTGCAGAATTGGATATTAAGTTGGCTTACCATTAAATATGTGTTCATTTCCTTAGTAAAAGGTGAAGAAAGGAAAGAAGTGTTTGGTGCCAAGCACTGTATAAGATCTGCAGCCAAGTATTGTCTCCTTTTCTCATTTTAGGTTTCATGAAACCTCAGGAATTTTATGTTTTTAGACATTCAATGGACTTATGTTCAAAATGCCAGGAAGTAGTAGCAACATTAGAATGCAAACCCAGATTTGCAAAGGTACATTGCAAAGCATTAAGTCAGATCCTTAGGCCTGGGCATGCTGATTCCACATACTGAAGGCAGAGCACAGAGTTCCAGGATGGTACATGGAAACAAGCCTTTCCCCACATGCTCAGGATGAGCCCACACTGTTTCTAAGAAGACAGATGGGTGCAGAGGATGAGACTTCAGGAAGTGCGATGAATGATGCATGGGATACTTTATGTGAGGAGACTTGGGGAACGATGTGATTGTTTTATAACCTGATTGTATATCCCTAAGACCTGGAGGGTGTCAAAATGATAAATGACTTAGTGAATGAAGGGATTCTAGGTTGTCTGTTTGAACAAATGTGGCATTTTAGAGGTTAAAACTGCATTATTGGTTTTTCGTTCCCAATTTATGCCTTTTTGTAACTTTTTAATTTTTTTTATTTGGGCATGTTGAAGCTCAAGTGCCTTAAGTTTCCAAGCGATCTTTTGACTTTCAGTGTATTTCTGATGTCCCTTCATGTCTTTTTGATCCTGATACTTTGGTTGCTTGTTTGCAATTCTTTTCCTCTTTGTGTGAACTTCTCACTGCCATGATTTCTAGGGAGTTGTACCTCTTCTACCCGACTTAACATTCTTCTCTTGTATGTCTTGCAATATGCTAGCTAGAATAGGGCCTGGTGATACATGACAGCTTGAAGACATAATCCTATACAGGAGCAGCTATCTGTTAGTCTTCTACAGTACTTTAACATAATTTTCATAATTTTCACAGTCTGCCAGAATGAGTACTCCCTGAAGTCTCTTTGACAATTTCTTTGGGAAACTTCCCTTGATTGAATTTTTTTTTTTTTTTCATATCCAGTATTATAGACAAGAGATCAAGGGATGGGAGTGGTGGCTATGGGTAGGGATCAGCGTTGAGGGCATTATGTTAAGTGAAGCAAGTCAGAGAAAGACAAATACTGTATGATATCACTTATATGTGGAATCTAAAAAAGCCCAACTCATAGAAACAGAGAGTAGAATGGCGGTTAATCTCAGTCTCTTAAAGAACCCAACTAAGCATACAACAGAAGTAAAAACATGTTTCCTATGCAAGGACAGCATTAAGATAAGTCTAGTTTCTACCTCAACCCTTTCCAAGCCCTTGTTACACAGAAATGACTGCAAAGCCACCAAGCCACGGCTGTCAAAGCTGCCCTTTCTGTGAACTCTTCTAGAACATTATTTCTACTTCTGCAGTGACACTTGACCTAGTTAGCAAATGCATAAACAGAGGTTCAAACCAAGCCCATGTAGCTGCAATGCCCATGCCTTCTTTATGCCCCATGTAGAGAAGGAGGTTCTTGGATTTCTGAACATGAAAATAGAGGATCCAAATAAGAGCTAAGGATATTAAGGGGGAAAAACATAGGGTTTTAAATAAGTAAGGTGAGTGATATTCATTTTTATGAAGGCATTTGGAGAATCATTTCAACGTTTAGACATTATTTCAAAGTTATAGTAGCATGAAAAGGAACTTTGAAAGGTACAGTCATAGAAATTCCCAGTGTTGAGCACTGTCTTTGTTTTAGGTTCTCTACTCATCTACCTCCTCCCAGTACCTACCTTACAGTGTTTCAGTGTGCTGCACCTCAGAAAAATGGGTGTTGGGTGGATGGCTGAAAAGATGAATGGATTACTGAAAAATATGGCTTCCCACTTGCATTTACATTTACTCAGAACAGAGTGACTAATACAGTTTGGCAAGGAGAGGCTTGAATATAAACACCTTAGAAAAGTGTAAGACTGAGTACAAGTGGAACTGCAGAGTGCGCCGATGAAGAATGGTCTTTATGGAGGTTTGCTCCTCTGGTTTTCATCCCTGCTTTTCCATCACTCAATGGGAAATCCTGAGATTATTGCATGATCCCTCTGTGCTTCAGCTTTTCTTCTGAAAAACCGAAGAAGTGTATGTCTGATTAGTAGGTTTATTTCAAACATCATTCTCACACATTAGCTTCTAAGGTCTCTATTATCCTAAGGTTGTCTGGTTTGAATTATTATAACTAAAACAGCTAAAGACAAACTTAGACCATGAGAGGGTCTGCTATATAGCCTTGTGCTTCATTAATTGTGTGGACTGTTAAATTGCTCCAGTGGTTTTATTCTAGTTGGTAAAGAACCTCTGCTCAAATCTGCCTGAATGAAGTTTCTCCATGCTACCCAGGAGGCCCTGCAGCAGAGTTCCCAAACTTCCTAAGTCTCAATCCAGAAACTGGAGAGTTAATACCTGGCCCCACTAGGGGTTTCCAGGACCCCCTCTAGCTATGGACACCTCTAATTAGTCATGTCATTTCCATATCACTTATTAAATATTTGGAATATCACCTCTGTTCATACTTTTCAGGCAAGAAATTTGAATCTGGGAGAAAGTTCTCGAGTAAATGAACATATCAATGTGTGTCAAAAATATTAAACTGCTTATTTTTCACTTGAAACTCATGAACATAAAAAAAATAATGCTGATTATTAGCAGTCAGCCTCAGGTCCATTTATATAAGCATATATATGTTTCATTTATCTCCAAAAATATTACTGATATGGAACTACAAGGTGGTGTTCACCTTATCAGGCTGATATGTGTGTACCTGTGTTGTTGGTGTAATCATCACTGCTATAACCATTATAATACTTAATCACTCAGAAAGTGTACGTGAACCATCTACTGTGTGTCGGGCCCTGACATAAATTATGGGGATATAGAGATGGGCTTGCCAGGACCCCAAGAACTCATAGTCTTGTTTAGAAAGAGTGTGGTGAACAGACATGTAAACAGTTAAACTGCAATTTGGAGGGATTACAAAGTGTTACTGGTGTTCTAAATACTGACAGCTACTTCCAAACTAAGGATGTGAGGACGGCTTCAGAAGGAGCTACATTTTACATGGGTTTTAAACAATTAGGTCTCAGCCTGGCAATATATTTCTATCTGCTGCGTATAGGTCAATGGAACAGTATATAAGGTTGGACAATTAAGTTCTCAAACTTGTTGCAATGATGTTGCTAACCTTTTTGGTACCAGAGGGACTATTCATTATGAATTTGTACCAACTGGACAAACAGTTAACCAAGTTTACTACAGTGGTACCTTGGTTTTCGAATGTCTCCGTTGATGAACATTTCGGTTTACTAACGTCATAAATTTTATAGATCTATTGTATCATTAGATAGTAAAATTCATGCTAAATTTGCAGTTTTAGGGGTTGATTTTAAAGGTCTGGAATGGATTAATCCATTTTGCATTACTTTCTATAGGGAAACCATGCCTTGGTTTTCGAAAAGTTTCAGTACTTGAATGGTCTTCTGGAACAGATTATATTTGAAAACCAAGGTATCACTGTATTTGGAAGTGCTGAAAACGCTGTGTGAAAAAAGTTAGATGACCTGAACTTTTTGCCAGCAATTCATGGCTCTTACATCACGACAATGCACCAGCTCACACAGCACTGTCTGTGAGGGAGATTTTAGCCAGTAAACAAATAACTGTATTGGAACACCCTCCCTACTCACCTGATCTGGCCCCCAATGACATCTTTCCTTACCTGAAGATAAAGGAAATATTGAAAGGAAGACATTTTGATGACATTCAGAACATCAAGCGTAATATGAGGACAGCTCTGATGGCCATTACAGAAAAAGAGTTCCAAAATTGCTTTGAAGGGTGGACTAGGCTGGCATCGGTGCATAGCTTCCCAAGAGGAGTGAAGGTGACCGTAGTGATATTCAGCAATGAGGTATGTAGCTCTTTTCTAGGATGAGTTCGCAAACTTAATTGACCTCGTATATGAAGTGACAAAGTCTTAAAGAGGACTGATGTATTCCAGTATTACTGGAACCCAAGGAATGTGAGAAGGAAATGGGAAAGTGAAGTCCCAAGAAGCCTTTTGTGTTCAGCCTGTGTTCCATCTATAATTCGGGGTTGGTGGAAGGGTGTGTGTGGGGAATTGCTGAGCAAGCGAGGAAGCGTTTGCTAATGTTTTATAATGAAGGCACAGTGGACTTTTAGGCACAAGATGCAGAGAGCTCAGGTTTGCTATTAAGGTGGGTATGTCACCTGTTGACTGAGCAGAAGACTGTCAGTGGGGCACGGGAAGACTAGATCGGAGGCTGCGCTGCATGTGCACGGGATGTGCACCCACTAAGTCGCATAAAGTACATAGGGAAAGATGTCACAGAGAATGAAACACCGTCCACATCATGGACAGCCTTCCTGTTTTGAAAGACATTCTTGCATGAGAAATCAAATCCCATCAGAAGTTTGCTTAGGGGTGTGGTGTGGGATGGATAGCTGTGTCATTGAGGCTTAAAAGGGCGTCTCTTTAAAAACCTCCAAGCTTTAAAGGCTTGGAAGATAGGACAGATCTGAGTCTGTTAGCTGAGGTGTCTGTACTGGAGAAGCGTGGAAGGCCCCAATCACATAGCCTCAGTGTGCTCCTTCTCTTTGGAAATCAGTATCAGCTGATCACCTACAAGGTTCTTTCCTTGGCTGTAGGTATTGGAATTTCTGTACACATGCTACTGCTCATGTGTAAGGGAGCGTCTGACAAAGTGGGAAATGGTCCAGCTGGCAGCCAGACTGTGATGTTGCCCAATGAGCACACACAGTGTCCCACCAAGCCACTCTGTGACTTTATTGGGAACCAGACAGAGATAAGGCCACTTTGCAACCATAATAAGATGTCATAGCTCTTCTGACCGATGTAAGTGATTGCTGCTAATGTGTCTATGACAAGCCCTCTTGTATTCATCTTGCATCCTGGATATCTCAGCTATTGATTCACTATAATGTGCCCTTGCTTTCTTGAAGGTTAACTCAGCCTATGGGGTGGTCAATTCACAATTCAAACACCCTAGCAAGGCTGTTGTGCTAGAAGGAATGATGTCTCTATGGGGCAAATCTCATCTCTAATAGGTATAAGTCTATAATTCAGGGTGTGAGGATACTTTTTTAGTCCATGCTGGCTGCTGTAACAAAATACCATAGACTGGGTGGCTTATAAACAACATAAATTTATTTCTTATAGTTCTGGAGGCTGGGAAGTCCACATGCAAGCTCCACCAGATTCAGTATCTGGTGAAGTCCCACTTCCTGGTTCACAGACATCTGTTTTCCTGCTTCATCCTCTCTTGGTGGAAGGGGGTAAGGGGACTCTCTGGTGTTTGTTTTGTAAGAGCACTAATCTCTTTCATGAAGGCTCCACCCTCATGATCTAATTACCTCCCAAAGACCCCACCTCCTAACGTTGTTACATTGAATGTTAGGATTTAACATAGGAATTTTGGGGGAGGACAGAAACATTCAGTCTATAGCAGTATTCATTCAGTATATCTTTATTGACTATTAACTATTGGGCAGCTGGATAACTACTAGCAACACACCACACCACACCACACACACACACACACACACACAAACACAAACAAACAAAAATCTTATGGTCTATGGGACACACCAATGCAAATAATGACGGTTATTGTTTCTAGTTCTACTGAGTTATAATTGACATATACCATTGTATTAGTTTAAGGTGTACAATGCAATGATTTTATATGTATGTGTATATTGCAAAATGATTACCACTATAAAGCTAGTTAATATCTATAACATTTTTAAATAAATAATTGCTAAATTATATGAAATGTACTTATTTGCATCTGTTTAGATGATTATGTGATTTCCGTTGTTGGACTTAGTAATATGACTGTTTATATAAATAGATTTAATATTGAACTGTTCTTGAATTCTTGGTATTAACTAACATCTCTTGATCCTGATATGTTGTTGTTATCATTGTTGTTGTTTTAACACTGCTGCATTTGATTTGATGATATTTTATGTGAAACTTTCACAATACTTCTTTTCAGTAATACTGATTTGTAGTTTTATTTCCTGTACTTTCTTGATAAGGTTCTGTAATGAATGTTACATACTCTTCTTTAAACTTTGTTTTTTATTCTAACGCATTTGAATGATATTATGATTATTTGCTTTAAAGGTCTCATAGAGGTCTCCCATGAACACATCTGAGCCTGTTGCTTTTTTGATTGGCGGGGGAGTGTTTGCCAATTTCATTGATATTGTTCATTTAGATTTTGAATCTCTCTTTCATAGTTTGGGGACATTATCTTTTCTTAGACTATTATTCATGTCATTCAGCTTTAGCTGAATGAAGATTCTGATTTTCAGTATCATTCTCTTAAGAAATTTGTGATTAAAATTTGCAAATTTGTTCTGACACAAAATTAAGAATTAAATAAAAAATTGTTGGGAGGCTTCTTTGGTCATTAATTTCTTATTGCATCTCATTTTTCTTGATTAAAGTATACTCTCTGCTCATTTATCGATATATTTTATGTGCTGTAGTATGGTCTATTTTTGTGACTGTCACATGGGCACAAAAATAACATACTCTCTCTTATAGGACAATGTTTTATACATACAAGCACATACATATATGCACATAATTATATACACGTCAATAAGATCTATCTTACTAATTATTTAGATTTTCCTATATTTTTAATTTTTTGCTCACTTGATTATCATTGTGAGAGGTGAATTAAAGTCCTTTATTAATAAAGGGGACAATGTAAGCTTTGTTCTTTCATATTCAAACATGTATATGCTTTTATGATTAAGTGAGATATGAAATCATTGGCTCATACTTTTTTCATGGGCTATATCCTGGTTGTTTGAAGAGGTGGAGAAATCTAAGACTAGTCTGATATTTTTCTTTTAAAAATTAAGAAAAAACATTTTGGCCAGTAAGGCAAAAAACTATCAAGTCATTTAAATATTTTAGTACCTTTGCCAGGATGTTTCACAGTGTTGTATGTTTGAAGCAATTTTCTTAATACTTATTTACACTTTTTTTTTCAATTTTGAGTTGTTTCTTTATTTTTCAAATTAGAAATATTTATAATATTTAATATATATATAAAATAATATCTGTAATTTTTTTTTTGTCTCACTATTTAGGCTTTCTTATTCAGGGACATGAATTACATAAATTGAATCTCCTTAGCTGGTGGTCTACATTTCTCATTTACTCTCCAAGCCATTTTAAGTTTTTTCTTCATTCTGTTTTATTTTTTATTTCTACCTATAATGCCTTTTTTCAAATTTACCACCAGATATAACCTAATTTTGCCCAATTTTATCTTTTTTTGTCATAAATGTGGTTTTTAATCTTTTGCCAGCTCACATTTATATTTCATCTTTTACTGTTAACGTATCTTCAAATGAGGCTTGTCTTGAAAGATTCCAACAGTTAAAGTCTAGTGGAGAAATAAGACAATTGGATACAGTGTGTGCCTTAGTCAGTCCAGGTAGCCCTAACAATATCATAGATTGGGTGACATATAATACACAACAGAAATTTATTTCTCACAGTTCTGGAGACTACAAGTCTGAGGTCAAGATGTCAGCAGGTTGTTCCCTTCCTGGGGCCATGAGAGAAAGGACTCTTCCTGGCCTCTTTCCTTGGCTAAGAGATGGCTGTCCTGTTATTTCTTCACTCTGTACGTGTCTGTATCCAAATTTCCTCTTATTATAAGGGTACCAGTCTTAATGGATTAGGGTCTACTCCAATGACCCTGTTTTAACTTAATTGCCTCTATAAAGACCCTTTCTCCAAATATGGTTACATTCTAAAGTCCCAGACATTAAGACTTCAGCATATGAATTATTTCAGAGACATAGCCTTGTCTATGACGATGGATCTCAGGTCCAGAGAAAAAAATCCTTTGCTTGTATGTATAAGTGCGTGTCTATTTTTTTTTTTTTTTTTTTGTAGCATACACAGGCAGAGATATATCTGTGGTTTAACTAGAACAATGTACGTGTATAATATTTTTGACCATCTGTCTTCATGTTTTTTGCATATTTTATCACAGTCAACCTATTATTTAACACAGAGTCACCACATAGCTAATCATGAGAGAAAACCAGCCTAAGACAGCATGAGAACTTGAGTAGGTTAATAGATGCCTATAAATCTCCTACTTGTGTGTATGAATAAATCACACCTCACCGTGCCTACTATTCATCTCTCAGGCTTTGCTGTGAAGAAAAGGCTTACATTTGTTCCTGCAGCAGCCACTTCTAAGATGTCCAATGCAGCTATTAATAATGTGGCATTTTGTACAGCACTCTATTTAAGTAGTATGTTTCATTCATTCTTCTCTATTTGACAAATATTTATTGAGCACTTCCTATCGCCAAGATATCTGTTGAATAAATACATTCAGAAATGAACTTAGGAATTAAATGGCAATGCACTTCATAATATAATTGGAGTAAGTGAAATACTTCATCATTAGGAAATAAAACAAGGGAAAGTAATTTTGCATGACTGGTAGGCGACCAGGGGTATCTTTATGATACATTACTAACTGGATTAGGTTTCCAGTTAAATAAAACATGATGTAGTATATGGGGACACCACTGTAAAGAGGTGTGCATGAATGTTGCTCATGAAATAGTTTACTTTTTACGTGTCTCGAAAGATTAGACATTCAACTCTGAGAGAAATTAAGAGTACGTTTTCTAGTATTTTAAGAATAAATTCTAATCCTCTAATAAACTGAATCAAAAAAGTTTTTCTACGTCATACAAAATTGATCATGCTCTGATACTTTTCTCTTTATGAACCAAGGAAGAACAGTAGCAAAAATAGCTAGATTATCCCTGATAGAGATCCTGAAAGTATATGCTAAAAAAATTTTAACAGTGGGAATCTTGGGATAAGGGGGGTTTCATGTTCTTCTGTTTGTCATTGGTTCTCTTTTTAGTGTGTTTTCAGATTTTTTGAAAATTTAATTATAGTTTGAATAATTAGAAATTATAGAACATGCTATAAAAATTTTCAAAGGAATACAAAAGTCCTAACTATAACTTGACAGAGAGATTTTAAAAAAATAGGGATTTGGGCTTTGGCCGAAATGGAAGATGTGTCCATGAGTAGAGCCTTGGGATTTCGTAGAGGGCAGAATTATCTAATGGGAATTTATTTTTTCTGCTGAATGTTTCACTGTCTCTTGTGCTCTTGATGAAGTCTGTAGATTACTGTGAGAGTATGTGGAGTTCAGGGTGGCCCCTTGCAGAGGGGAGTGTGTACAACAGCCTCAGGGGACATGGACAGAGACCATTTGAAAGATTGTGGCCTAAGCACTGATAATTGCCGCGGGCAGGGTTCAGGTGTTATGCATGACATGAGGACAGAGCCAGGCAGGGCCTTAGAAGTATCTTAGTCTTCATCACAAAGCCAGGGAAAGCCACCAAATGATTTTCCAGAAGGAAATGACCAGGCATTATATATTTTTGTGCACATTGTGCAAACTGATTGTAATGTGGGTAATTCATCTTAGAGTGGTAAGCATGAACGTAGGCAGGGCTGTGAGGAGTTTTCCAGGTGAGATAAGATGGAAAGAAGTGGTAGCTTGAAGACATGTTAAGTAGAATCATCAGTATTTGATGATTGCACGTGGAGGGTAAGGCGATGGATGGCTGCTACGCTTCTGACGTGCACAAAGGGATCAGAGACATGACATTAGTTGAGACCGAGAATCCTGAAGTAAGAAGGGGTTTGTGGAGGAAGAACAAACCGTCAGTTTTCTACAAGTTGATTTTTAGGTCCCTTTGGGATATCCATTGGGCAGGGACAGGTAGGCAGGTGGGAGTTTAGAGAAACCCATGGGCTGCAGGTGTAAATTTGGGAGTTATTGGTGTGTGGATGTTAACAGACGGGATCACCCAAGGCAGCTGGTTCTCTGAGGTTAGCGCGCGTGAGAACTACCCAGAGAGTCCCGCCCTCCTACTTCCAGTAGGTTTGTAGTGGGGCTCATGAATTCTCATTACTAAGACACCCGATTGTGCTGTCCTGTTGGGCTGAGGACCACACCTGCCCTAGCACTCAGCTAGGGAATAAGTCAAAGTAAAAGAACAAACAAGTAAAAATGCGGCTGGTAAGTAGAGGGGAGTAAGTCAGGCTGCACTGGCTTAAGTCCAGAAGCTCCCAGCTAAGAGCCACTGACCTTAGGTCCAGGATGTAGTAAATCTGTAAGACTCAATTTCTCCATTTGTAGAATAAGAGTCACTGCATAAATGATGGCATAAATGCATACTGTTATTTTAAGGCCAAAACAGAACTACAGGAAATGCTTCTTAGCACAGTGCTGAGTATACTGTTCGTTACTTGAAGGCCAGTCCTTAAATAATCTGGCTTTTAAATGTAAATTGGAGGAGGCTGAAGTGACAAAAACCAAAAAAACAAACAAAAAAAATAAAGATTATGTGTGTGTTATCAAGGACTGATTACTTAAGGACTGGTCTTCAAATAACTCTAAGGTACACTCAGCATTGTGCTAAGAGGCATTTCTGATAGTTCTGTTTTGGCCTTAAAATAACAGTAAAACCAGTATTACAAGGAATTTTGGAGGAACTTCTTTAAGATGGGAGAGGGGTTGGAGTGGGTGAAAAAGGGACGGCATTAAGAAGTACAAATTAGTAGTTACAAAATAGTCATGGGGATGTAAAGTAAAGCATAGGGAATATAATCAATAATTCAGTAATAACACTGTATAGAGCTAGGTGGGTATTGTTAAATAACTATGGTGTACACTTGAAAGTAATATAATACTGTGCATTAGCTGTATTTTAATCTTTAAAAAATCTTTAAAAAAAAATACGACTGTGTGATAACACTGGAGCCAGTGAAGTTTTTCATGAAGGCAAAATGTGGCTAAGAGTGTTAGATTCTCTGAACGTTCAAACAAAATGGGAAAATAGATATTTAAGCATCCATTGGATTTAGAGATAGCTAATGACATATAGCCTAGAGCCCAGCCCCAGCTGTGGGCTCCAGCACTCGTAGCTACTATTATAACTGTTATACCTGAAAGCAGTTTGTATCTGCGTGTGTGCGTGTGCAGGTAGCAGAGAACATATTCAGCATTAGGATAAACTGCAATTCCCAAATAAATGCAATTCCACCGAGCAAGCTATGGCCTGTGAAGGTTTATTTAAGTGGCAGCCGAGACTTTTCAAAGCAAGATTTCAAACTGGAAGGTGGCAGGTAGGTCATGCAAATTTAATAAGAGTCCTTTCTACATTTGCTGGGAGAATTGGTAGCTCTGGGATACATTAGGAACTGTCAGTCCTCACAGCAGCCCCACAACTCAATTGAACTTTTAAATTCCTTGCCCAATACTCCCCATTTCTCCCATGCCAGCAAAGTGAACAATTGTCTGATCTCTGGCAGCAGGAAGAAAGCTATCTTTGCCTCTCGCCAGCTGAGAAATGGTTTGTTTCCCTTTCAAACACTGCTGCATTCTTCTTGCAATTTTCCTTGACCATTAAATATTTTATAACTCAGGTTCATGCCAGTGCTCTCTCCTGGGTGCCCGATAAATGGCAGATTCAACAGGAAATTTTAATTTATGGGAGCAGTTTCATTTGCACTGCTCCCACAGAAACTGCTGGAGTCAGTGACCATATTTAAATGGCTTCTAGCCTGTGAAGGTCTTTTTCTAATTTCTAAAAGCTTTTACACTGCGTCACCGGATTCTTAACTTTTCTTGGAGAATTGTTGTGTCATGAACCCAGTGGTGGAAGGAGAAAAACCTGCTTGATGAAGCTGACATTTGCAAGCCAGGAGTGTGAAGAATTTATTTAGGGTCTATGTTATGCCTCATCATTTTCCTTCCTTCGGTGTTCCTTTCCTTCATATCTAGAATTCCTTTCCCTGTGCCAATGAAATCATTCCCCTCCAAGACCTAGCTCCATTGCGAATCATTTGGGAAGCCTTCACTGATAACTATAGCCTGAATTAAGCCCTCCCTTTCTTTGATTATCTACTGCAATTATTGTCAGTAATAGCCCAGTTAGCACTCTTGTTCCTGCAACAAAACCTGTGTACCCACAGTGTGCTTGCAACTGTTCTGGCAACATAGAAAACCTCAATAAGTAATATCCATGTTCAACTTAGTACTTAAGGGGGAAATCCAGTCATTGTTTTAATTCATTAATAAATTAACTTTCATTGCAAAATCTGCGGGGATTTCTGTCTCCTGGCCTTACATATTCTTGCCATTTTGGCTTTAATTAATTAAGTACCACCACCTCCCCTGTGTGTTTAATTACTGTACTGATTGCTTACTATGCATGCTGCATGATGTGGAAAAAATATAAAACCTAAAAGCAAAGCACTCTCCCTGACCGCTCTCAGGATAGAGACTAAAACCCATAAAAATATAAGGAAACCCATTTAACTACATATAACTATTGCCAGATGAGTGGTGTAGATAACTGTGCAGCTCATGTGGCCCCAAATGAATGGGCACTATTAGTCTTGCCAGCAACAACACTTCCTAAACCTGTGACCTTGACCTTTGGTCACGGTGTTTGGAAGACCCTTCCTTAGCATCATCTTTGTTCATCTTAAGCCTAACATTTATCATTCATGCTCTCTCTTTTAGAAAATCTTCCATATATACCGGGTGTGCCACAAAAATGTATACACATTTTAAGAGACATTATCTATGCTCAAGCTGTAGTTCGCTGTAATCAGAAGTGTCTGGACGCTGATGGTAACCACTTTGAGCACCTCTTGTAATTGCAGAATTCAAACATGACTTGTATTCATCTTTTGTTATCGGTATATATTGACTATTACAGTTAATACAGTTTTTCCTTTCTTAAAATGTGTATACATTTTTTTGGCACTGTGTGTGTGTGTGTTTTCCCTCATTCCTTCCCTCCACCCTCTAGAGTTGTTTTTTGCTCCTCTTATAAAATTCTATATAGTTTACCTAAACTGCTTTTGGAGCTTCTTCAGGTCCTAAATTCTAAACTTGTATTCATTTCCCAGGTATTATTTTTAAAAGTAAAGTTTTTGTTTTATGTTAACAAAAACATGCACATTTTTCAATACAGAATTTTCTATAGGAAATGCTCATGTATGAAAAGATCATCCTTCTGTATGGATCTATTGTGTGCCCTTCTGTGTCAGACCACCCATAAGATGGTGGATCAGAGAGGTGAAGACCCACTCTGTCTGCTTGGATCTCCCATTTAGATGGGAGACTCATGAGCTGACTTGGTGGACAGAATCATGTCTGATAAGGAAACGTTCTGTAATAAGGGAGAGCATTGAAAGACAGATGGGAATTCATGGGAATATGAGGCCCCTCCTGGTTTACCTATATCCATGTAATTTTTGAAGACCATAAAAACTTCCATAACAAATTTATTTACCAAATTACATTCTTAGAACTAAAATGTACTTTTTAAATTTTAAATACATGACAAAATATTACCATATACTTTAGACAGCTTAGTGTATTACTTTCTTAAAAGTGATACAGTTTTGAAAAAATAAAAACAGGTTCCAAAAGTGTTGGATAAGTTAACAGATGAGAGTTCTATATCTGACTATAGGGTACCCCAAGGTTATTCAAGGGCATCACTTTCATAATTTGGAGGCAGATCTTTTCCATTATCTCATTCTCATGAGTGTCCATGTTTCCCCTTCAGAAAAAAATACACAGCTGGATGCATTAGAACACCATGTGTCATCTTAGGGCGCAGAAGCAAAATAAGAATTGCACTTTTTATTGATGTTTTATTTGATATGCTTGTAATATGCCTTATATGTTACATATTAAATAAATAGATACATGCATACGCTTATAAACAACTATGTGAGTATTGGCGGGCATCATCCAAAATGATTAGTATGTCTTTGCTGGGCTGTGTTTGGTTGTAACTAATAGAAAACCTGACTAACATGACTCGGGCCCAGTGTACTTATTTAGTTTACAAAAGCATAGGTGGCCTTCGAGTCAGTAGAGCAGCCTAGTGAATTTATTAAGGAATTTTTCTATCTTTCCATCCCCATATTTGGCATGATGCCTTACCAGTGTAAATTATCACTTTCTGGTGGGTTTTATTTACCTTGCCCAGTGTCTGTGATTTTAGGGGAGTAGTGCTATGGATAATGAAATGCTCAGGTACAGTTTTAAGATTTCAAATGTATTAATAATTGCAGTGTATTTGCCTATAAAAGGATTAAGCCCAACCTTCCATTACTTTTTTTTATATAAACTTATTAAAATATCATATAATGTTGTTTTCTTTTAATTTGGTCAAGTTATTGTGAGGCATAAGCAGGTGCATTGTAAATTAATTTTGAGCTTCTCTAAGCTCCGGAAATACGAATCCTGAGTAAACATTAAGCCTGACATCTCTGCACTCTCCCACCTTGGACGTTTGTGGAGGCATTTACTTGGGTCTCTGATCCTCTGTAATGTGCTTATAGATGATAACGTGATAGAGAAAGCAGTTGGTAGAATGGGGTGGGAACCGCTGGAGACCATAGTTGTCAGATGGAAATTAATTGATTGTAATTGCTTTGCCATTGTGTTGCACTTGGAGTCTGTAGCTTGTTAAAACCGCTGATTATAAAAGAAGGATCTCACTTTTTATGCTGTAGGTTATGTTAATGAAAAGCTGTTCTTAGAGGAATGATCAGTGACTATCAATAAATGGATAATAAGAAATTAAAGGAAAACTTAGCTAACTGATCATGAATTAATATACTTCAGCAGTCAGAGTAGCAGTCAACTGTGTGTGGTGTTTCATATTGAATTTTTTGCTTGGAGCTCTTGAATTTTAAATATTTCCCATAGAAAGGGAGATTGATTCTGTGTAACTATTTATCACATACCGTCTTGAATAACAGATCTACATTCCCTGTAGAGATGTCCTGGAAAACAAAAAATGTGTCTGTTTTGCAAGAGCCTTTACTTTGTGACAAAGTATTAACAGGCAGATATTTTGAAAGTGCAAAAAATAAGTTTCCATTGTATCTCCAAGAAAGGGGATCAGAAGTGGACTTTTCAGTGCTCACAGTATATGAGTGATATATGAGTGTCTATGTGAATCTGAAGACAATGTTTGTTTTTGCAATATTCATCAGTATTAAAGTGAGTATACTAAATAAAGTGACAACATTACGTGAAATTATATCTCACATTCCGTGTAACACATGCATTAACTTCCATATGACTGTAAGGTCTTTTATGATCCTATTTTTCATCAGTGACATTTAAGCTGTTAGTGATGTTCGAGTGATCAGATTTATTGAATATGTTTTTACTGAGTGCCAGTTCTGATTAAGGCTCAACCTCTGGCCTCAAGGAACTCACAGACTAAAGAAACAATTAAACATGTGAACAAATGGTTACCTGCAACATTGAATGCAGTGACACAAGC
This sequence comes from Rhinolophus sinicus, assembly GCF_036562045.2. Classification (NCBI taxonomy): domain Eukaryota; kingdom Metazoa; phylum Chordata; class Mammalia; order Chiroptera; family Rhinolophidae; genus Rhinolophus; species Rhinolophus sinicus. The sequence goes on from NC_133757.1 coordinate 57,484,560, forward strand.
AATAAAATTACTGGAGGGACCCAATGGGGAAGGTGATGTAAGTTCTGAAGGGTTTCTGAGTGTCTTCCAGCAAAGAAAAAGGTGGTCCGGGAAGAAAGAGCAGTGTGACAGCTCCTGGCATTTGGGGAAATTGAACAATAGTTAGAAATTAAGTTGGGTGTTTCAGGGTCCAAGATGATAAGATTAAATAGGCAAAATTCCACATGGCCTATGTCCTTCTTTGCTCTTCTAAGGAATCTGGAGTTATTCCTGTGGGAATAGGGCCCACTGAGGCATGTTAGAGGTGGGAAGGACATGAGTGAGTTTCCTTTTAGGACAGTCACTGTCCCCTCAGTTTGGATGATGAGCAGGAAGAGGCTCATTGCGACCTGCAGTTAGTAAGTTGGGACAATCGCCCAGGCTACTGAACATTAATTACTATCAGTCTACATCTGTGCAAAGGAAATTCAAAGAGCCGAAGTGCTGAATCATTTATTCATCTTTGACTTTTTAAATATATTTTTTCTTGAACGCCTTAATGGAATTGGTGCTAATACTTTAGTTGTTGAAAACTCTGAAACTGGAATGTCTACGTGTGATAATAGAGTCTGTGTCTAGTGATAGCACATACTTATGGTTAGTTTCATATTTGGGAAGCAGACGTAGACATATGGCTTAATTTTTAAAATGTAAGTTAATTATGATTTTTAAAGTATATGTTTAAGATAATTGTCCAGTTAAATATTTACCAGAAAAATTCTTCACATTTGAGATTCTGTTTTAGAATTTGGAACATTTGCATTTTAATTACACAATAAAAAGAGAAAGTGAAAGAATAATTGGTTTGGCTATTAGCCAATTACTGCTATAACTAAAAAACAAAAATAAACAAAAACAAACAGACAAAAAAACAAACAACAACACAGAAACTGACATTGGTTTCCACTGTCACAATATACATTGATCAGATGTTTAATGACACTTGGCAACAATAAATGGAATGGAATGTTGTTTCAATCCGTCATTCAATACATTTGTTAAAACTGAAATTAGATTTGAGGTGATTGACTGCAGGATCATTCATCTTTTACTGTTAACGTATCTTCAAATGAGGCTTGTCTTGAAAGATTCCAACAGTTAAAGTCTAGTGGAGAAATAAGACAATTGGATACAGTGTGTGCCTTAGTCAGTCCAGGTAGCCCTAACAATATCATAGATTGGGTGACATATAATACACAACAGAAATTTATTTCTCACAGTTCTGGAGGCGGGGAAGTCCAAGATCAAGGTGCCTGCAGATTCGTTGTCTGGTGAGGTCTTCCTGGTTCACCGAAGGCCATCTTCTTGCTGTGTCGTCACATGACTGGAATGGGCGAGGGAGTTCTCTGGGGTCTATTTTATAAGATTATGAACCCCATTCATGACCTAATCACCTCCACAGGTCCCCACATTGTGGTTTAGATATCAATATATGAATTTTGAGGGGACACCTCATTCAGTCTGTAAAGTGGTCACATCCAGTTACATTTTTTCATTATGTGGAGGGCTTGTCTAGAGGGACCAAGGGCACTGACCATGAGAAGGCCTCAGTGCACAGGTCCGGGCCAATGCCAGGCTCTGCTGGTGTCAGAATCCACCGCTAACAGCATTTCCCTGTGTGCTTCCCTTGACAGATACGACGACTTATTCCACTGAGCGATCTGAGCACTTCAAACCTTGCCGAGACAAGGACCTCGCATACTGTCTCAACGATGGCGAGTGCTTTGTGATCGAAACCCTGACGGGATCCCATAAACACTGTCGGTAAGCCACTGTGCCCACTGGCATTAAGGGCAGGCCCCTAGGGAAGCCTGGTGGGGGAAGTTGGTGTTGAGCTTCCTGAATATACTGTGTGATGCTTGCACTCCAGTGGTTTGAATGGCGAGAGCAAGAGGCTTAACATGAGATGGGAAAGGCGGGTGTCTTTCATATTTGAGGAATGTAAAACTGAACTAAAGGTGTGAATTTTGCCTGACCCAGTAAAGGAAGGTTTACTTTTCTAACTACCAGTTTAACAGAAATAATTATTCACTCACTGTAGAAGCCTGTGTTTTTGGTGTGGGTCTTAGGCACATATGCTTATACTCAGAAAAAATTCCTTCCTGGGAACCTACAGACCAGGGCATAACAAAAAAAAGTGCCCATCTAAGATCTAGTGTCTCAGTGATTATTGTGTACCAAACCCCAGAGACTGTAACTGTGCCCAGAGAAGCCGCTCATTTTTTTTTGATTCTCTTTATTATTAATTTCAATTTTTTTTTTTTTAACACTGATGATGAACACTTTCCAGCAAGATGTTTGTAATGAAATCATAGTTGTGTGTGTGTCTAGGTAGAGAGAGAACTGGGGAAAAAAAATAGAGAAGAGAGATTAATTTTTTTTTTTTTTTTTAGACATATAAAATAATAAAAAAAAAAAAAAAAGAGAAGTGATATAGTATAGTGCACACCTGTGCACTGCAGCAAGGCAAGAGAGAAGAAGACTCAAATTATAAAAAAAAATAATTCCCACCAAGCTTTTATTTCCAGCACTACCCTGGTAATTTTTTTTTCCCTTACAATTATATATGCTTCAGTGATTGTGTATGCCCACCCTTTTCTTTTTAGTAGTTATTACTCTTCTCATATGGCACAGTTAAATTATTAATTATTATTTGTTGTGAATGATGAAAAAAAAGTTTTTTTCTTCTCTCTGTGCTGTTGTAACACTTTATTCCATGTTGTTTTATGAAGATGGCACAGAGAAATGCATCCTATAGTTATGAAGCAAGCACGTGTCGGCACATCCTGCCTGGAGCCCACTCCACCACACTGGGGATGAGTTGCCATAGTGGGCAGGGCACGCATTTGGGAGATCTGATTGATAGTAGTAGCAGCTCTCTGTGTCAGGATGAACAACTGTGACCTTTCCACCTTGACACAGTGCCTTTCCTGTGACTTGGGAAGTGCCATTTATGAAATGTACACCCGTTCCTTCTCTGTGTGAGTGTGTGTTGGGGAGGAAGGGAGGTGGGAATGGTTCCCCCATTCATCTCTCTTCTTACATTTATTATTTCAACACAGAACACAGACATTTCCCCAAAATAAGAAATAGCTGGACAATTAGCAATAAGCCTAATTTTCTTTTTGGAGCAAATATAATATAATATAATATAATATAATATAATATAATATAATATAATATAATATAATAATATAATATACAATAATATAATATATAATATAATATAATATATAATATAATATAAATTTTAATATTTTTTTTTGCATGAGAGCTGAGATGAGAGGTTGGTGTTTTTTTCGGGGAAACATGGTAGGAAAAGTAGTAATAAGTGACTTGGAAACCTCAAGGAGAAGCCAAAGATGGTCTGCCCTTTCAAAGCGTGAAGTGCTTCCATGCTCTTTCAGATACACAGTCACATACTACCTCTGCCAATGTCATAGGATCATAACATGGAAGTGGGCCATGGATCAAACTGCGTTTGATTTTCTATTTTGATGAGAGGATGATGAATGAAAAATCAACTAAGTCCAGTGACTTTCCCAATTTTGTTTTACCCCAAGACCCCATCAGAGGAGGCCCCCAGGCAGGTGTACAGTGTGTATGATTTTTTTTTCCAAAACTGAAATGTTGAAAAGGAAAAAATAATTCTTAATCTTTCTCAAGACTCTTTCTCACTGTATTCTCTATTAGTTCATGGACATATTTGATAGGGCTGTTGTAACAAATTACTACAGATTGGGTGGTTTAAACCAACAAACTCTATTTTCTCACAGTTCTGGAGACTACAAGTCTGAGGTCAAGATGTCAGCAGGTTGTTCCTTCCTGGGGCCATGAGAGAAAGGACTCTTCCTGGCCTCTTTCCTTGGCTAAGAGATGGCTGTCCTGTTATTTCTTCACTCTGTACGTGTCTGTATCCAAATTTCCTCTTATTATAAGGGTACCAGTCTTAATGGATTAGGGTCTACTCCAATGACCCTGTTTTAACTTAATTGCCTCTATAAAGACCCTTTCTCCAAATATGGTTACATTCTAAAGTCCCAGACATTAAGACTTCAGCATATGAATTATTTCAGAGACATAGCCTTGTCTATGACGATGGATCTCAGGTCCAGAGAAAAAATCCTTTGCTTGTATGTATAAGTGCGTGTCTATTTTTTTTTTTTTTTTTTTTTTAGCATACACAGGCAGAGATATATCTGTGGTTTAACTAGAACAATGTACGTGTATAATATTTTGACCATCTGTCTTCATGTTTTTTTTTTTTTTTTCACAGTCAACCTATATTTATTAACACAGACACACCACATAGCTAATCAGAGAGAAAAACCAGCCTAAGACAGCATGAGAACTTGAGTAGGTTAATAGATGCCTATAAATCTCCTACTTGTGTGTATGAATATCACACACACCCGTGCCTATACTATTCTCATCTCAGGCTGCTGTGAAAAAAAAAGGCTTATTTGTGTTCCAGCAGCAGCCTTCTAAGAGTGTCAATGCAGCTATAAAAATAATGGCATTTTTTGTACAGCACTCTATTTAAGTAGTATGTCATTCATTCTCTTCTCTATTTGACAAATTTTTATTGAGCACTTCCTATCACCAAGATATCTGTTGAATATATACATTCAGAAAAAAACTTAGGAATTAAATGGCAATGCACTTCATAATATAATTGGAGTAAGTGAAATACATCATCATTAGGAAAAAAAACAAGGAAAGTTTTTTTGCATGACTGGTAGGCGACCAGGGTATCTTATGATACATTTACTACTGGATTAGGTTTCCAGTTAAAAAAAAAATGATGTAGTATATGGGGGACACCACTGTAAGAGTGTGTGCATGAATGTTGCTCATGAAATAGTTTTTTTTTTACGTGTCTCGAAGATTAGACATTCAACTCTGAGAGAAATTAAGAGTACGTTTTTAGTATTTTTAAGATAAAATCTAAATCTAATAAAAAACTGATCAAAAAAGTTTTTCGTCGTCATAAAAAATTGATCATGCTCTGATTTTTTTCTCTTTATGAACCAAAGAAGAACAGTAAAAAAAATAGCTAGATTATCCCTGAGAGAGATCCTGAATATATATAAAAAAAAATTTTAACAGTGGGAATCTTGGGGGGGGGGGGTCATTCTTCTTCTTTTGTTTGGTTCTCTTTTTTTTTGTTGTTTTTTTTTTTTTTGAAAATTTATAATTATAGTGATAATAATTAATTATTATAGAACATAAAAAAAATTTTTTCAAAGGAATAAAAAAGTAATAACTAACTTGAGAGAGAGATTTTTTAAAGAACAATAAATAAATAGGCAAACTTCATCTTGATGAATTTAAAATATACTATAAAGTCAAGACCATTGGCTGACTCATTAGTACAAAGAAAAAAAAGCATAGAGTGGAACTTCATGCAGAATAAGGAGAGATTCATAAATAGGAGGAAAAAAAAAAGACTGATTGTTCGATCAATTTGGTTGATGATCACAACAAACAAAAAAAAGATTTTTTTTTCCTTCTTTCTTCTATAAAAAAAGTTTTTCTTAATTCAGAAGTTCAGGTAATTAATAAGTAAGTAAAGTCGGAAAAAATAAATAATAGCATTCCATATTTATTTATGTCAGCAGTTGAAAGGACCTTTTGAGCTATAAGCAGTGGCAGGAAAAAAATAACTGTATTGTTACAACATTTTTTTTTTTTTGAAATATATAAAATCAGGAAAAAAAAAAAAAGATAGATAAATCCCAGTAACTGTACAAACAATATGACTGGGATTACTATTCTTAAGAGTCACACAGATGAAAAAAAAAAAACAGTGAATGAAAACCTCAGCAGAAAAAAAAAAAAAGGAAGGAAACATACTCTTCTTGTAGAAAAGAAAAAAAATAAATGATGAACAAAAAAAAAAAGCTTCAGAGAAAAAAAAAAAAATTTTTTTTTTTTTTTGACTATCATATTTAATGATTTAAAAAAAAAAATACTCTGATGAGGGTGCAGAGGAACATGGTCATACTTGAGGGAGGACACATTATTAAATACCTTCTGCAGATCATGATTCTGTATGTTTCCAAATCTTTGTGTTGTTTTTAAGAATTTAGCCTGCAGGCTGTATATGCAGATTTACTTGTAAGGATGTTCAACACAGGTTTATTTGTAATAGCCAAAAATTCCCCTGAATTTAGATGTCTGGACATTTCAAAATGTTTGGAGGACATGAAAATGCTCATTATATCATGTTATGTATGTAAATCAGGTTATAAAATTGCAAAGTTGAACATATACTAGCATTCAAATATTGAAAAAGAAATAAACAAAAAGGCTAATGGGATTTACAGCTATTTTCTTCTTTGAGCCTATGAATTTTGTAAAATCTCTACATTGCACATATATTTCATTTACGTAACACCTGGGTAAGACACTCGGCCCCTGCTTCTCATCTTTCCATTAAGAAAGACAGTGTCCCTGTCTGTGTTAAATCGAAGTCATTATAATTCACGTTTATTTGGCTCAAAGAATTTTGAATTAAGCCTTTTCAGATTGAACGCTACCATGCCTACTTGAATGTGTTTGCCCCTTCTTTTATTAATAATTTATTTATATGCTTTACAGCAATTCTTTTCCATGCTAACTTCTTGTGTTTTGAAACATTTAAAAAAATGGATTAAATAATAGGGAGACACATCCTACATAAATGAAGCTACACAAGGAAAAGGAAATCAAGTCACTAGAAACCCCTTAATCAAAATATTCTGAATCAAAGCTGGGTATTCTCTAGCATAGTTTATGCCATCTCTAGAATTTTTAAGAGCTTGAGAAATGGTGCTATCTGTAATATACTTTACTAGAGTGAAAGGGGTAGCCATTGTAACTGAAAAGATTGCTGAGCATTTGAATGGGTCCAGTGTGTTCTATGGCTAAATTTAAGTTAAAAGGACGTGTCTCTACTGAGTTGAAGTTCATTCAGTCTCGCTGCAAAAATGGATTTTCAAAACTTTAGGAAGAATGGCATTTGAGTTGAATTGGACCTGTAGTGATCATTTTGGAAATCTATCAAGCAATTCACTTGAAGATACTTGAATCACTTGAAATATGGAACTGCTAGAAAAAGAGGAAAGAGGTCCAATAGCGTCCATTGCCTGAGGCAATACTTCCAAAAGGGGGCTGATGGTCTGTGCAGCAATCTGGGTAAAATGCTCAGAGGAATCAGTGAGTGGGAGAAGTGATTGAAAAGGGAGCAGAACCCCACAAGGAGTTGCTGCTCTTACTGTGCCTAGTTCTGCCGGAGTAGGTTTTGAAAATCAAAGCTTCCATTTTTAAGAGAATTGATTGGGCACAATGTGACCATATTCCTATGATTTAGTGTATAAAATTACAGAACCATCCCTGTCAGGGCTTTGCTCTGTCACTTTGGAGGTCCATTAGCTCGTCCACCACTGAGTGTCCTCTTTATCAAATGGTTCTCCAGTAAGTGCTCTGAGAGCAACAGCTAATGGTTTTCTGTGGTTAAAGCAAGTCAGAATGGAAATGGAGTGTTGGCATATATCCCTGAACTCCACTGACAGGAGAGGATGAAGGCTGAAATATCTATAAATCCGAGCCTCGTAGCTTTGTCTCTGCAGAATGGAATTGAATAGCAGGGTGAAGGGCCTTGGACTAATTTTCAAGTTCATTAGATAAATGTTCCTGAGGATGTTTGCCACAGCCCAGACATAATTTAAATAATTTGCAGTATCCATGTTCATAGCAGAGGTCTACTGATTGTGTTTGACAAGAAGATATGAGCCAAATTATAACCACAGGTCTCTTTCTTTTCAGTGGATAAAGTTTGTCACAATTGTTTCATTAGCTCAAAAAGCAAACAAAGAACAACACAATGTATGCAGTTTTGCAACTTGATGACACTTAGGCAGTGGTTTACTTCATCTAGTTTCACTTGTTTGCATTGGAACCTAGCTGGTATTCTGAAAGGGTTACTTAAATATCAAGCAAAAGACCAGAAAGGCACATTTAATAAAGAATAATAACCCATCTTTTAGTTAATGGCCAAAGATTTTTACCTTATTTTAATATGTTCTCATGTGTTTGGCAGCTCTAGTTGAAGCATGAATTGGAGTTTCTTGAGATGGTTGTTATGATTTGGAGTTTTTGTTGTATCCAAGAATTGGCATATATATATATATATATATATTTTTTTTTTAAATAGAGGCCTTATCTGATGGGATAAGAGGTACACAAGGCACATGTAGGTGTTCAGGATGGAGAGATCTGACTTAACAGCTCGGCTCAGCTTCATACTGGCTGTGTGAGTTTTTTGCAAGTCATGTAACCTTCAGTTCTTCATTATAAATAAATAAATAAATAAATAAATAAATAAATAAATAAATAAATAATATCTGTAGCAAAAGGTCGATGCAAGAAATGAAAGCAGCAACATGTGGAAAACTCTAAATGTACAATAGACATTATGTACATGATAGTTCTTCCCTTTTCTTCGCTTCTGCTCTATTCTGCTCATATTGAAACCAAGCAAAGGCCTGTTTGCTGGAATCCTGTGAGAGAAGTTGAGTGGGTATGATGTGCCTACGTCACTAAGAGGAGGCTCAGGTTTAAAGGGGGAGACGGGTCCCGCCAAAGGATTCCATGTATATTCTGAGGCCCGGGCTTCTCACTGCTAATTCTGATATTCTGACATGTTAGCAATTTTCTGTTATTTCTCCAATTCTGCAACCAATTCTTGATTTTCCAAAATTTTCTTCTTGTTGAACATAGAGCTTTAGGAAGAAAAATATTTGTTCTTTCCTACTTCATCAGTGTAAGTTGTCATGATTGTATTAATGGTTGACGTTTGGATTGGCTGGTTAGATTCAGTGCTCCTCCACTACCTAGCAGACTGACACATGACACACATTCTCTCTGACTCCGTTTTCTTATCTGTTAAATGGGGGTAGTCACATTACTATACTACCAGGTCATTGTGAGGATCGCTATAAGTGAAGAGCACCTGTCTGGTATAAGCAGGTAGCTTGGCGGAGTAAGTGAGGTATGCTGTGCTAAGGGGCATGTGTTGCTGTGTTATCTGCACAGCTCTGTTTACAGATCATTTTATCTGTGCCAGGGACTCCTGATGGGCACCCGGAGTCTCCCAGCACACAGGCTTCCGCCCATACCCACTAATGGGAGATAAAGAAAACTGACCCGGACGCATGATTTATAAGCACTGTCATACCTGGTCATGGGCAAGAACACTTTTCAGAATCAAGGGTCACTGTCATTATTCCAGCAATAAATTTAGGAGAAAAGAAGAAACAAGAGGTTACCTTTTGTCAGGGGAATTCTCCCTTTCCACAGTCCTGAAGAGAGGAATATGGAGAAAATGCTCCTCCCCTGGTACAGTTCAGACTCTTCTGGCTGAGGCCCCTTCAGGTATCCTTCACAGCAAGCCCTGGAGGTGTTTCTCCAGGCATCTGCTTCCTTCCAGTGGGGATCACAGCCCTGCTAAGGTTGGAGCAGTCTGGAAGCCAGAATGATGTGAAAGCATACGCTGAAGTTTAAGTGGATTATAGATTATTTCACCCATTTTAGTTAAAAAATTCAGAATCTGTTCACAAATATCATTTTAGCCAGAGATGGTCTATCTGTACAGACGTGGACAGCATTAACCATGGTACCACAGCCCCTGCTGTGCGGGCTTCTCAGACAGACGTTCCAGTAAAAGCCTTCTGAAAACAGGACAGCGGTACCTGGGATGTTCTGTCTCATCTCCTGGGGCAGTGAGGGAATTTGGAAATGCTTCTGCAGCCCACCCTCTACTAATAAGAGGATGCTTTCTCTAGTCTAAGTTTGAGAGCATTGGGCAGTATTTCCACCTTCCTGAAGATGGTATTTCTTTCCTATTCACTTTTGTCTGAGCATTTGAAGGAAAAATAGAAAACAGGACTTAAGGACCAAATCACATTGTCTATGAATGTACCAAAATGTCCATCTTGGAGTACCTCTGGTAAATTACTGTTCTTGAATGGAAGAGCATGAGCAAATCTAGCTGAAGGAATAAGCCTGGGTGATGTGCGTACGGTGCTCCTGTGTGTCAGGCACCCATAGCAGCCCTGGGAGGGAGGTGGACATGACTGAGGTTGGGCATTTCCCAGGTGACACAGCACTCAGGTTATCCGGGTTATAAAGATTCACACTACGCAGGCTAAGTCCATGGACTACACACTTAACATTTCCACAACCAATCTTTCTCTTCTAAAATCCCAGTGGTCCAGGAATTCTAAAATCCCAACTGCTTGAAAATAAAACATTTAAATTAATATATATATATATATATATATATATATATATATATATATATATATTTAAAATATACATATTTTAGTTTCCCAACATATTAAAATCTGAGTGATAATATAGATAGTTATCCAAATTCAAAACCATTTGAGATGTAATGAGCAGTTCTAATAATTTCTTTTGTAAAATAGGCATAAACTGGGAATGCCCCAAGCAAAATAGGATGTAGGGTTGCCCTAATAGTAATTTATGTGAAACTCAAATTCGTAGAAAAGCAAACCACCACATGCTATGTGCTTTTCTTAATATAAATTTCATAAGATTGTACAATCTCTGTGTTTTTATCCCCACTTTCCTCCAATAAGCTGAGAGTTCCCTAGTCACTAAGTACAGGCAAGGTCTGGATGAGAAGGCAGAGCAGGGGGCCCCCAGAGCCCAGGGTCTCTCTACTGTACCCAAATCTGTGAAAGTACACGTCAACATGGAATTTGTATTCTGCTTAGTTACATATATACCTAGCTATTATTTGTGAAAACTAAGAGTGTGACAAGAGGACCAAGTCCTCCTTGTGTTTTAGAAAGAAACTGAAGAAAGCGTTTCTGAATTTTATTTTGTAGTTTAATTTTTTGCTTTATGATCACAGCTTTGTTGGTGGTTTTATGAATATCAGGAAAATAGCTTAAAGCAAAATCAGTCCTATGCACACACATACATGTATGGTATATTTACTAGGTATCTGGCATCATGCAGGACACTGAGCCTCAATGGTAAACAAGAAAAAAGGTCCCTTCCTTTATAAAACTAGCTGTTATTGGAACACAGAGAAGTCAACACAATCCAGTGTGATAGGCTTCCATGATGGGTGAACACTGATTATCACTGGGCACCAAAGCCTGCACTTGGTATAGCAGGGAAATCCTTACAAAACTGGTAAACTTAGAGGAAATGATTTCATCTAATGAAGTCATATAAAACACTTATGCACGTTTTAACAAATGAGAAATTGAGAATACAGGAACAAATGAAGACATTGAATGTGGTTTGGGGAATATCTTGTTTGGAGACATATGACATATGTGAATGATATAGAATGTGTTTAAATGTGAGTGCTATCGAATGTATATTTAGTCCTATTCTACATACCCTAGAAAATAAACGGCGCTTGTATACATTATTTCCATCATTCTGCCAATGCTTATTTAGCATATTCAATGTTCCAGGTTCAATGAAAGGTGATAGTAATATAGTGATATATGTTCTCAGAAAAACTCATAAGAGAGCAGTTGAGATGGGCATTTTCTAGTTCAATTTAATATGACAGGTTCTGTGATCTATATCATTCAGTTGATATGATCTATACGTGCATAGCTCGTATCTATATAGAAGACTCAAAAAACCAATGGTCCTGAAGCCAGTGAGAGCTTGTGAGAGGAAATAACATATGGGTGTGCATTTGGAAAGATGAGAACCTTGTCATTTCTCATTTTGAATTCTGCTCCTGCTTTGCAACAAAGGCATGGAGAGTTGAGCTGCTGTTGGAGAACATTCCTTTTAAACTCCATAGAGGAAATTTCAAAATTATTTTAGGTGCAATTAAAAATAATCAGTTTCATATTATAAATTTCTTATGCAATTGGTTACTTATTTTATGAATTATTTTCTTGTATCCAGATGGTTCTCAAAATATCAGGGCATGATGACATTTTTAATTCTATCCCCTTAAACTGTGAATTTTTATGGTGAGTTGGAAAGAGCAGACAAGAATATGGTTTTCCTAACGTAATAAGTGTCACATTAATTAAATTATGAAATCAAGATTCTTTTTCTTTATTGAACATTATTTTAATCTACATACATATATGAAATATTTACAAAGACCATTTAATAGCTACAATATAAAATAATTTATTAGCATCTTAGATATATGAAATGATTTTCTAGCACTAAAATTTTCCTAAGAAATTAAACATACCCATTCAAGGATGTCTTGACCATCAGTCATTGTTCAATTATTCAGAGATAATGTGAGGGAGTTACATTTAGAGATACTTATTGGCATGTTCAAGTAATGTGTCCTACATTTTCCCAACTAAAATATATTTCTTTTTTCTAGTAGAACTGCTGTGAGGCCCACAGGAAATCAAAGTTAGATAGCCAAGTAGGGTTTACCTTATAGTGGCTCAGGTAGAATTTTGGTATTTTGGCTTATACAGTGACTTGGACATACAGCAGAAACCGGAGGAAGAAAGGATGTAAGAGTTCCTAAAACACAGTGGCTTTTTAGTTTCTCAAAGACTACTTTTTCATTTAAACACATCGGAAATGCAGTTAGACCTAACATCAAGGAAAGGAGTTATTTCAACAGAAGACTTAATTAAACAAACATGTTCCAGGCTTTGGGGCACAGGGGGGATCCAAGATGGGGGTTTATAGACACTAAAGTGATGCCAACAGGCTGGCATGCCCTGAGTCTGGCCTCCATGGAATCCTTGGACCACACATTGATCCCAATGACCCTGTGCTCCTGAAGGGAACAAATTCAATTAGGAAATCTCAGCTTTAAGCCTCAGGCTGGAGGGGGGTGTCAGTGGGTAGCTCTATCACTGAAGGAAAACCATTCTCCAGCACTTTTAAAACAGAGGCTAATAGTAGGACAGTGGAGAGTAAAAAAAAATACTAGCTTGGAAAAAATTGGCAGAAACAATAAGCTGATAAAGCATCACTTTAAATAAGGTCATAATTTTGCTACAGTTTGAGGTGTTTTCCTAGGCTAATTTACAGCCAAAGTTGAAGTCACATAGAAGCCTTACACTCTGAGACAAGGTTTTATTGTCGGTGCTCTGGAAAGCCTTTTCCTTTCTGCCTGAGTTAGAACATGTGAAAGACATAATGATTGTTTTAATGATATTAAATAGCAGCTTTGATCTCCCCCCGACAAATTAAATGAAACATTATCTGAATCTACCAAATTATTCATCTGTGAGTAAAACTTCTGTTTCTATTATAATATTACTGTTCACCTACCTGACTCTCTCACTAGGTTGTGAATTCATCTTTGCTTCTGGAAGCTGCCACCTACTCAGTAAATTTTGTAAATGGAAAGATCCCTAGACAATATTTATTGCCCACATTTTTCAGAGGACAAAACTGAGGTGTTAAATGGGAGACAACAAAAATGCTAATAGTGGGGGATTTCCTGTCAGGATTGCAGAGTCAATAAATGCTGTGCTTGCCTTCACTGATGATGGCATCAAAATTATAACTAAACTACAGAATAACCATAATTGAGAATCACCTGAAGTCTGCCTGAATAGAAGTCTTACAACTAAGGACATCTAGAAGAAGCCAACTCAGGACTGGTAGGAAGTGTGGAGATGTGGAATGAGCTGGTCCCATACAAATGTGTTGCTGTTAAAAATCTGGAGGGAAATCTCAGCTGTAGAGTTCCTCCCTGAGGAGCAAAAGTTCCCAGCCCCACACCAGGATCCCTAGCCCAGGAAGAGAGGTCCCTACAACTTCTGGCTATGAAAACTAGAGGAGATTGTGGCTCAGTGAGATGAGGGCTGCTGGGGTCTCAGACTTTTCTCCTAAAGGGCCCACTCATGGACTTACCCAGTGACAGACTCATTCTCTCTGAGTTCCAGTGCTGGGGCAGCAGCTTGAAAAGCACCAGAGACATAAGAGGAATTGTCTGGCTGCAGGGTGAGGGCTGGAGGGGCAGCTTTCTCACAGACAGAAGGGCTAGCAGAATCCATTTTTTGTTGAGCCTAACCCCCACCCCTGCTCCCAGTGTGCAGATGCAGGCAAGCCACCATATCTGAGTCTCCATCAACCTGGCTAACACCTGCCACCCTGCCTTAGTGATGACCTGAGACTCCACCCCACCCATCTTGGGGGCCTACTAAAGCCACTTCCAGTGGTTTTTCCATGCAAATGGCCTGTCTTGGCTCATGCTGCAGACTTTCCTAAAATCTCTCAAAGGTTCACAAAACCCAAGCAAGCATCATTTGACCTCCACATGCCCTGGATCTCTTGCTAAGCAACCCCAAGCCTTGCACTACTGGCAGCTGGCCTTGGTTCATGGCTTGGCTTCTCCCAGACACATCCAAGGCCAGCGCAGGTGGCATCCATCTGCAGATTGCTTTGGGGATCATACCAGCTGGCCCCAAGAAGAGCAAAGGCTGTGGCTGAACTTGACCTGTGGCAGGGCCCCTCCCAGGAGACTGCAGGGCTGACATGCCTGGTAGCCAGCTTCAGACTAAGCCAGAACACCAGCTGGCCATGTCACTACACACAAAAGACAGTCTAGTCAGGCACCAGATCCTTGCTAAAGTGAATCCTACTCTGTAGGGTCAGCCCCTGCACAACACCTTCTCCACTGTAGTCACAGCCATTCCTTACAAACAACCCTTCCCACTGACTTGCAGACAGCAACCAAGGATCAACTACAACAGGAATGCACACACAACACACACAGGGGCACATCTGGCTCAGGTGACCAGGGAGAATGCACCGCTGGACTCCCCAGGACACCTATATAAGGCTGCTCTACTGAGAGACATAGCAGCCCTACCTAATACATAGAAACAATCACAGGGAGGCAGCCAAAATGGAGAGACAAGGACATGTGCCAAAAGAAAGAACAGAACAAAGCACTAGAAACAAAGCTAAACAAAATGTAGACAAGCAATCTACCGGACACAGAAGTTCAAAATACTGGTCATAAGGAGGCTCAGTGTTCTCAGTGAGAACTTCAACAAAGAGATAGGAAACATAAAAAAGAACCAGTCAGAAATAAAGAATGCAATAACTGAAATGAAGAATACATTAGTGGGAATCAACAGTAGATTAGATGAAGTAGAGGATCAAATCAGCAATATAGAAGGTAAGGTAGAAGAAAACAGCCAATCAGTACAAAAAGAAAAGTGAATTAAAAAAAATAAATAAATGAGAGTTTAAGGGGCCTCTGGGATGACATCAACCGTACCAATATTCTCATATAGAGGTACTAGAAGGAGAAGAGTGGTAGCCAGGAACTGAAAACCTATTTGAGGAAATAATGACAAAAACTTCCCCAATATGGTGAAGGAAAGAGACATACAAGCCCAGGGAGAATAGAGAGTCCCAAACAATATGAACCCAAAGAGGCCCACACCAAAAGACATCGTTATTAAAATGCCAAAGGTTAAAGACCAAGAGAGAATCTTAAAAGTAGCAAGAGAGAATCTTAAAAGTTAGTTATGTACAAAGGAGCTTGCATAAGACTGTCAGCTGATTTCTCAACAGAAACTTTGCAGGCCAAAAGGGATTGGCAAGAAATATTCAAAGTGATGCAAAGTTAGGACCTATGACCAAGATTACTCTACCCAGCAAAGCTATCATTTAAAATTGAAGGACAGATAAAGAGCTTCCCAGACAAGAAAAAGCTAAAAGAATTCACCAACACCACGCCAGTATTACAAGAAATGTTGGAAGGACTTCTCTGAGAAGGAGAAGTAGGAGAAGGAGAAGATGAAGGAGAAGACGGCGAAGAAGAAGAAAAATACCAAAAATATGAATAATAAAATGACAATAACTACGTATCTATCAACAATTATTTTCAATGTAAATGGGATAAATGGTCCAATCAAAAGACATAGGGTGGCTGCATGGATAAGAAAACAAGACCCTTTCATATGCTGCCTACAAGAGACTCACTTCAGATCAAAAGACACACACAGAATAAAAATAAGGATGGGAAAAGATATTTCATGAAAATGGAAACAACAACACAAAGATGGTTTAGCAATACTTATACCAGACAAAATAGATTTTAAAACGAAGGCTACAACAAGAGCCGAAGAAGGACCCAGTAGTCCCACTTCTGAGTATTTATCTGACGAAAAGTAAAACACTATTTCGAAGAGACATTTGCATCCGTATGTTCATTGCAGCACTGTTTACAATAACCAAGATGTGAAGGCAACCAGGGTGTCTATCAACAGGTGAATGGATAAAGAAGAGGTGGTACATATGTACAATGGAATATTACTCAGCCATAAAAAAGAATGAAATTTTGTCATCTGCAGCAACATGGACAGACCTAGAGAGTACTGTGCTTGAGTAGAATAAGTCAGACAGAGAAAAACAAATGGCATATGAGTTTACTTACAGGTAGAATCTAAAAAACAAAATAAACAAAACAAACAAACAAACAAACAAACCTCATAGATACATTGACTATTTTGATGATTGCCAGATAGGAAGGGGTTTGGTTGGATGGGTGAAAAAGGGGAAGGGTTTAAAATGCTAATAGCCATCTTTTATTTTACACCTACTAAGTGCAAAGCAGAAATTTGATTTTATACACTATTTCATTGCCCACCTAGTCCTCATGTTAAATCTGCAAAGGAATGTTTTGTCCCCATTTGATGTCAAGAAAGAATCTACAAGAGGGAAGGTAGCTTCTCCAAGGACATTCAGCCCATGGCAGGCCCCAGCACCAGCTACAGTTCTGTTTGACTTTCAAACTCTTGATCTTCAACCTTGTCAAACTTTAGTGTAAGGATCACTGAGGATGATGGTTAAAAAATTAGGTATTCAGATGGCACCCAAGACTCTTGCATTCAGATGGTTCCATTATTGAGACAAATTTTGGAAGCAGTGAATGAGACTACTGTTTCTCAGATGCTGACGAGTGATGTGCCCTGGTATCATCATGACTTAAGGACATATTTCCGTATGACCACATGGGTCTCCACAGGTGTCACTTTAAGGTTACTTATTATTGCACTAGTCATGGTACCCACATTTAGCAATTTTCCATGGCTGCATGTGTAGAAAACTTTTTAATTGTCCTCCCTCCCGCCCTCCCTCCCCCCCTCATTCTCTCTTTTCGTGCTTTCTCTTCCATTCACTCTGATTGAGCACTCACTCTGTCAAGCTTGTGCTAGGTGACTCAGGAAAATGTGTGTACAGATGGAGTGCTTCTCTTGTAGTACTTCTTTGGAATTGAAACGTTGAAGTGAAGTTTCTTGGCCCAAGGATATGCACATTTTCACGGCTCTTTAACCATAATTATCTTGCCTGCATTGAATACTTAAACTTCTTTTGCTAATTTAATATGTGTAAGCTTGCCCATCATTATTATTTAATATCCATGTCTTTGATTAATAAACACTTCACATTCCTTATATGAATGCAATGTGAATTTTTATTTTATTTTTACTAAACAAGTGAATTTTTGACGATGGAAAACCAATAAGGAGTATTAAACAAGTGAATGACACGTTCATTTTATTCATGTATTAATATTATATATTTTGATCTACAGAAGCTGCCAGTTCATTCTCTGTATAGGCAGGCACAATAAGTTACCTTGTAGCAAACATTTTATTTAAGCAGACCCTCTTATTTTGTAAATATGAAAAAGGCATGTACTGCCAGTCCAGTAGGATGAAGGTAAATGGTTTGTATTTGTGTGTGTTTTGTGGTGTGTGTGTGTGTGTGTGTGTGTGTGTTCATTAGCCTGTTCCTTCCACAGATCCCTGGGTATGCAGAATTCTAGGGAAGAATGAAACAGTGTAATTAGGAACTGAAGACCTATTAGGAGAGAACAGATGGAGAATCCATCTCATGCTCCTCCAAATTCATTGTGCAGGGGACTTGTCTGGGAAGAACAAAGTGATCTGATTAAGATTCACAGCAGGGAGGGACAGGAGGTGAGCTCACCAGGGACAGGCAGAAGAGTAGTGGAGGACCAGATTCGAATTACAGCCTTGAGACTAAGTTGATTTTGTATTGTCATATAGTGGAGGTAGGATATTCTCTCCTGGCTTCTCTACCTTGGGCTTTTGAGTGGGAGTTTTACAAAATCCTGTAATTCTGGGAAGCAGAGAGACTAACTTCACTCTTTAGTCCCCACAAGGTAGGGAATTCTGCAAACACAACTTCCAAATCTTGAAGGATTTAGGATCCTTTTGAAGGATTGCCACTTTACTCAGTAGTGCCACCTTGTGGCAGAGACTACAGTGACAACACTTGTAGCTGAGAGAATTTGGTCTTTTCCTCCACCAGGTGTTTGGGCTAAGAATTAAAAAAAAATCTCTAAGATTTGGATGATGAAATGAAAGATAAGTCTTTGGCTTTCTGCCACTGATGGTAGTTGAGGGTTTGAGAACTGTTTATGGAAAAGTATTTTGTTTATTTTTCTTGTTTGTTCGGAAAGATAACTGTAGTTGCAGGGGAGAGAACAAATGGAAGGAGTTTCCTACCTAGCTCTTAAGCCTCTTCCACCCTCCCCAACACCAACCTGGAGGGACTGTGCAGAAAAAGCACCAACACAGGGAAAGCACTGGGGGAAACCCCTGTGAACCACTGCTGGAGGAGAGTGAATCGGCTTGGAACTTTCCAGCTTGTACAATCTAAAGCCTGGAGTTGGAGGAGGCTGGTGTGGCTGTGGGAATAACATGGGAAAGGAGCTACTGTCATTTTGCTCTTGCTTTTCCCCATCTATGGCCTGGTAGACCGGTATGCACATCATGGTAGCTTAAGCTATAAGTCTGAGGCCACCAATAAAATCGGACAGCACACATGGGTGGTGAGTGGGAGGAACATAAGTGAGGACTAAATAGACCTCACAGGTGGTCATTTCCCCATCTTTCTTTCTCCAAACTCCCACTGAAAGGAGTGGTTCTTCCTAAGGATGCTTCCCCACTAGGGGGTCTGAGGATGAACAGTGGACCTGAGGAATGGTTTGGAAGGGTGGGTTGAGATTAAATGTGGCTTCCCGAAACCTGGGACTCTCACTTCCAGCTCATCCCACCTCTTTTCTAACTCTTGGAGATCAGCAGGTCTGAGAGAGTCAAGCCTTTGTCCCTGTTTCATTTTCGTTGTCTAAAAAATTAGCTAATACCCTTAGGGAAAAATGAGCTCCACAGACCAAAACAATGATAAGAGGGGCAACACTCTTTTAAAAGAGGTGAATTAGACTGTTTCAAGATTGCCACGGGGATATGAAAGACAGTTTGGGGAATATAATCAATAATGTTGTAAAGATTTTGTAGGGTATCCGATGAACACTTGTCTTATTAGGGAGACCACTTCAGGGACGGTGTAGATGCCTGATCACTGCACTGTACACCTGAAGCTGAAGCTGAACAATGATGAATGTCAACTATAATGTTATATATATTGTCACAAGAAGTGGAGTACAGCATTAGGAATAGAGGCAGTGGAAATGTAACAGCTGTATGTGATGTCAGAGGGGTAGTGGATGGGGGAAGGGAGGTTATCACTGTGTGAGGAGTGTAAATGTCTAACTATTACATTGTTTTTGTACACCTAAAACTAATTAGAAAAAAAGAGGTGAATTAGAGAAAGCCTTTAGACGAAGAAGGCTGAGGCAATGAGTGAAAGCAGTATTGGCAGTGAGAATTTAAAGCAGCAATACTAGATAGATTGGAAGGAGATAAATCACAAGATTTATTTCCTAATAAAGGAAGAAAGGTAAGAGCGAAAGAAAAGATTCAAAGGAACTGCCAAATTTTCTGGTTTGAGGATGAAAACAAAAATTACATCACTCCATCACTTACTAGTTTTAAGAATAGGAAATTCATTTAACTTCTTTCTATTCTTCTCTCATCTGTTAAATAACTATGATAATAACAGTGCCTGCCTTGTAATACTGCTATGAGGATTAAACTTGAACTGTCCTGGACAAGCCAGGATACATGGTCATTTCACATATCAAAAAAGTGAGAAAACAATGAAATCATTATTGAAGAATCTTTTCCTTTCTTGTATTAATGTGCTCCTTATCATAATAATGTGTGTGTGTGTGTGTGTGTGTGTGTGTGTTGTGCATGTGTGTTTATAACTATCTGTTAAGTTTGGTTTAAATAATATTTCTTTTTGTATGTCATTCCACATTGCTTTAATTAGCTTTACTTTTGAGTGGGTTTTAATTCCTGGCAGTACAATTTATTTTTTCTTCACTGTTTTACTTTATCCAAATACTGTGTTTCCCCAAAAATAGCTGGACAATCTTTTGGAGCAAAAATTAATATAAGACTCGGTCTTATTTTACTATAAGACCCAGTACAATATAATATAATATAATATTGGGCCGTACATTAATTGTTGTTCCAAAAGACGCATTAGAGCTGATGGTCCGGCCACGTCTTATTTTTGGGGAAACAGGGAATACTTTGTCTGATCTCTTTAAATTAAAAAAAAATGCATTTCATTAAGTTTTATACTTGTTTTATTTATATTTCTTTTATAGAAATACAAACTCACTTTATTATATTTATAGAATGCAATGAAAATTTTAAAAAGTTACTTGCAATGACAATGTTTAGCACTATTAATATTTTTACATATAGTCATTGAGTCTTGGCTAGAAATTCTCATCTTTATATTTAATTTTCTGCTCCACGTGTGTGGTATTTCTGTGCTTTTGTTCAAGTGTTTCTATAACACTTCCCTTTATTGTTAGTATATTTCTTTATATCCTCATCCATAGCCCATATTGATTATTTTACCCTGTATCTTTTTATTGCTTAACTAGTACATGGTAGCTCTTCTATTGTTTTTTTTTAATAATAATAATATTAGAAATGTATTTATTTTTGAACTTTTATCTTATATCTAGATACCTTAAGCACTAAACATTCTGTTAGATTACATTTGAGTTGCCTTCTGCAGCCTTGTAATCATGCAATATGAAAATAATGCAGCCTTTATTTTATAGACTTCTGTTAGTAAGTTTTCTTATTTGACTTTCACATACTAGCGTATTGATCCAGCAGTCCAAACCAATATTAAATAAGATAAAGCTTATTAAATGTATCTTTATTTTTTGTCAGACTCTAATGAGTTTGTCTACCATTTTTAATATATTCTTTTATTTGATAGAGATAAAAATTTGTGCATTGTCCTTTTATCAAAATACATCTAATGGAATGCTTTACCTCAATAAGCTACTCATATGGTGTATTAAACTAATAGTTTTGCCTGTATAGAATGTCATTGTATTCATAATGTGAATTTAATTCTATTGTTTGAAACTAACCATTAATAATGTACTTAAGATTTTAATTAACATACATTAGTAAAATTTGACTGGCTTTTTTTTTTATTAAAGCTCTTTTATATTATATATTAGTTTTACTTTTTTTTTTCACAGAATCAATTTAAAAGGCTCCATTTCTTCCCCAAATTTCAGAGTAATTAGTATAACAGCTATATTAAAATTGCTTTCTCACATGAATTTACCAGTAAATGAATCTACGTAGCATGGTCCTTTTCAATAGGATAGTTTTTAATGACTAGACAACTTATCTAGTCATTCCACTTTTTCATGACTCAGGACAGTATTGTCCATTTCTTTCCTGATTTTATCATACAAATGAAACTTATTGATCTCTCTTTCTTAATGATGTTGTTCATGTCCTTTATGCCTTTATTTTTACAAATTAGATGTGTTTATGATAATGTATCTTCTGTATTTAAAAAGTTATTTGATGGCATGAACAGTAATCTGCTATTCATTTCAAATAAAACCTTTCTGACATAGTTAATTTTGACTATAATTTTATCACTATTAGTTGTCATCATTAATTTACTTAATACCTTAATTCAATTATATTATATTGATGGGCTTTTTAAATTGTATTCATATTTGAATGGTCTGTTTTTTCACCAGGTAAGCAAATTTCTGTTTTTTTTTATATTTTTCTTTACACATAGCTCATAGTTTTGTATCTATTTTACTAAACATTGTATTTGTTTAGATTTATTCTGTGTGTACATTCCCTATTTTCTTCTCAAACAATATAGACCAACCACAATAGCTACAGAATTCTCTTGAAGGGAAGATATAGAAAAATAAATTTGGAACAAGAAACACACCATTAGTGTGCAAAGTGTGTAGAATGGCATTCACCGATAGTGTCGCAGAAACTATACGGATCTAGAACCTTTTCCAATACATAGTAGTTCACAGCTTCCTTTGAGATTAAACGTAATTAAAATGGAGAGATTCATGCAAAAATCAAGGGCCAATGTTTTGTAGGCAAGTGAGTTGTAATATTTCACTACTAATGGGAATTTTTGCTATAAAATTTGAATTTATATGACTTTACATACAAAAATAGGACACAAATTTTGTTTTAAAATGTTTAATGAGGTGTGTCTATAAAATGAATTCCCTTAAGAAAAATTGTGAAGAGGTAAGAGCTGTAGCTTAACCAAAATAAAGAAGGAAGGAAGGAAGGAAGTTAGGAAGGAAGGAATGGAAGGGAGGGAGGGGAGGAAAGAGGAAGGAAAGAAGGAGGAAAGAAAGGGGGGCAAAACAAGCCCACATGTTTTGGATATTAAACCACATTTCTGCTTCTCAAATTATCTGCCTCTGTACATCCATTAATTTTTGCAATCAGAAGTATTTTGTTTTAAAACTGCTTAATCCAAATTTTGATTATATATATTGGGTAATACTAGCAAATTGTGATTAAGCTGAAGAAAAAAAATCCAATCAGTAAAATCAGTTCTCCACAAGGCTTTTACATCAGATATAAATTATTGTATAGTTTAAGCACATTAGTTTACTTTTACCCCCCATTAATCTACCCTTTCTGTTATAGAACAATAAGTCTAACATAGGGACATTTTTAAAAGGCTATGAATATTTAGATGAAGAAGAAAAGGTTTTTATTAATAATTGTTTGTAAGCAGTAAAACTTCAATTATATAAATCCTCAGGCATAGAAACATTCCTTTGGTATTTGCATAATACGTATCATTATTTTTAATATGGCTCCTTATTAATGGTCTGTCTTATGCAAGGAGATAAGGAATGCAGACATTAACAATAAAATGTCATGAGTCTATTTGGATATTAAATTGTTAATTATATATTTTCTAATTATGTAAATGAGGGTGAATTGAGCTTGAGAATAAATGAATAAAATATTCAATATTCAAACTAAGTCTCATTATGTCATCAATTGTGGTTTAAAATAAAGTCTCATTTGTGGTTTAAAATAAAACACAGACAAGAGTCTTCATAGACGCATTTTCAATTTTTCTCTTTTTTAACACTTTTCCATTTTATGTAAAGACTTCTTATGAAACATTTAATCTCAAAGGTCACAAAGTATCATTGACTCATTTTGAAGATCTACTTTTCCAATGTCATATTAAAAAGTTACTTATCCAGCAATGTGCTTTATAAAATCGCTACTTTGAAGCTGCTGTTCTAAACAGAGAAGTTCCTTCAATCATGGCATTTCTTTTTTCCTAACAAACTATATCACATTGCATTTTCCCCAGTTACTCTACCAGCTTTAGCCTCATTTTTGTTTTCTTTTTTGTTCACTCATAGAAAAGGAAAACCCTGTCATTACTTTTGAATTAGTATTGACTTGTTTTCAATAATTTGGTATTTTCTCATAAAACACAAACACAAATACTGTCTTAATATAATTCTAATACAATCTTCCCATTGTCTTAAAATTGTATTGTAAAGAAAAAATACGCACAGCTGCTTTGATTGACATTCCTATTTCCACTCATGTAAAGGCACGGCCAGGCTGATGAGCTGGCATTGGCACAGCTGGAGCATGGACAGGTGTGGGGTCCCCTGCCTTCCAGCTACTGTCCTCACCAACATCCTTGTTTGTCAGAAGGTCATGTGCAGCACAATAAATGTACCCGAACAAACAAGGAAATGAAAGACTGACCACTTTGAAATACTTTGTAGCTTGAAAGCATATGCAAATTAATAGTTTTTTACAGATATACCCTCACGTTAGCATGTGAATTTGCGATTCCTAAAAATCAGTCAGGATGGGAACATTAATTCTGGACATGCATCAGCAGTGGCTCCAGAAACTGCTGATCATCCACTTTTGGGACCACTAATGCCCCATCTGTAAAAACATTGATATATTCTTTTTATACGGCAGCAGGCAAACTAAGGTAATTGGTAAATACGCAAACTAATAATCTGAATTAAGAAAATGCAAGTGGTTATTGAAACTCAATGTATAGACAATGCCCAATACATAGTTTTATACGTATACATATACTCACACACATTTATATGGGTAGTTTCTAGACATAAAATGGGTTCAGAAAAGTTTTAGGTAATAGGTCAATGGTCTTATGCATATGAAATAAGTTTACAGTGTCATTTTTTGTGTGTGTGCTTTCTGGATCTCTAACACTCAGTGTAGTTTCTAGCACATAGTAAGTGCTCAGATAACACCTCTTTTTTAAATTTATTTTTATTTTTTAAAAATTTTATTCCTATTCCCCTACCCCCTCCCATTTGGCAACCATCAGGTTGTTCTCTATATCTATGGATCTGTTTCTGTTTTGTTTTATTTATTCATTTCTTTTGTTTCTAGATTCCACATATAGGTGAAATCATACAGTATTTGTCTTTCTCTGTTGAACTTATTTCACTTAGTGTAATACCGTCTAGGTCCATGCATGTTGTTGCAAATGGTAAGATTCCATTCTTTTTTATTGCTGAATAGTATTCCACTCTATATATATACCACATCTATTTATGAACGTCTAGCTTGCTTCCATATCTTGGCTTACTGCAGTGAACATAGGGGTGCACATATCTTTTCAAATTACAGTTTTTGTTTTCTTCAAATAAATACCAAGAAGTGGGAATGCTGGATCATATGGCAGCTCTATTTTTAATTTTTAAAGCAATCTCCTTACTGGTTTCTATAATAGCTGCTCTAATAAGCAATGCTACCAACAGTGCACAACAGTTTCCTTTTCTCCACATTCTTGCCAGCAGTTATAGTTTGATGATTCTGACAAGTGTAAAGTGAGATCTCATTGTGTTTATTTTTTTCAGATTTTTATTTTTATTTGTTTATTTTTTAATTAAAGTTTATTGGGGAGACAATTGTTAGTAAAGTTACATAGATTTCAGTGTACAATTCTGTAATAAATTATCTATATCTCACATTGTATGTTCACCACCCAAAGTCAGTTCTCTTTCCATCACCATTTGTTAGACCCCCTTTACCCTCTACTAGATTCCCCCTCCCATCTACCCCCATGTGCTCTGCTAACCCCTAAACTATTGTCTGTGTCTATGAGGTTTTTTTTCTTCGTTTGTCTTGTTCTTTTGTTGTTTTCAGTTTTATATACCACATATCAGTGAAATCATATGGTTCTCTACGTTTTCTGTCTGACTTATTTTGCTTAACGTTATAATCTCAAGATCCATCCATGTTGTCACAAATGTTCCTATATCATCTTTTCTTACCACCGAATAGTATTCCATTGTGTATATATACCACAACTTCTTTATCCATTCATCTATCGAAGGACATTTTGGTTGTTTCCATGTCTTGGCCACCGTTAACAAAGCTGCAATGAACATTGGAGCACACGTGTCTTTATCTCTAAATGTTTTCAGATTTTTTGGGTAGATACCCAGGAGAGGGGTTGCTGGGTCATATAGTAATTCTATTTGTAATTTTTTTAGGAACCTCCACACTGCCTTCCTTAACGGCTGCACCAGTCTGCATTCCCACCAACAGTGTATGAGGGTTCCTTTTTCTCCACAGCCTCTCCAAAACTTGTTACTATTTGTCTTGATGATGATAGCCATTCTGACTGGGGTGAGGTGATATATCATTGTGGTTTTTATTTGCATTTCTCTGATGATTAGTGATGGTGAGCATTTTTTCATATGTCTGCTTGCCATTTGTATGTCCTCTTTAGAGTAATGTCTCTTCAGGTCCTCTGCCCATTTTTCAGTTGGGTTGTTTGTTTGTTTTTGTTGTTGAGCTGTATGAGTTCCACCAAAAAGCTATTAAAAGCAATAAACGAATACAGTAAAGTTGCTGGCTGCAAAATCAACATACAAAAGTTCATTGCATTCCTTATACTAACAATAAAATCTCAGAAAAAGAAATGAAAACAAAAATAATTCCTTTAGCAATTGCAACAAAAAGAATAAAATACCCAGGAATAAACTTAACCAAGGATGTGAAAGACCTATATGCTGAAAACTATAAGACATTTTTAAAAGAAATTGAAGAAGACACAAAGAAATGGAAAGACATTCCGTGCTCATGGATTGGAAGAATCAACATAGTTAAAATGGTCATATTACCCAAAGCAAATCTGTAGGATTTTCTATATGGGGGGGAGGGGGGGTGCCAAAAAAATGTATACAAGTGGACACTGGTCAACGTTGCTCAAGCTGTAGTTTGCCGTAATCAGATGTGTCTGGACACTGATGGTAACCACTTGGAGCACTTCTTGTAATTGCAGAATTCAAATGTGACTTGTATTCATCTTTTGTTATCAGTATATATTGAGTATTATAATTTTAGTAAAGTTTTCCTTTCTTAAAACATGTATGCATTTTTTGGCCCCCTCTATATAGTATCATGTCATCTGCAAATAATGAGTTTTACTTCTTTCTGTCCAGTCTGGATGCCTTTTGTTTCTTTTTCTTGTCTGATTACTGTGGCTAGGATTTTCAATACTGTGCTGAATAGAAGTATTGATAGTTGGCATCCTTGCCTTCCTCCTGATTTAGAGAAAAAGCTTTCAGAGTTCTTGGAGTGTGACTTTCTGAAGTCACTGACTTTAAAAAGTAACAATAATACTCAATTGTAAAAAGTACATCTGCCAAATACATTAGATGTGCTACTTGGGCAATTTATTGTCCTTTGTCTTATTTCTGTGCAGTCACATAGACCTGGATTCGAATCTCCACTCGGCCAACCACTGGAGCAAGTCACTTAACCACACTGAGGTTTTACTTGTTTTCTATAAAACAGAGATTTTATATGATACCTGCTTCACTGTATTGCTATTGGGGGTAAAGAAAAGTAGGATATTTATGAAACTGTCTGTTCAGTGATTTTTTTGTACCTTTAATTTGCATTCCTTCCCCACTAAGAGTGGTAAGTTTCTGGCTCTTACTGAGTCCCTTTCAAAAAGCTGTCTATTTAAGATTTTGTCTCAACTTCCTTTAATAACATTTCCCTATCTCACTGGTTTGGTGAAGTAACTTAAGGGAAGATCATATTTTATTTGAGTTGGATTAAGGTTTTATGGCTTTTTCATTATAATTGATCAAAATTCTCCAGCATAAGCTCTTAAGTAAAAGCGTATTCTCAGAGTGGCAATTTAAATGAATCCTGAAGTACTATTATATTCCTCACAAGTTACTTTAGGGAAAGTGCTTTATAAGAAGTGGAGCCATACATCTAATTTGCTTGAGACAGTCCCAGAGTACACCTCGCACCTACATAATTATTAAGAGTGTCCTTTTCCCTCTCAAAAATATATAATTTGGACAAGGTGTATGACCACCTTATTGCAAAAGTGATTTTTCAGGACCTAGACTTCAACTTGTATCTGGAGTTCAGGGGCAAGAAAGGTAACTCTGTAAGACAAGACGAGATAAATGTGTCAAGGAGGGAAGGAAGGAAGGAAGGAAAGAAGGAGGGAAGGAGGGAGGGAGGGAGGAAGCGAGGAAGCCAAGGACCAAATTTTGCATTTAGGTTGTAGTTGTGCAAAGCAGAGAGTGTAATCAAGGATGCAAGATCCTAGGCGCAAAAGGAAGCCTCAGTAAGTGAGCCTGTAGATACACTCATGCGCTATGGGGACAGCTGTGACATAGCTAGGGCCATGAGATTCAGTTCAGACGAGGTTGGCTTAGGAGTAGGGGTGAAAATGACATAGAGGGGAGGGACCCTGGCTTCTGATTTACAAATGCACTTTTTGGGAAACATGATTTTGAATGTTCTATGTGTGTCTGTGTAATTACTAAAGAAAGTCTTTTTTGTTAGTTTTAGTGTGTGGTGACAAATATTTTTCCACCAAAAACCATTTTGTCATATTGAAATCTAATCATGTACGTATGACATCATTGCTACTTGCAGTTGACTCAATGATTCAACACATCTATTTATCAAATGCTTCAAAACACTCTGTAAGCTGCCTGGATTGGATATGATCCAGAGTTTTGTGAGGCTTCTAACATCCTCTCTGTGTGAGAAGGAATATATTGTTACTTATACCTTCCTACCATGGAGGAGAACCCACACCAAAAAAGAACTCAAACTGGGTGAGAGGGGTTAACTGGAACTTGGAATGACCTTTGAGAGTAAATCATCAGTCTAGAAATACCCTTCAAATGTCAATCAAGGATCAACAGGCAAAGTGTAAGCTGTACCCCTGGCTGGGGAGCATAGGGCCCATTTTGTATCCTCTGTTGTAGCTTGGTAAGGCTCATTAGAGTCAATGGGACCTGAGTGGGAGTGATATGTATGATCTTGGGGCATCTTCCACATAAAAATAAAGAAAGCCTCGTGCCTTGGAATCTTCTTGTCTTTCCCCTTACTACTCATTGGAGCACAAATGACCATGACCCACGTTTCAATCCTGCATATGAGAACAACACCCAAGAGGAAGAACATTTGGAACAAAATTGAAACACTCATAAACCCAGATCATACATGTAAGGATTGTTATGTATGGAAGAAATAAATTTGTAGTTAAGAAATAGTCAAGGGGATATAAAGTATAGTCAATATAGTCAATAACATGGTAATAACTATGTATGCTGTCATGCTGCCAGGTGGGTACTAGACTAATGGGGGGGATCACTTCATAAATTATATAAATGTCAAAACCACTATGCTGTATACCTGAAACTGATATAAAATAATATTGAAAGTCAACTGTAATTGAAAATACATAAATTTTTAAAAAGGAAGGAAAGAGAGAAACTTTTATTTATTTTTTTATCATTATATTTGGGGTCCTGCTTACTATAATAGCTGAAATTGAGCTTATCTAATACATACAGTTTCTAGATGCCTACAGTCTTCTTCACAAACAACCATAACATCTTCAGGTTGTGTCTTTAAATTCTCATCTGTCTAGCTCTTTCTCTGTTGTAACAATTCCCATCAATAGTGCTGCCAAAGTTGAGTTCTTTTTCAAGCACATGCAAAAAATGAAACTAAGAAAAGCATTAGAATTGCCCCATGTGAATTCCACTCACATTTCTAAGCCAATACATTTAAAAGATTAAATGAAAATATCCCATCTACTGTTATCACACTCTGCTGTCTTCACCAGTGTGAACTGAGAATAAGAGATGGCAGCTTTTCAATGTATTGCCTCGATTCCTCTGGCTTCTAGTGTTCCTGTCATTTCTATTCCCTACCATGCGTCTGTGATAAAGTGAGAAATAATATTCTGAAATGCCACTCGCATTCAATATAGGATATTCTGTCCTCTACAATTAGCATATTTTTCTGAAAGATCAAATGTTTAGAATACAATGATTTATGGGTCCAGTAAATGCATAAATAGTTGCCCAGATATAAGAAGGATATGTAGGAAGTTGACTTTGTGTACTAATAAATGCCAAAAGGTACAATTGGTTAAGGAAATTATGGATGGAGGATTCCGGTTATAAATGTCTGTTGCATTTTCTGAGTTGAATTGCTTATGTGTCTGTATAAATTCTAAGCAGAAAATAGGCTAAGAACATTAAAACTTTAGTTAACTCGATTTTCTCAGGTCTATATAATTCTAAACTTATTTAGGACAATAGCCCATTTGTTTTATAAATCACAGTGTTCATTGCAATATCTTTCAAGCTGAAAGCACTAAATCACTTTATATTACTGGGCCCTGGAAGAATGCAGCATTATAGCTTGGCTGGCAGAACATGTATCAGTGTGATATTGATCTCACCAGGAAAAAGAAAAGCTGTGCTGAACGGACTCCAAACTGAAAGGGGCGTTATCTGCAGACCACAGTGTTTGTTCAAATCACATATTACTTGGGGTGAGGTCATATTTCTTTTTTTTTTTTAGGCTAATTATGATTTTAGTGACCATTATGGCCATTTCTTTAATCTGCAATATTAAGAAATCTGTTAGTTAAATGTCTGGACATAATATTTGACCTCATGAGTAGCTCCTTTTTCTGCAAGGTGTGGGTCAAAATAGAATGTAGGTGAAATGCACTCACTTCTTCACTTCAGTAGAGTTCATCTACGGTGCCAAACTTGTTTCATGGGGCACCGTTACCCCCCTTTGGTGATTGACAGTATCAATACTAAAAGCAAAGGCATAGCTGTCAGCAGCAAGGGCATATTGTGGGCTGGCCTAAGTAGGGTCTTCCTAGAAGACCCCTAAGAAGCAAAGAAAATAGCTGTGAGGCACGAGTCTTGGCTGGATTGTGTTGAGACTGGAAAACCATGTGACTTTGTCATCTCACTCCCCAAGACCCAGGAAGAAACTACATCATCTAATTTGCACTGGGTACAGAAAGGAGCCCTACGGAAGATGATCAGACTGCTAGATACAGCTGGTGTTCAGGCTGTTCCATCATGACTGATTGACATTGATTAATTGACAGCAAGGAAGGGAGAGGTTCCAGAATGGGTACAAAGGAAGTCATTGCAAGAAGGGGAATCTCCCGCCAAAGTGGGGGGAAAAAAAACCCCAAAAAATCCCAAAACATGTGGTAACATTTCACATAGTCCATATATGTATCATATCATCACGCTATACACCTGGAACTTACACAATGTCATATGTCAATTATATGTCAGTAAAGCTGGGAAATATCTGTCAGGAAGGAAGCTGTCTGTCATGTTGAGGATTGGAGGACGGTAGTCGAGCCTTTCTTCATCCATTCCCTTAAGAATGCTTATGCTAACTGGAAGGAAAAAGCAGAACAATTGTATGACTAAGCACATAAACAAGTTAGATGCTACACTCACTCCTATGGCTAGGGACAAAACTGAGAGGCAGATGTGTGGAAACTAGACCTCTGTTCCTGTGTAGATGTAGGGACCTGGCCAGTTCTCTTAAGTGCTTACTAAAGGAGTAAGGTTAATCAGTAAACTAACCTCCCTATTAGGGGAACACTGTAAACTGTGCTTCCTGTAGCTGCCGACTCTATGGAATTTTTTGGAATTGTTTTTTCTTTCTTGTTTGCAGAGGGTGTTTTGTGGGGTTAGAAATTCTTGGTGACTTCAGATCCCACAAATTCTGAAATCAATAATGCACCCTGTCAGGTGATTAGCAGTCACTACCTTTCCATACCTTTATTCTCTTGCCAAATTGTACCCACACACCCACACACAAATCCCGGTGCAAATTTATAAATTGTGCATTGCTATTCAAAGATGGCCTTGTCTCCAGTTGCTTCTTTGAACCCAGGTCCTCATTCATGACACAGTCCTATATTTCTGCAATGTGCTGACTAATGTCATCTCTGCAGACACAAAGAGCCAACAGGAAGCCCAAATAGAACATTCCCTCTTGGAGTGAGAGTGAGGGGGCTTCTTCTTCCTCTCTCATGTCACACCCCGCTTGGAATGCTCTCAATCCTCTGAGGAACAGATGCAGGAGCATATTTACAAAGCAGGCCTGCGATGAGCAGACACCCACGAGGCGTGTTCCGTGCCCATCTTCCTCCACAGGCAGGCTGTGCTGAAACAAAGGGACGCCCCCTCATACATTAACATGGGGCAGACAGTGGGACCACACGAGAGGCCCAAGTCAGGATGCAAACTCTCTGTGGGCCTGATTCCCATTTAGGGGGCGAGGCATCCACAGTCTGGGATGGTGAGCAGTTCATGGAGTGGGCTCCTCTCTCCACCCTTCCTCTATTTTATGTTAGGGTTTGTCAAACACGACTGTATGCACACAGCGAAGGAGAAGCAATGAGCTTCTGAACTGGCACTTGGCTGCAAAACCCAGCCACACTTTCTTTTTATATAATTATCATACCAGCAGTATTTTATTAGAACCATTGGGAAAATATCGAGAATATCTATTCTTAGAATTAAGGAGCTCACATCATTTATTGGAAGTTTCCCTTAGTCAATGTGGTTAGTCCTAATTGATGGACTATTTTTCAGTGTCATCAGTAACCTCCAAAGTGAGAGGGGAGGACCTGAGGTCTCCTCTCCCACAACCTAGTTACTGCCAGGCGTACGTTCTGCCAGAAATCAATTTTAGCATGACCTCTCCCATGCTGCCGTAGAGTGAGCTGTTGGTTCCAATTCTGCTCTTCAGTATGGTATAGTTACAGGCACAGCCTTGCCCTGGCTTCATTGTGGGTGCAGTAATTGCTCACCTTTTGATTTGGGGTTCAGACATGTAACTTGCTTCCCTCAGTGGGATGTTTGCAGGTAACTGGAAGCAGAGACTTGCAATGGGCTTGTGAGGTTGGGATTGCTTTCTTGGCTTCTGCCATCGATACATGGCGAACATACTCAGGTAACCACTGCCTCTTCAGCAATATAAGAGGCCAAAATGGGGGTTCCCTTTTCTCTACCGCCTCGCCAACACTTGTTTGTTGATTTATTAATGATAGCCATCTTGACAGCAGTGAGGTGATATCTCATTGTGGTTTTGATTTGCATCTTTTCAGATGTCCATTGGCCATTTGTATGGCCTCGTTGGAGAACTCTTTTCAGGTTCTCTGCCCATTTTTTAATTGGGTTGTTTGTTTTTTGGTGTTGAGTTGTATGTAGAGTTTAATCTTTGCTGACCAATTCCCTTTTTTGGTTTTATAA
The DNA here is from genome assembly GCF_036562045.2 of Rhinolophus sinicus. Taxonomy (NCBI): domain Eukaryota; kingdom Metazoa; phylum Chordata; class Mammalia; order Chiroptera; family Rhinolophidae; genus Rhinolophus; species Rhinolophus sinicus. Next base: position 57,517,447 of record NC_133757.1, read on the forward strand.
ATTTTGGATATTAACCCCTTATAAGTATCATTGGCAAATATCTTCTCCCATTCAGTAGGAGCGCACCTGGAAAAAAAAAAAAAAAAAAGACCCAAAAATGAAGTCCATGAAACACAGAATCAGTTGGCACTCAAATGGTCTGCAGCTCCATGCACAAGGAAAAAACACCTTGCAGGTCACTGAAATAGTGAGCTTGTTTGTTCCATATTATTATGGCAGGAGTTGACTGATACACACAGATAACCAACATTTACTAGCAAATATGCATCAAGACGATTACACGCACAATACTTGTAGGCACTCCACCAAGCTTGTAGCAGGTATGAAAGCATTCTTAGTGCAGGATTCTGCTAATCTGGATGGAATGCAGAGGCGGAACCCTCCCTTAGAAATCTACCTATGTGTCAGGTACACACTGTTAGGATCATACATTTATCCTATTTGTGAGGCTACCATAAGTATATGGAATTATATTTTACCCTCTCTAGACTAAAATATTTTAAAATAAATTATAGACAATATAAAATCATATCTATCTATCTGTCAGGTCTGTCTATCCATCCATCCATCCATCCATGCAGTCCTTGCTTCACACACTAGTGCAGGACTGTAAAATGACTATGCAAGCTGAAAACTGTGCAAAGTGATTTTAATGATGAATGGGAAATATTAGTATGCCCTATACTCTTTAATTTTTGTTTTGCTTAAAATACTCTTAGTATTTGATATAAATGTATAGGGAAATGAAAAAAAAAGGTATATTTATTTAGTATATTTTTAATTCAAACATTAAAATTTTAAGTTTTAGTTCTTTTTACAAATCTTATCAGAAGTAATTTGAATAGGGCTTGCCTTCTAGTCATATAACTTATAACATGGAATGAACTGGAACTTTTCTATGCCTTGGCAAGTTGTAATGCTCCTTTCTAAGTTTGGATGAGCTTCCAAGATTCCATCCTTTGAGTTTTCAGTGGTGTGAAATATCCCCAAGAGCTCTCTTAATGTGCAGATTTTTTCGCTAGACTCATTTCCTCTGAAACGTTTTCATCCTTTTCGTCAGGACCACTTTCCATATTTATGTCACAGCTTTGTCTTCCTTAAGTTCCTCCAGCTGCATAATGCAGCCTCTCAAATGGCAACATCCCCATGGTCACCTATTGCTCCTAAAACTTCATTTACATTCAGTTTGAATTTCACTTCAGCTTTACTTTGTTGCTCTTTAATCTTTACAGACCAATTCCCTTTTTTGATTTACAATAAAAAAAAAAAGTACTACATGGATTTACCACTTGGAGACAAGGAGGAACACAGCTACACACATTTTTAAATTAAATTTAATTTAATTTTGTATTAGGTTCAGGTGTACAAAACAATGTAATAGTTAGACATTTATCATTAATATCCCTCACAAAGTGATAACCCCCCCTTCCTCAATTCACTACCCCTCTGACATCACATACAACAGCTACACACTTTGTTGTCTGTTGATGACCTAACATGTGCACAGTAACCAATCACTGACAGACTTTGAAAAAAATGACTCGATTCGTCATTGATCAGGATGTGTATATGTTACTCATATTGTCATCTATAGACTGAAGAGCTACCAGGGAAATTTGTAGTCTATGCAATTACTCACAATTGTGGTAACTCAAAGTTGAACTCTGCTGTAGGTAGACTGGTATTTAACTAAACCAGGACAACTAATACGCACACTTATCGGAACCACACACACTGAGAGCTGTGCGTGCACGCGCATGTGCTTAAACCATGGATATCTAAGGCTTCTTTGTTCCTACAAATGTCCTATGGATGTTGCCTGGGTTGTGTACTTTGTAGATGCTGGGTAGTCACTTAAATTTGCTAGTAAACCCTCAAAACCTATGGCTCTTGTTTGTCAAATTGCAGATCCTCAAACTTTTCCCATTGTCTCTCTGTGAGTCCCCCAAACAGAAGAGATTGCCTCTTCTATCATCTCTCCCTTCCTGCTGTGTCTGTCATCCCTCAACCCCAGTTGCTTCACTAGGTGTCTCTCTTGTTTGTTCTATAGTTGTTTGCTCATCCTGGGAGATGATGACCTACTTTTGCCTCTGTACTTCTCTCAGGGTGTTTGTTTTCTCCTTGTCAAATTCTAGACTCCTACAGCTATTATCCTTTGTTGCCTGAATGTTTTAATGCTGGTTAATCTGGTTTTACACATCTTATTCAAGGTTAAGAATGCTCATTTGGAAGAAAAAGGTGCTCCCAAATTATAGGGATAATAGAATGTAGATTCTTGAAGTTGAATCAGCCTTTAGAGTACAAAGGGTATTCATTAAAAAATCAAATCCCCTTGTAATGAAGGAAAACATTATTTGCATTTTATAGTGAGCTCATGCTTCCAAAGTCTTTCTTTGTCTAAGAGAGACACAAAATTAAAGACAGTGAGCCAATTAGGGAAAAAAGAAAAAAAAACAAAAAAAACAACCTGAATATGTATTGTCTTGACAGTATTCACTCAGGATAGTTTTTTTCTTATCCTGTTCAGTATCTTTTCAACATTTGTTACTGTTAAGCAAAAGCCACTGGCCAGTTCCTAAAGACCACGGTTTTAAAATGTCTGTCAAAAATGAATTTGTTACCTTATGTTTTCAAGGACACTTTGTAATGCAAAAGGTCAACATACAATACTCTCCCAGGAAATATGTGGTAAGGAGGCTAAACCAATATTTCTGTTTTTAAAATAGATAGCATCCCTCTTTACAGGACAGAGTAGCTGAGGTGGCCTCCACAGTATCTTGTAGGCATTTAATGAGAGTCGTTTTATCCCAGGGAGTAAAAGCAAATACCAACTGCTTCCTGATGGAGGGGCAAGGAAAGGCCAAGGAAGACCTCCTGCTGGCAGCTTTTGAGGAACCTGCTATTATCCTCCCCCAAAGGGCAGTCTGTGTTTGAGCACTTGCAGCCTAGGAAAGGAAAGGAGCCCAGTTCTGACTTGTCAGTCACTAGGCTGGAGTTCTCCCTGCAATTCCCCTCTAGGCAATGACAGGTTATCTATGCAAAGGGCAGGGTACCCTGGGAAAGCAGAAACAGATCTCAGGAGAGACTTGCAGGGCTAGCTGGGGTGGCCCTTGGGCCTCACAACCAGTAGAACCGAGGGAAGTGAAAAAACCGAGAGCAGACCCAAGAGCAGCACCCATGTGAAGGAGCTGGGTAAGCGGGGAGAAACAAAATACAAGCCGGGGGAGGCCCACTGGAGACTCCAAGAGGAGCGGTGCAGTTTGGGAATGGAAGGAGAGGATTAAGATCTAGAGAAGGTCCATGAAAATCCTGGGCCTGTTTTCAGTACCTTTTACTGGGTCGGCATGGCCTCTCCTGATTTTGGAAAGGAGTCGCAAAGGGAGCTAAGCTAATTTGAACCATTGAACCCAAATCAAACAACTTTGGCCCCAGTCAGGAGCTGCTAGTAATTCTGCCTTTCAGTAAGAGATTAGCAAGCATTTTTTAAAGTGAATTTAGGCATAGTAAGTAATTAAACCAGCCATTTAACATGTGCTTCGGAATATAGGAAGTCATCTTCCAAAAGGCCTGTGGAATATGCATTTTTAGTGCAAAGCAAGGAAAAGTGGAACTTGAGTAAATAAAACAGAAGCAGAAGAGTCCAGAGGAGACACCAGGATGTCCTGCGGGTGATCCCTTTGGGCCCCAGGACCTGTCAGGACACCCTGGAAACCAGCAGAAGGAATCAGGATTGGCTAGAGCTGATTTTGTCACTTGACAAAGGTGCTCCTCCCACTGCAAGTGTCTCACCTGCCCCTTTGCTTCAGCAGGAAGCAGGACCAGCTATGTTTGTTTGTTTTAAGCCGGGCACAGCTCACAATGGCACATGCAGGGATCAAACTGGCAATGGTGGTGTTATCAGCACCCCACTCTAACCAACAGAGCTAACTGGCCACCCCAGGATCAGCTATTGCTAAGAGATGTAATAGAAGGCTGCTGCTGGAATATGCTTTAACAACCCGCCAGTTTCTGAGATTGTGACAAGAGGTGGTTAATTTTGATATCGCTGCCTGTTTGTGGATCCTACTTATTCTCAGCACAGTTTATTCATCTCACTGTTTGGGATACATGACTTCTTATTTAGTTAAAGGAGACTCATGGTTTTTAACAAATTAAATTACATTTAATTAAAATACCGGAAGTGTGAAAAAATGTATGCACATGACTTATATTCATCTTCTGTTATCGGTATATATTATTACAACTTTAATACAGGTTTTTCCTTTCTTAAAATGTGTATACATTTTTTGCACCCTCTGTACATTTGAAATACAAATTATTAAATACATTTAATTTTAAAAAGTACATTCGCCTCATAAATAATAATTTTAAAAAATGTAGGGCTGTGTCGAGCAGCACCATAATCCTTTCTTTTTTCCTGAACATACCAAATAAAGTAGATTTATACTGATTCAAATCCAAAGTATATATAAATAAATGTAAGTATAATACAGTCTTATTCTCTTGGAACATTAAAGGAAAATTGAGCTATTGTGAAACTCAGCAAAAGAAAATTTTTCCTTTTCCATACTATGAGTATCCGTAAGCAAAGAACTGAAGCAAGGGACTTGTAGCTGAGAAACATCAATTAAGAGTCATCATATTGTGCTGTGTGCAAAGACATTTGTTGATCGTTTCCTCCATTTAATGTAGCATTTGGAAATGTACAGGTCTGCCTGCAGAGATAGGATTATGGAGGCATCCAAAATAGCCCCAGTGTATTTCTGTGCCACCCAACCCATGCCTGCTCCTTGATAGCCACTGAGCATGTGCAAAGAGGCTTCAAATTGATGTCTGCCCTTAAGGGGGAGGAGTGGGGAAACAAAATGGGTGTCATGCACTGTATTGATAGTTCACAAATACTAAATGGTTTAACCCTCAGGGGAAATATATCATAGATAATATATATATAATTATACCAGTTTTAGAGATGCATCTCAGAATGTAAGTTTGAGGCAAACTGGTCACCCCTCCCCTCCCCCCCAAAAAAAAAAACAAAAAAAAAACCTACCTCATGATAACACACAGCACTGTCAGTAAGGTTAATAATAAAAACTTAAAGTGTTCCCGTTCATCAGGCCCATGCCACAGATCAGATACTCAGCTAAGCATTTTACTTATACGTCATCCTCCCTGCCTCCCTGGGAGTTACCCGGATTTTGTAGGTGAGGAAATGGAGGGGAGACTCCTGAGAACTATGCTGCTCACAATTTAATCTTCATACAAATCAAAGACTGATCCTGTTAAAATGCAGCTTCTGTTTCACTAGGTCTGGGTGGGATCTGAGGTTCTGCATTTCTAACAAATTCCAGGTGAACTGATGCTGTTGGTCCATGGCCCACACTTAGAGCAGCAAGACCTGAGAGGTTGAATAACTTGGTCAAGTACATGAGGTTGATTCTCAATGGAGGAAAGATCAAACTGAGATTTCCCTGGCTCAGAACTCCAAGTGCGTATCTCTTCCTCGGGTCTAGCAGCTCTGGCCTAGAGGAGGAATTAAAGCATGAGTGAGGGTAACTATGAGACCAGGTACTAAATGCTGTCCATTCTCAGACAGGGGCGGTGAGGATTTCCAGCATTGTCCCTACCATTAAGTGTTTCCTGGAGAAAGAAGAATATCAATGAGTCATTTCAACTGGGTAAACCAAGATGATTCCTAGACAGAGGTGGCATGTAAGCTAGACCTAGAAACCTGAGAATTTTATATACATATATATGTGATTTATAATACGATATTGTATATAATATAAAATATTATCTATCTTTCTTTGTATTTAATATTTCTTTATATTTTGCTTCTAGACAGAGGGAATAGTATGCATGGATGCCACACAATACAAGGCAGGATTGTGACAATTCGATATTATGATTGACCTTTGGCTCTATAGCTCACACAGTATTTTCACTCCCCTTCTCTTATGTGAGGATCACCTGTATGTAGGCCCTTTGAGTGTTTATTGATCTGCTTTAAGTTGTTCCTTTTTCTTATTTGTAAGAGGTCAAATACTAGGGGCCTCAGAGCTCTTGATCTTAGGACAATAGAACCCTAAATTTAGCCAATTTGCAGAATTTATTTTAATTGTTTGATATTTCTGTTTCCTGTTTTGTTTGGATTAAGTTACCTTTTATATTTCCTCTGAGTAATTCAGTCTGGTTTTCTCAAGTTTTATCAAGTTTTTCTTAGCATCAGGTTTGGAAAAGCAGATATTAGATGCTATTTTAAAGTCATGGAAAACAAAATATGGGTGAGAGAGCCTGGAAGTTAGTGAGATGAGATTCTATTTATTTATTGTCTTTATTCAGTTATTTGAAGAAAAGTTTATATGCAACAAATTAAAAACTCATATAGCTAATATTGAGGACCATCAGAAATTGATTTAATAAAATTAAGTTTTGATGATAAAATCTTATTCTGAAGTCATGATAATACACATTCATGTTGACATTTTTGAGAATGTATTTTAAATCTTATGATTATAAATATTTTTATCGTAAATCTACATTTTATATTATTATTAGTTATTTAGTGTATATCTATGTAAACAAAACAATTGGGAGGGCATACATAATTTATAGATAAACAGTCATAGAAATAAAGACTGGTGGTTATTATTCCCCAGAAGTTACTTCAATTAACTACAGTATTTAGGTATGAATTTTCTGGAATTCAAAATCAAGCAGAAAATAAAACTGCATACAGAACTCTGCTTATTAGGTTATTGAAAAAAGGTCAGTGGGGTGGGGGGGTAAGGAGAACCAGCAATTCTCCTTTTCTAACTGATTAGACTGTTTTTGTTTGTTCGTTTTGTTTCCATTTGTTGCTCAGGCAGGCGCCCTAAGCAGTGCTGTCCCAACTTAGTGCTATAAAAGGCCAGATCTTACAGTGTTGACATTTTAAGTGCTATTTAATAAATGAAAAGCTTTTTTATTCACTTGCTTCTCTCCTTATCTTCTCAGGCACTACCAGTGAATTGTGTAGTGCAAAACTTCTTTCAACATCATTAACCTGAAGTTTATTGAATATATCAGCCACTACCTGTAATTTAAAAGAAATCAATAAAACTTTTAGTCATTATTTTGGCATTTAGGAAAAAGTTCAAATACCGTGTTTCCCCGAAAATAAGACCTAGCCAGACAATCAGCTCTAATGCGTATTGTGGAGCAAAAATTAATATAAGACCCAGTCTGATTTTACTATAAGACCAGGTATAATATAATATAATTAATATAATATAATGTAATATAATATAATATAATATAATATAATATAATATAATATAATATAATATAATATAAGAGACTGGGTGTAATATAATACAATATAATATAACATAACATAATATAATATAATATAATATAATATAATATAATATAATATAATACTGGGTATAATATAATATATCCGGTCTTGTATTAATTTTTGCTCCAAAAGATATATTAGAGCTGATTGTCCAGCTAGGTCTTATTTTTGGGGAAACACGGTATGTTTGTATTTGTGTGTGAGAGAGAGAGAGAGAGAGAGAGAGAGCGCGAGAGCGCACACTAGGAATGGCATTCTAATTAAATGATTACACTGAAAATTTATTGTTTTTTTTCCCCAGGCTGTTTTCTCTGAGATCTTTTCTCTCATTTTTGCTTTGCTTTTGATGGAGATGACAATTGAACTAACTGTATCTCAGTAATTTAGTGTTACATTATTTTTAAAAAGATACCTGGCTCCAAATGAGTGTTGGCCACATCTACTGTTGTAATTTAAAGGAATCTAGGTGATCTTTGACAGGAATAATATTCCCAGCTTGAGGCCAAGAATAAGTAATGCAGCCACAGAAAAAGCCTGTCAAACCATCTCATCTGAAACACATGGAAACACGAGGAGGCATTCTTGTTGGGTAATTATTTTCAGAGCACTTTCCATGGAACTTCATAAAACCATTGACTTAATGATGAAATACTGACCCTGTTTTTCAAGTGAAAACTCTATTCATTTGACCATCTTGTCACTCAAACCCTGTAAATCCTTTCACAGTTGTTTTTGGAGTAGGCTTCAGATTGTCATCAGCAGCAAAAAGAGCAAACCCCTCCCCCAATCAGAAAAACTGCCCTTTAGGCAACATTTTATGTTATTTAATTGTTTGCAAGATTCATTAATTGGCAACAGCCCTTCCAGATACTCATTAGAATTAACAAGATTCCACTATAATTCATAGATTATATGTCACTCTTCCCCCTCAGCTGGAAAAGGGCATACATATTTCAAAATCACTTTTGAATCTTGAAATGTAAACCTTTTCCCCCAATGACATTTATTTTAATGCACATGATTTAAAACATGAGCTTCACTGTACAAAAAAAAAACAAAAACAAAAAGATAACTTGAAAAGAAGATAAAGTTTTTGTAAGACTTTTGCCCTTGAGGATATTTCTAGGACATAGGACGCTTAAAAGGTGCAGAATTCTTCATGAAGTTCCTGTTTTCTTATGTGGAAATGGAGGGGGAATGGCACCAAGAGCCACAGACTGTTGTATGCATGAACTGCATCCTGGTCTCATTTTTATTTTTTATCAGCAGTGTGGCTTTGGACATACAATGCCAACTCTTAAGGTCTTAATGTTCCCATCTGTGAAATGGGAATAAAACCAACCTCAGCCTCAACATATTTTTTAAGGTTTGAATGTTAACTAATGCATGATTAAATTACTTTGTACAAGTGTGCCTTGAAGCATTTATGGAATTTTGTGACCTCAGGTCTGCTGACTTAAGTTGTAGGATTAAAAGTTTAGATATAGGGAAGAATTATACTAATGCCTAGGCTGAATGAACTCTTCCATTAATGCTTAAGACTTCCTTGTGATATTTGAGTTTGTTTATTGTTTTCTAAGTATGTATCTGTATCACAGGTAGGGAGGAGGCATTCAAACCTTGGTATAAATCGTTGGTCTGAGTGCAGAAAAGAAAGAAGAGTTGGGTCCTTCAAATTCACAAACCCACCTAGGGCTGCATCGCTCACCCTTTCCAGATTATGTTCTTGGGCAACTGGGGCACCTGGGGCATAGCCTTACCAAAGGCACACAGCTAAGTAAACAGAGAAGCTGCATATTAGGTTTATATTCTCTCGTCCAGGACTCTGCTGTCTGAATCCCTATATTGTGTCATATTGGATGGATGGATGGATGGATGGATGGATGGATGGATGGATGGATGGATACTAAGCAGAGCTGAATTTTCTTACATGAAAGCTTTCTTAAACTATGGGAAAATATTTCAGAGATGGTTCTTCTCTCTGTATATTTACTAGGGAATTCGCAATTTTGAAGGTTAGGATGCCATTTTCTCTAAGTGTAGTCTGTTAATGTTAATTTTATAGGGTTTGAGTTAATGTGTTATAACAAGCATGATTGTGTGTGGTAAGGGCAGCAGTGTTTGCATTCAGTATCATTAACCATATCATTACATGTCAGCTCCTTGAGATTCTAATAGGCTCCTCATTTGTCCGTCCCAGTCTGCACAGAACACTGGCTCTGGCACTGGGAGAGCGCTCCATAAAAACTTCCTGTGGATCAGTGAATTAAATCCTTTTCTCATCCATCCAATAAATACTGCTTAAGAGTCTATTGCACTGTGTTGAGTGCTGGATCATGAGTGTTAAGTGGAAGAGACACAATCTCTGTCCTTACAAAACTTAGAACCAGATGATGATGAAGTTCTCCAAAGAAAACCTTGATGGCATTGGGGTCAAAGACAGAGGGATACTAAGCAAATTGAGCAAAGCTTCAAAGAAGTGGTCCAAAGAGGCTTCTCCTGGCAAGTCAGTCATATAATATGTAAAGGTGAAACTTGAAGGAGGAAAAGAAACTTGAGGAATTTGTGGACAGCAGGGAGCAGAGCATGCCAGAGAGAGCAGCTTGTGCTGGGAGTGATTTGGCTTATTTGAAAACCTAAAGGATAGCCATGGTGTCTGGAACACAGTGAGGAAGGGATAGGGTAGGAAAATATGCTCTTTTAAAGGCATGAGAGTTGTGTGCGCTTTGGCAGCATATACAATGTGTGATCAACAAATACAGTAAATGGTATGGCAGTTTCTGTCAAATAAAAACATTATGGTATGTCCTCACCACTTTATTCACTGGATCTAGCACTGTGAGACTTCTGGCTCTTCCTCAAAGTCAAAATGTCCATGAAAGGAAAATATTTGGAATTGATTCAGGACATCGAGGCAGCCACAACAGCACAACTAAAGACACTCATGAAAGAGGACTTCCAGTGCTGCTTCAGAAAGTGGCAAGAATGATGGGAAAAGTGTGTTCGAAGCAAGGGGGAGTATTTTGAGGGGAATTAATGGCAATGTGTCTTTTACTGTAATAACTTTTTTTATTGAAACGTTCACCGTATTGTTTGATCACATCTTGTATACTAGAGGCTCAAGAGAGATTTTTTTTTTTCTTTCTTTTGTGGAAACACCTTTTCTAGCTTTGATCTCAGCCTTATTGCTTAGAAGAATTATTAAAGGTTTTTGCAAACAATTTGACCCTGTAAGGTTAATTTACAAACTAGGTTGGAGAATGTTATTCCTGATTTGAGTTGAACTCAGTTTTTCTAGTTGTGTCCAAACTTGAACTCTGTAATATGATACATTGAAAATAATTTGTGTTGCTCTATTTCTGAAAATACCAATGTCAGTATTGTCGAAATGCATGAAGACAGAAGGAAAACAAAGTGATGTCTCAAATAGCATTATTCATTTTGGTCAACCTAACATCTTGCTAAGGAGATCTCTAATCAGGGAGAAATGAACAGAGGGACTGGATGAATTAGATGCTAAATCTACCTTTATTTTCTACCTTGCAATTGTTTTGTGAACTCATATGCCCAAAGTAGTGGGAGCCCTGGGATAATAGCAGATGAGGACAAAAACCTTTTTATTGCTCATGGGGAATATGTATGTCCTCTGACAAATTAATCAGAGTACTACAAAGAGGAAAAAACTTACTAGCAACATCAATGATAAAGCCGCAATCTCTACAGCATATTGTTACCTTCACAGCACTTTTGTGAATGTCATTATACAAGCCAGCAAAGTAGAAAGCGACCAGCCCAGGAAAGTTAAATGACAATGTCAGGGTCTCACTCCAAGCTCATGGCAAGGCCTCTCTTAGTTGTATCTTCACCTCATTCAGTAACTTGTAAATTCCACCTCAAGGCCTCAGAGGTAATGTTCATCAAAGTGAGTGACATATTTGTAGAAGTTTCACCTTTTTCTTGTTACCTTATGTGCTTGAAGTCCTGCAGTTACCCTAGGAGACAGGCAAAACAGATGTTGATTGCCCAATTTAGAGACACAGAAAGTGAGATTAGAGATTATGCGCTCAGTAAGAGGGAGGGACTGAGTACTGTATTCTGACTTCTAAGGATTTTTTAATTAATATTTTGAGGATACAAAACCTGTCACCAATCATATGAGCTTAGAAATTGGTTGACTTAACAACTTGGTCTATTTTACATTGAGACAGGAACTGTTTTCATCTATCCAAGGACTAAATTGAAATAGTTTCTCCTACAATTTCTCTCCAGTATGCAATTAATTTTAATACAACTGTCATTTTCAGATCTCAAATTGAAATCTACTTATCATTATTATTGTTATTATTTTTATATCCGGAATATCTCTAGATCCTCTCCAGTTCTTTTCCTTGCTCTGCTCTCCCCAGTGGGTTTCTCTCAAGAACCCCACTCTCCTTTTCTTTTGACTGTACTTCAATTTTAGAGGATTACTACAGGAAGTAGCTCTGGGAAAGCAGCTTAGATCGTGGTCGGGATCCCCCATTTACACATAAAATGGAAATAGAAGAGAATAGTTTAAAATGGAATCTCAAAAGTATGAACTATTTCTATGCACTGTTTAAAGGCTTAGCCTTTTTATTCCTAAATTGTCTTGAACAAGAATTCTCTTCTTGGAGTTTGTGCACCATGGGAAATGAATAAAGTAATGGAAAGTTTGTAAAACCTTAACTGCCCTTATTATTTTTCCAGTGGTAGAGGGAACTTCATTCTTTGGTCTAATAATTGATGAAAAAGTAATATAGGGATGAACAAGAACCACTGCTTTGGGACAAGGTGTTCTTTTTCTAAAATCCTAATGTTAAAGGCTATAAAACATTATCCTTGTGTTCAAAAACTTGGATGGGTTTGCTTGAGACTGAAGTTTTGTAAGGAGTTCCTGGTTATATTTCAGCCTCCTTCAAGTGAAAAAAAATCTATGTGCTATTGGCAGAGTAGGCCTTTTCACTACAAGTAGTTCATGAAATGGATCCATTTACCTCTCAGTTCCTGTTACAGATAGTTAAATGACAGATAGTTAAATTTACAAAATTATTACTGTTACAAAGGTATGTACTACAAAATTATGCATTTCTTAATGAACATTTCAGGAACATGTTGACTACTTTTAAGGAAGGACATAGATAAAACTAAAATCAGCATTTCATTTTTTTATACTTTTATTCATTAATGTATCCTTCTGTTGTTTTGTTCAGTGGCAATTGCTAAGCATCTGTTCCAGGAAAGCTTGTGGGACAAATATTTACATAAGATGCAATGATAGTAATAACACAAATGATAGTAATAATACAAGTAATAATACATTAAGACTAGTACTGTATTTCCAAGGAGGAAGATAACATTTTAGCAGATAATTTATGGATAATTTTACAAACTAGAAAATCTGTAAGTGGATAAAGCCTTAGTCATGCAGGTACAGTGAGGACGCTTTGCCACACACGGAACTTCAAAGTTTGGAAGTGGAAATAAATGACTATATCTGATACCATGTGCCAAGTTTTTACTTAGACTGGTATGTAGTATATCTGGAGGGAAAGGATAGGGGATGGGAAACCTGAGGTGGCACCACCATACGTAGGGGGCCTCGTACATCACCAAGAGATATTGAAGAATTTTTATTTTTTTTTTTAGCTAGTAACAATTCAGTCTAAAATCTATGGAAGGTTTTCTGTCAGAAAGAAAATTTTCATAGTAATAACACTGCCTACCAATTACTACAGTAATAAGGTCCAAGTAAAGCATTTCCAAATTAGATCAGTCCTTTTTATTAGCACCAAATCACACTTCATTAACTACATATCAAACACATGGCAGGTTTACATGTATTTAACAGTCGCATATAAGAATATGGCAGTTGAAAGAAACCAATGGTGGTGTAGAAAATACTTGTATTTTTGTTTTCAAACGTATTAATAATAATAAATTAGCACTCTATTAAAAAAACATTAGAAGTTTGTGACTGAGGAAGGTAAAGGGAAGGCACCAGAGTCTAGATGAACGCAGGGCTGACTGAGCTGGATAGGAAAAAAAACGTCTGAGCCAGTTAGAATGTAGTAGTCTCATTCTTCTGTGAAGAAGGTGTAATACAAATGTGACCTGGGTTTGTGCAGCTGCTGAGTTGCCTGGACAATTCATTATCAAACAAATCTGACCTTCTTCACTGAGTCCTTGTTCTGGTTACTGTTGCTACATAGCAAATTGCTCTAAAACTGAGTGTGAGAAGCAAGAACTATTTCAGTTTGCTCATGATTTTTAGAATTGTGAATTTCAGAAGGGCCCGAGGTGGGCGTTCCCTCTGGGATTCTTCACGCCGGTGCAATCAGATGTGGTCTGGGCTGCTGTGCTCTGAAGGTTTGATTCGGCTACATGTCCAGGACAGGTAGCTCAGGTGGCTGGCCCTGGATGCTGGCTGTCCTCTGGGAGCTCAGCTGGTGCTGTCAACCGGAACATCGACATGTGTCCTCTTCAGGTCGGTAGTCTGAAAATAATCAGATTTCTTATATGGCGTTTGGTTTCCCCTGCGCAGCATCCCGGGAGAACCTAGGGGAAGCTGCGTGGCCTTCTCTGAGCAGACCTGGGTATTCACCCCGTGTCACTGACTTGGTCCTCTATTGTTGAAAGCAGTCAGAGCCCATCCAGGCCTAAGGAGAGTCAATAAAAAGCCCAGTTCCTAAGGAGAAGAGTGTTAAAGATTTTGTGGCCATTTAAAAATCTGCAACAGTCCTCATCCTCAACAAACAAAATCCGATGATATACTGAGTATATTTAGTTTAAATATTTTGAAGTAAAAAGACAACCAATAGTTCACTTTCAGTAAAAATTCTTTTAAACAGATTTCCAATAGTTTATTTATATCTAGTGGTAAGTGTAATTAGAAATACACCACATGTCATTGACAATAAGATTAATTAATTTTATGACACAATATTATTTTGTGTACCACTAAGAGAGAAAATAATCTCACACAACTATTATGAAATTAATTCCAGAGTGCTAATTTATGCAAAAATATTTTAGAATTGATGAAATAGTATTTCTAAGTTTCAAAAATGTATCTGTGAATTCTGGCTCTTTATTGAGAGATAATTCACATACCATAACAACTGACCTTTATAAAGTATACAATTCAGTGATTTTAGTATATTTACAAGATTGTACGACCTACTAATTCCAGAACATTTTTATCACTCTTACCCAAAAAAAAACCATATACATTAGCAGTCACTCCCTATTTCCCTCCTTCCAGCCCCTAGGAACTACTGATCTAGTTCATGTGTCTATGGATTTACCTATTCTGGACATTCCAAATAAATTGAATTATATAATACGTAGCCTATTATGTTTGGCTCCATTCACATATCATAATGTTTCAAGGTTCATTCGTGTTGCAGAATGTATCTATGTCCTCTTGTGGTCTTCATTATGAATATCTTCATTAGGAAATGGTCCTCGTTATATAAGTTTCAAATGCAATAATGAATAAGATTATGTGCATATGTCCATATTCAGTTACTGCTGACAAAGATTGATTTGAGTGGGAAGACAAGAAGGAATTAGCCCTTAGAAATAAGAGTAGGTTTAGATGAGGTAAGAGAGAGCTGGCATTATGAAGGATTTGATGTTTTGGTTTACATGGGCAGAAAGGCTGTGGTGTGCTCCAAAAACGTGATTGGAAGGCATGCGTGTCAGTAGGTTTCTGCAGGCGGGGGTGAGTCCGCCGAGCTGAACATCCTGGAGAGAAAGGTGAGCTCTGCCATGCTCACATGAGGAGGCTGAGGGGAGCAAGGTTTGAGGGGAGCAAGACTCCTCTGATTGTCCCAAGGCCAGTAATCAAATCAATGTCTGGTGTTCCATATTTGCAAGAGGAAAAGGAAGGGAAGGAAAAGGAGGGAGAAAAGAAGGAAAGAAAGGAGGGACGATGGAAGAAGAAAAAAAATGGATGGAAGGAAGAAATGATTTTATCAAATGGGGTCTGTTTTGGTCTGCTACCTTAATTCAAAACAATATTTCCTTGGGAGGAAAGGAGACTGAAGAAGCTGTGATAAAAACTACATATAGTTAATATTACTGGGGTGACTCAAGCTGAGTAGACTTGGGCATGTCCCTGAACCTCTGTTGTCCTCAAGCATCCAGTGAGGGACCCACAACCACAAAGGTCTAGACCAACTGATATTTATTTTCTCTACTCTTTGCCTGTCTCATAGAAGACTCCTCTCTAAAGTTTAGATTCTCAACACCCTTATCAGAAATTGTGGCATGTCTCTTAAGCTCTCAGCCACTGGAGCATTTCCTGTGGGTTCTAAGTGAATAACTGTTTGCGAATGAACCTTTACTAAGTAGTAAGATATTTTAGGGCAAGAAAAAAGTGATTTCTCTTTGCATGTTTGGGTTCTAATCATTGTTTGGCTTGGTGTTTGGTTATTATGAAAAGAGGGAATTACAGGTTGGTCCATAGCTTACCGGAAATTCCATATTTTAGGTTTTATTTGGGGTCTTTTTAAATAAAAGCCTAAATTCTGGTGGAACAGTAATAAAAAAGGAGTTGGAGATGTGGCAAAGAGCAGCAAACGGGTGACATAGAGAGGATAGATAGTGTGATTCTGCAGAATAGGAGAAATCAATCCAATGAGTCAAAAGGAAGTCAAGAAGAGAAGTCAGTCCAGGGTATAAGTATCCTGCCAGGAATCACTAGCAGGATTTTAGGTTTTATGTGGATGACCATTTTAAAAATATCAATAGTTGTATATTAAGGTGTTGTAGAAAAAAAACAAAAAAACTAACACATCAAATGTGTGATTTTATGGTTATGTTCCTTAGGAGGAAGCAAATAAAAATAGGAGATTACTTTGAATTCAATTTAAGTAAAGATATTATGTTAATAATAGATAGACATGGCCAAAATAATAAAGGGAGGAAGGCATAGAATGTAGATATATTAGTAACAGTTTTCCAGAGAAACAGAACCAATAGGGTGTGTGTGTGTGTGTGTGCGCGCGTGTGTGTGTAGAGATGGGGGGGGGAGAGAAAGAGAGAGAGAGAGAGAGAGAGAGAGAGAGAGAGAGAGAGAATTCTAAAGCATTGGCTGGTAGGTCCCCAATCGTAGGGCAGACCTGCAGGCTGAAAACTCAGGCAGGATTTCTGTGCTACCATCTTGAGGCAGAACTTTTTGTGAAAAGTCAGGTTTTTGCTCTTAAGGCCTCAAGTGATTGGATTGAGGCCCGCTCCCATTATCAAGGATAATCTCCTTTGTTTAAGTCAACTGATCATAAATATTAAATACATCTATAAAACACCCTCACTGCAACAGCCAGACTAGTATTTGACCAAACAGCTGGGCACTGTAGCCTAGCCAAATTGACATTAAAATGAATCATTACAGTGGGAAACATTCATAGGGAGTCTGGATTTACAAATGTTGAATTGTGTGTACTGGTGGGTCATAGGTGGAAACGTTCAGCAGAGTTTTAACAATGAAAGTGATTCGTGAGCAATCTGCCTGCACATGTTTGCCCATTTTTATTCAGCAAATCACAGAGTCTGGGAATTTTTTCTCTCCTATTGTTAAAAGAAGTATTTCAAGGACTTTCCTATTAAGGCTCATTTTACACCATTACATTCTAAGCATCTACCATAAAGGTTTGCTAATGATTACCCTTAATTTGTATTCAGATGGAAGCAAAGAGAAGGCAAAATACACAAGCGGGATTCTTGCAATTATGCTACATAAAATTATTAAGCAATTTACAAAATTGATAATGGGAAACTGCCCATCATGCATAAGTATAATTTTGAGTTTTTCTTCCCCCTTCTTCTGCCTCCCCCTTCCCCACCGCTGTTTCTCAGTTTAGTTGTATATTCTCAGTCTAGTTGTGTAGGACACAGCTCCCTGGCCCATGCTGGTCCCCTTGGTTGGCTCTCGCCAGCACACAGCAGCCCATGCTGGCCTCCAGCTGCTCAGCTCCAGGGAGAGTCATTGTTCACTGTAGAGGGCGCAGCTCACTGGCCCATGTGGGAATCGAACCTGCAACTGAGGCATTAGGGGCACAGCACTCCAACCACCTGAGCCACTGGGCGAGCCCTGATTTTGATGGATGGAGTTTAATATTAGAATGATTGTAGGGAAACCACACTATTATTTTTCCCTTAATTATTCAAGCACATTTAAATTTGCTTTAAAGACAGTTATATCTTTATGAAGTTGAGTCTTTCCAGTCAAGAGTACTCTTGTTTTAGCTCTGTGACAAAGTTCATTTGCAAGGCTTGCTGTGAACTGTAAAATTGTGAGAACAAGGAAGAAAAATTAATTATGTCCTTTTCCCACCTGATCATAACAACAACAACAAAAAAATCACATATTTTCCTGCAAACTAAAGTATATATATTATAGGCACATTCAGGTAATTTGTGGGCTTAACTATTGTGTTAAATATAGAAATACTCTTCGCTCTCATTTCGGTGTACACAGTTGTTTATTCAGATAATTGTCAACACACTGAAAAATGTGTTCTATTAAAAGATGATGAACATATTACTTCTCAGTTCCTGTGTTAGATGGTTTCTTGCAAATAAGCTGGAGACAGTCAATATTTAATCAGGGCATATCTTCCAAGGGTTCAATGCATACTGCATTGGCTGTTGAATGTGGTTAATTTGCATGCATCTATTACAAATCAATGTTCAGTAGTATTTCAGGAACTGTAAAACATAGCTTTCAATATAAACTTCAAGCTGTTTAGTATGGCATATCTAGTTGACCTATTATGGAATGCCTGTCCTAACTCAGATCTTCCCCATAGGAAGATTAGCTCTGCCCTTGAACTCATAGCTGGCCCATGTGATTTTGCACCCTGTAGCATAGGAAAGAGGCTGGAGGAAGGATAGCACTCCGAAACAGAACCCGTCTCATAATACAGAGGATGCCAAAAAAATTTATTCACATTTTAAGAAAGGAAACAACTGTATTAAAATTGTAATACTCAATATATACCGATAACAAAAGATGAATACAAGTCACCTTTGACTTCTGCAATTACAAGAGATGCTCAAAGTGGTTACCATCAGCGTAATTTTAATAGTTGTTTCCTTTCTTAAAATGTGTATACACTTTTTTGGCACCCTCTGTAGTTCCAACTTGAGACCAAGAACTTGCTGTCAGTTTGTGTAGGGTGCCAACTTGTAAGGGTTGGCAGACATGACAATTCATGTGGAAGTATGAGAAGGTTGTCCAGAGAGTGGGAGACAGGAGGAGAAAGGTGAGGGCCATCTAGGTGCCCAGAAAAAGTGAGTTCAGTTCCTGCTGGGCCCAAATGATATGACATCTACCCTTTGCTTGACTTGACTTGATGAGATTCTTTGCTCTCCATGGGAAACACACCAAGTTTTTTATGCTTTAGTCTTGGTCTGTCTTCTCAGCCTCACTTACCAACATACCTTATAGCCTATTTCTGCACACACTGACCACCTCAGTGGTGTCTGAGGGAATCTTTTTCTTTCATGCCTACACACCACTACATATGAAAGATGCCTTCAGAGCAAAGGTGATGTAGGAAAGCCAGATCTAAATTTATGTCCAAATCCTGTCCTTAGTGTGGGGTCTTAGGCACGTTACTTTAAACCTCAGATTTCTTACGTCTAAAGTGAGGAAAACAGCACTTAACTTGGAAGGTACTCAAGATGATTGAATGAGGCCTTTTCCTCATGCTCCCCATAATTTTCCCCAACACTCTGCTCATCAATGGCTTCTAGTTCTATTTTTACCTTTTTGAGGCAAATTCCAATTCATCTTTTAAGACCAGTTCAGTTGTTTTCTGATTTTTGTCTCCAGAATAATTCACTTTCCCCTTAGCTCCATAAAAATTAAATTATAAATATTTTATACACTTAGTTATATCATAATTATTTCTTTATATATTTCTTCAAAATTAAAATAACAACATTTACTGGTTCTCTGGAAATATAGGTAAAGGAGGCTTGTAAATCTACAGTGCCCAGAGGTGGACGTGGTTCCATCAGAGAGAGATGCCCGAAGAAAGTGAGGCTTGAGCTGAGAGCTAAGGATTAAGTAGTGGCAAAGAAAGAAGAGAACAATGTTTCAGACTAAATACATGGAAACATATTCCAGGGAAAACATATGCAAAGAAGGAACATAGTGAAATAAATCTACGAAATAAGACCAGTGTAGCCGAGATGAGGACGTGGACCTTATTGGTGCCATGGCTGTGTCGGGCACATCGACCCATATTTGTTTCACTCTAAAAATAACACTGATAGTACCACCTATTGAATTACATGCAAGACACTCTTTGAAGCCTATAGTACATTAACTGATACAGTTGTCAGCAGCCCTCTAAGGTGGATGCTGTTAAAATCTCAATTTTTCAGAAGGGGACACGGAGGCAATGATGGGTAATATAAATTCCATAATGTTTATAGTCAATAAATGGTGAAAACTGGATGCAAACTAGCACAATCAAGCTACACAGTTTGGGTGCCCAGCAGAAAACCACTCGGAAAGAGGCCAGAGGGATGCTGGTATACCAGTTAGGCGTTTAAATGCAGAAGTCTGAATGAGTGATAATGGTAGTTTAGACTAGAAGAGTTAGAGAGCATTACTTTGTGAAAGGAAATTTTCACCTTGAAGGCTTTGAATTGGAAAGATGGTTTTAAATTGCTATCAGAATTTGTCATTTTTGTGATGGAAACATTTCAGGGCCAAATATGCCATGTCACACCTTTATGGAAGAAACTATTTGAGGAAAATAACTGCCAGTTCCTACAGTATGTGTGTTTAAAATATGGGTTCAAAGGAAAAGACAATTCACCTTACCTCCAGGTGGAGCTTGATTCAGGTCATGGACA
Organism: Rhinolophus sinicus; assembly: GCF_036562045.2. Classification (NCBI taxonomy): domain Eukaryota; kingdom Metazoa; phylum Chordata; class Mammalia; order Chiroptera; family Rhinolophidae; genus Rhinolophus; species Rhinolophus sinicus. The sequence goes on from NC_133757.1 coordinate 57,537,680, forward strand.
AGCATATATATATGGGGGGGGGGGGGTCCTTTTAAACAGAATTAGTTGACACATGTGAACTAGTAAGATCAAATCATCTCCATGTTAGATATTTGGGAAGCTTTGTATTAATATGGAAAATATGACTTTATATTCCAAAGATACAGTGGACACAGCAACAAAAAGATACTAATTAATTCAAGTCAAAAGAGGATGTAAGAGCTGTTTGCATCATTCATTGGGAGCATTTCTGTTTACAGATTGATGTTGTTGATGGAAGAAGTTATGATGTTGCCAATATGCTTTATGCTTGTCCCCCTAATTGCCTTTAATGTGTGATATTTTGAAGAAAGATCAACTGCAGAACTTTTTTTTAATGCGGTCATATGTTTAAGCATTAAGAAGCGTTCCCCAGAGATTTACTGAGCTTCTTCAGATGAAATTTTTTTTTTAATCAATGGTCTCTGAAAAACCAAACCGGTAAGTTGTGCATTTTTATGGATCTAATTAAGCAGCCAAACATACTAAAATTAATACTATAGAGATAAACTGAGACCATCACGGATGTTTACAAGGATGTACAAATGTTAGGTCTTAAGATAGACTATTTTCCATGGTTGAACTACACTGAATTTAATGAAAGCATCTTATTTTGACAAAATGGAAATCCATTGATTTTCCATCATCATTTTAGAAAAGATCCATGGAAATTTTTTTTCTTCCCTCTTATTTTAAGGCAAACTGGGCCACCAAGAAATCAAAGAGTGTCTTTGGATAACTGAAGTAGAGTTTAAACATTCCAGGAACATCTAATTGCGTTTTCAAAGGTGGAGTCTGGTTGGGTTTGGAACAATGCACTTTCTTTGATCACATGCCTAAAACAGGAACTGAGAGCAACAAAGTACACTAGTACTTTTTTAGATGTTGACATGGAGGCTCAGAAAAACTAATTTTTCTGTACTTATACACATTACTAAAGTCAATATTGTTTCAGTTACATAATTTGGTTTTAATTTTTTTCTCCTGCAAAGAAAGGCATCAGCATTCAGTAAGTTATGATTGATTTGCTAACCGAATTTTCTTCATGGTAGATTTACATGTTCTTAAGAAAGTATGATCCTTTTTGTGGATATAGATATATTTTCAAATCACATATTTTTATTTACTTGTCTCTTCAATGAAAGAAATTATTCATCAAATAAAATGTGGAAGTAAGGATTTTGAAAAACAGGAGCAATCAGTCATATAGTTCTACCATCCAAGCACAGTAGAACAATTTTTTACTTTATTTCCAGACTTTTACGTTTCTCCCACAGTTTTTTTATTTTTCACTATATGTTGTATTATTTTAGGTTTGTTTAAAGGGATGTAATGTAACATCATTATGAGATTAGTTTGTAAGGCAAGTGACAGAAACTCAGTCAAAAAAGACTGATGTACTTACAGGAGCTATTGGACTATGTTGTTCTATGGCAAGGTTTGATCCAGCAACTCAAAAGAAGTCACCTGGGACTCAGTTTCTCTCCGCATTTTTTCTTCCTCTCAAAGCCAGTGGTTTGCAAATCCATTTCACATTTCCACCTCTCTCACTGAACACCCAGTAGATAACTTACCTATTGAAAAATCTGTCTGCGGTTGACTAATGGCCCAGTGTTAGGTTGGTCCTCTTTGCCACCGTGTCCTAGTAATGGGAGGAAATAATTCCCAGCAATACTGTCTTGCTGAGTCTGTTGCACGACTTAAAACATTCAGTCATACCAGCTGCTCTGAGCAGAACAGAAGTCATAATTAGGAATGCAATGATTTCACACTAAACTAGAGTTATGTAACACGTAACTCCATTTTAGTGTTCATCAATTTTTATTTTGTACTGTATTTATCCTCAAGGAACAAATGAACCAAGTGAATTGGGTTTAGGATACACAGAGCTAAATGTACTTAATATGCGCTTTATCATCTTTTGCTGTAAAAAGGAAACATCCCATCTTATGTAAACTACCTATGAAAGATAATTTCCTACCAAATACTGTGGCTTTGTTTGTTCAAAGCCACATAATGCAGAAGGATATGACCTCTCTAGAAAAGTTGGGCCGTTTATTACAAAGTGAAACATACCGCTGCCATATGACCTCACAAGCGTACTTAGGAAATTAAAGAAACAAAATGCATGTGTATATATGAACATGCACAACAGTGTTTATAGCAGCAAACTCTGGAAACAACCTAAATGTCCTTCAGTGGGTGAACAGCTACACAAACTACAGGGTGTGAATACCATGGGCCGCTGCTCAGCAATAAAAAGAAAAAACAATTGCTACAGACAATCTGGATGAATCCTCAAAGGCATTATTCTAAGTGACAGTAGCCAGATGAAATATTCTCTGATTCCACTTATGACATTAAAAATGCAAGGGACAGATCAGAGATTCCCAGGTGTGGGCAGGGTGGGGAAGGTGTGGTTATTAAAGGGCAACACGAAGGAATTCTCTGGGGTGTTGGGATTTTGTATCCTGTTTGTGACTGTGGAAACAAAAATCTTTGCATGTGTTGTAACTGACAAAACTGTGCACCAACATAGTGAATACTGTTGGATATTTAACAAATCCAAGTTATCAGTGAACAAACTTGCACTACTTCTATCACATGTGAATAAAATAATAATACGTGCAACTCCTAGCTCCTGTCATTTCCCAAAGCTCTGAAACCTAGCGTATCATCATGCTTCATTTTCCAATTAAATGGTGCTTTTGATTCTTATGTGGCACACCTGAACGACTTGGGGACCAGTTTGAGGACAGGGAAAATCAGTTCACAGGATATGTCAGGATAAGTTAACGTTTATCCCGTTAAGCGCTACATAGAAGGGAAAAGAGAAGGCTTTGTGGCAACAATGATATAATCTTCGCATGACATATGGAGACTTATGGGACTGTCTAAAAGGAAAGTTATTAAAGTCTTTGCACTTGGTTACAAAAGAAAAGATTGTTATGTAAGAGTTCTGGATCACCCTCCAGCAGATAGAGGACCAAGTTGTTGGATGCTTTCCACCTGTAAAAACCCAATTTCCCACATTTCCACGGTGCTTACTTAGCTCTACTTCGTGAGGTTTTATCAGTCCAGTTTTTCTTTCTCTTCCTGGCCAGACTTAGGATGGTATTAAGGGCAGTGCTGCACCAAGTTCTCTGCGCCCTTCTCTTTTAAATTAATGAGTGCATACCCATTCTGCACCAGTACCCAAGACCCATGAGTAATGCTTTGTGGCATTCGCATGACTTTCAACTAGGCTCTCCTTCTTCCTTTGGAACACCTTTAAGCTTTCTGGAAAATAACATGTAGTACTCTCCTGGAAACTACAACCACCATCGATGTAACTTCAGACTTGTCCAGGGAAAGTGTGGAACCAATCCATCCAGCAGCTCCTGCTTGCTACCCTGTGCACCAGAATTTCAGCCACATTTGCTTCAGAGGACATAATTATGTATCGGTTATAAAGAGTTCTTTGTCTAAACAACAGTGCTGCAGAGGGTCTTCAGCTTGGCTTCATCCTTTCATGGATTTCAATGCACTTGTTTAAGCATCGTGCAAATGTCTTTCATTCAATCAGCAAACATTTACTTTTTGCTTATCCAGAATCAGACATAACTTAGGACGTGCCAAGATACTTTGTTTTGGAGAAGGAGATTGGAAAAGGTATCAAATAAAGAGAAATAGTGATGCTAAATATGTTTGATTAAAAACTGGGTTAAGCAAATTAAAACAAGAGTCCTCCCAGAGTAAATTCTGAGAACTTGTAATGTCCTCATATGCACTATGACCTTGCAAGGATAGATCTGTACTGTGGTTCCCAAACCTCTCTGACTGGGACGCCTCTGTTAATTTTTCCCCAGATGATTTTTATTGTCCTAGTGTTCTGCTCTACACACTTTGCAAGATGACTGTAGGGGTGACAGCAAAAAGATCATCTTTCATGTCTTAAATATTTAGTATTGATCATTAGGATCCGTGGTGCATACCGCTCAGAGCCAGGGACATTGCAAGCAGTGACCAAAGTGCTGTTGCCAAGCTGCCCGTAACATACGCCTTGTTTTTCTGAATTATTGTTTTCAAATTGGAATTGAATGGTACCAGTGGTAATCCCCAGAGTAGGTTCAAATTCTGGAAATAGCATAGAGACCAATTTGTTTTAATTTTTGGAAGAACTAGGTGATCAAGTCAGCTTTGCTATGTGGTAAATTATTTTCTATGCTTGGGTGGAAGCTGTCAATTAAGAATGGCAGATTTGCAGCCTGAATTTGGTGAGGTTGGCACATGTACCGCGTAAGTATGGTCTCTGCTCCAACTAAGCTGAATGTATGAATCACATAAATTATACATGGCTGTTTCGTAATTTGAAGACACCTTCCATGTAAATGTGTAGATACAATTTTCTTTCTGTAAATACCATTTTCTTTCTGTCACTTAGACCATGCATTTGGGCTACATTTGGTGTCAAACATATAGTAGGTGCTTTTTGATTAGTGAAATGTTTATATTTCAGTCTAGGTGAAGAATTTGTGCACATCAATAGGATTGTGTTCAAGTAATATAGATCACATCTTAAGAATTAATTTTTAGAAAGAGATGTTGGCTGATCATTTAAATATTAGTTGTCTGATGCCAAAAACAAATATATGAACTCAGTGTGCATGAAGCACTATACGAGTATTTAGTATAATATAATCATGAATTTAAACTGTTTTAGGAGCATGTCATTTTATTAACGTCACCAGAATCCATCAGTCTGTATAGTGTGATAGCATGTTAGCGTAAAATTATTTTTATATATCATTATAATTATAGAATGATTCTGTATAGTACATATATAGAATAATTGCTGAAAGAGAACTGAAATATATTTATTGTTATTGAAAGTGAATTTAGAATACATAATTGATTATACATTAATGCATTTTTGGTATCCTTGGCTCATTCTGGAGGAATGAAAACCTTAAACGATCAATCATTTGATTGAGCTGAAGCTTAGAGTGGATAACAAACTTTTATTAATTTGACCAAAATGGCAACTTTTCTCTGAAGTATATTTATAGAGAAAAATACATACACAATAACTACTGTTCTGAAATGTTCACGGAATTATGGTGGTAGTTATTTTCAGTGTATTTTTAAGAGCTTTATTGAGTTACAATTCACCTCTCATAAAATTCATTCTTTATGAAGTGGGCAATTCAGAGGTTTTTATTGTATTCACAGAGTTGCAAAACCATCACCTTGACCTAATTTCAGAATATTTTCATGACCCCAAAAATAAACTTCAGATCCACTAGCAATCATTCTGCATTCCCCCATCTCCCATTTGCTGATATCCACAAATCTTTCTCCCATATCTATGTATTTGCCTAATCTGGACATCTCATATCAAGAGAATGATAGAAAATGTTGCCTTCTGTGTCTAGCTTCTCTAAATTAATAGAAGCAAGGGTAGACATCTTGTCTGCTCATTTCTGATCATAGGGGAAAGTCATTCCATTGTCTGTCATTAACGATGATGTCGTGGGTGTTTCATAGATGCCCTTGATCAGGATGTGGAAGTTTTCTTCTATTCCTAGTGTGTTGAGAGTTTTTTTAATCAGAAAGAAGTGTTTGATTTTTGCCAAATGCTTTTTCTGTCACCATGGAGATGTTCAGGTGTTTTTGAAAAGGATGTTGGATGGAGTATTCTGTTAGATCTGTTTGGTTTGTAGTGTTGCACAGGTCTATTTCCTTATTGATCTTTTGCCAGGTTGCTCTATTCATTATTGAAAGATTGAAGTCTCCCACTATTATTGCTGAATTATATACTTCTCTTTCAATTCTGCCATTTTCGCTTCATGTATTTTAGGGCTCTTCTGTTACGTACATTTATGTTTGTAATTGTCATTTGTTCTTGCTGTATTGAAAATTTATCATTATACATTTTATTCTTTTTCTTGAGTACTAAGTTTCATCTTGAGTTCCCTTTTGACAGATATTAGTATGAGTTTAGTTATTTTTAGTAGTTGCTCTTGAGATTACAATTAACATCTTCACTTAAAACAATCTAGTTTGGATTAGTATTAACTCAATGTCAAAGCTCAACCTCTCACCTCCTTTGTGCTATTACTGTCATCCAAATTGCATCATTCACATACTAAATCCATCAGTACACTTGCATAATCATTGCTTGATGCAGTTGTCTTTTAAATCAGGAGGAGAAAAGAGTTATCCACAAAAAGTACATTTTTACTATCTTTTATATTTACCTATGAAGTTACTTTAAGTAATGCTGTTTATTTCTTTGTGTGGGTTTGAGTTCCTGTTCAGTGTCTTTTTCTTTCAAGCTGAAGGACTTTGATTATCTGTCTACCTGTCTATGTATCTATATATCTATATACCTATCATCCATTTAATACTTTTTATTTATTGTAAGACAGGTCAACTAGCAATGCCATCTTTCAGTTTTTGTTTATTTTTAAATGTCTTTATTTCTCCTTAATTTTTGAATGGTCATATGGATAGATATAGATTTTTGGTTGGCAGTCTTTTTCTTTTAGCACTTTGCATATGCCATCCCACTCCCTTTTGTTTTCTGATGGTAAGTTAGCTATTAACCGTCTTTAGGTCCACTTGTATACAATGAGTCATTTTTTTGTCTCTGTATTCAAGGTTCTCTCTCATTCTTTGGCTTTTGACAGTTTGACTCTCATGTATCTAGTCGTGAATCTCTTTGAGTTTATCCTACTTGAAGGTTTTGAACTTCTGGAAATGTATATTGGTGTTTTTCATCAATTTGGAAAGTATTCAGCCATTATTTCTTCAAATATTCTTTCTGCCACATTCTCTCTCCTCTTTTTCTAGGACTTTCATTCATTACGCATACTCGTGTATTAGTGTCCTTTATGGTGTCCCATGGGTCTCTGCTGTGCTGTTCATTTTTACTTATTCTTTTATTTTTATTCTTTTATTCTTTTATTTCTATTTCTCAGAGTAGATAATCATCAATGGATAGACAGTTCAAATATGCTATTGTTGTCCTCTAGTGAGTTTTTCATTTCAGTTATTTTAATTTTTAACTTCAGAATTTCTATTTGGTTCTTTTTTATAATTTATATTATAATATAATATTAATAATATTCTAGGCTTGGAGAAATCATTTACATAGCTTGCTTTATTTCATTAGACATGGTTTCCTTTAGTTCATTGATCATATATAAGACATCTCATTTAATGTCTTTGTTGGTGATTCCAATATCATGTCTTTCTCAGGGATATTTTCTATTGACTTTCTCCCCCATTGTGCATGGGCCACACTTTTTTTATTTCTTATTGGGGAATATTGGGGAACAGTGTGTGTCTCCAGGGCCCATCAGCTCCAAGTCGTTGTCCTTCAATCGGCAACCTTGTTGTTGAGAGCTCACGCTCTAACCAACTGAGCCATCCGGCCGCCCCTCCAGAAGCTCAGCAGCAGCTCATTGTCTTCAATCTAGTTGTGGAGGACGCAGCTCACTGGCCCATGTGGTAATTGAACCAGCAAACCTGTTGTTCAGAGCTTGCACTCTAACCAACTGAGCCATCTGGCCACCCCTGGGCCACACTGTTTTTGTTTTAATGTGTATCTTCTTTTTATTAAACTTCAAATTCTAAATAATTTAATATATATCACTCTCTAAATCAAATCCTCTTCCCCTCTAGGCTTTGTTGTTGCTATTTTTGTTGTTGTTTTTGCTGTTGTTGATACTTGCTTTTTAGTGGTTTTCATAGACTAATTCTGTATAATCTGTACATATATATGAAATCTATGCTGGGTTTGTTATGGGTCAGATAACGATTGTATTTTTATTCATTTATTTTAATGCCTTTAACCAATACATCTCCCACCCACTGCCAAGGGGTTCTGTGTTTGTGTTGTCGTATGGCTTCAACGTTTGGCTGTTTACAATTCTGCTTGAACCTTCACTTCTTATTTTTGCAAAGACTCAAAACAGTCAGCAAAGTGAGAGATTATGGGTTTCCCTGGTCTTTTCTGGTTGTGCACCCAGCCCTACTCATACACATCTAAATCCCCAAGAATGTGTTGTAGCTTTTCAAAACCTCTGACTTTTTAACTTCTTCGTATTAAAGATTTTTGACTAGCCTCTTGTTTGCTCCGACAGGTATCACTATCTCCAAAAGCTGTGATTTAAATAATTATCTCTGATTGTTTTCAACAAATACCCTATGTATAGGGTTTTTCAGTACCTAAGCTTGCAGTCATGGCAGTAAAGACCAACCTTATAAACGGAGCTTTTCCATGAGGAAAAGCCAAACTGGTTACACAGTGATAGTTCTATAAGCAATGGAGCTTTTGTGAGACTTCCAAACCCCTTCAACTCCCTCCAAGATCTGATAGGTTGATGTTTTCCTAATTACCATTGTTGTGAAGCTGTTTATTTTCAAGGCTAGCATGGAACTCAGAGAGGGGAATGGGAAAAAAGTAAGTTAAAACATCACAAAATTTACTGTTCTTACCAGCATTTGTTCATTTAAAAAAAGGTAAATAAATTGTCCTAGCATTTCCCCCCCAGCCTTTAGTTAATTTCCAGGTGTACAAAAAAAGTAGATTTTGACAATTATTTGCCAGTTTTCTCATAGCTTTTAGGGAGGATTGTGTTTTCAGGTATTCTTAGTCCTCATTATTCCAAGATTTTACTGCCTTGATACCAGCTATCAAGTTAGATAAAAGTGGAAACATTTTTGGCCTACTCAAAAACATCATAGTTAAATCAAAAAACATTGTTTTAAATGTTAATAATATCTTTCCCTCTCTAAAATAATCATGTTAGTATACTGGTGTTTGGTGTTTATCTTTTTGCTCAAAATGTGCATAAATGTAGTGGGTATTTAAAAAAAATCATAATGGACAATATGTATTATTCTACAACTTGATTTTTTAATATAACAATAAATCATGTATATTTCTGTAGGAATATAAATGCATTTACATATGTGTGTATCTGCTATTCAAACTCATTCTTCTAATGATTCCCATAATTTCATAAGATAGCTGTGTCATTTTCCTTGTGACCAGCTATCTAGGTTCATAACAATTATTTCTTAAACGAGTAAAACAGCAAGTAGGTTTCTATGTTGCTGTTTTGATTCCTATGAGAAAGATTCACTAAAATGGGATTGGTGGATCAAATGTATGTGCTCATTCATACTCTGAAAAGTGCCTGAATCTTACAGTTTTATGTATTTCTACAAACATAATGCTGAAAAAATATCTAACTTTAAATAACATTTTTTTCTGCATAAAAGTAAGTTTGAGAATTTCCTTATTTATCTCTTTATTGACAATTTACATTTCTGATTAAGGCTTCATTTCCTTACTTGTTCATATCTTACACTTCACTTTTGATTGACTAGCTACTTTATTCTAATCAATTGGTAAAAATGCTAAAAATATTATGTAGTCAGTATGGCTTCTCAAATTTCAGTCCTTATTTATGCCCTGTCACCTATTCTAGGTTTACATAAGAATCTCACATATTTTTCTCATATATTTGATATTTTATTTTTACATACAATTATATAATACATCTAGAATTCATTCTTGTACATGGTCTATGGTGGGAGCCTAGTTTTATTTTCTTTTAGATAACTATCCAGTTTTACCAATACAAGTTATGAAATATTTTTTCCACTGAATTTGATAATTACTTTTTTTATATATTAAGTTCTAACATGCATTTGCATTTATTCCTGAAATTTCTATTTGTTTCTTCAGGCTGGTTTGTGCATTCCTATGTCAACACGTGTATACTATTGTGATTAAGTAGTTGAAGGATGTTTTAAAATCCAGAAAGAAATGGTGTCCATTTTGTTTCTTTCTTGAAATTTTCTTGCCTCCCCTTAGGTACTTCTTTCATATACATGCTAAAGTTGTTTGTTGGATTCCTTTTTAAAATTGAGACTTTGTTTGAAATTTCATTAGATTTATATATTAACATGGGGAAATGATTGATGATACATTGCCTCCTTCAGGATCATGGAATGTTCTCTATTTGCTCATTTTTTTATAGTTTTCAATATATTTTATAGTTTTTAAAAAAAGTTTTGTCTTACAGTTTTCTCATTAAGTTTCTTCTTTCTTATTTTTTTGTTTTTGTTTGTTTGTTTTGAGAGGAGGGTTACTATTTTAGATTAAATTCCTTCCCAATATATGTAATTTATACATCTTACTAAATCCTTTTAGGAATATTTAAACTATTTAGTAAATTTTAGGGTTTTTTTTAGGTAAATCTTTATAGTATTGGTAAATAAAGTTTACTTTTATTCTTCTTATGGAACATTTATACTTATTATTTAATTTACTTGTCCTATTGCATTCATTAAAATTCCCAAAACAATGCTAAATTGAGAGTGCACATCTCTTCCCTGCTTGTCATTTTAGAGTTTCTTTACGTTTATTTTTTACTGTGTTTTAAATAGGAATAACTGCTATGTTTATCAATTGCCTATTGGTTGTTATCATTTAATATATTTAATTACCTACTTATGGCTTTAAATGTGGTATGGTTGAATGATCTTTGTATGCTTGGAATACACTCTATTTGATTATGGTGTTTTATTATTTTAGTACACTACTGGATTCCTATTGCCAGCAATTTCATTTTGAACTGTGTGCCCACGTATACAAGTAATTGATATGCAATTATTTTTGTGTTATGTTTATTAGATTTGGATATTGGGAGAGAGTTTACCTGTTTCATTATTTCCCGTTTTAGTTGTATTTAGTTTTACACTGTAATTTTGGCTTTTTGTTTCATTAATGGTAGATTTTTACTTCCTTAATTCTCCCTCCTGTTTTATTGTGGTTTATAGTATCAGTGCTTGCTGTGTCTCAGAGGTTTTGGAGTGAGATATGTTCATTAACATAATTGGGGTTCAAAGGAAATTTTGTGTGACAAATGTCTTTATCTGTAATCTTGCTTAAAAATAACTGTGGAACCTTGCTATCTTTTTTTCTGAATGTTTGAATTATCTTTCAACCAATAGAATCAATTTATCCGTAATCCAGATGGCTGCAAGAAGGTTGATCCCTAGGCAGTTATTTTATCTGCAGTTATACAATTAATGTGCTAAAACACTTAACACAAGATATCATATGTTAGCTTACTATAAGCCCTTTACTTTTTCATATCGACTCACTCTAATTATTGAGCCTCTGTTTTAAATTTTGAGAGTGATTAAAATGGCATTTTTATTGTTTTCTGTGGTCATTGCTGACTATAGAAAATTGCTTGCTGACTTAGCTTAAATATAGAAAAATACACATGTATTTTGGATTTCTTCCCAGAAAGGAATGTGACTTCAGGTCATATCAATGCAGAGCAAGTCCCTTTGGATTTAGAAATTTGTGAATTTCCTTATGCACAGCAGATTAGTAGTTAATCTTTCTTTCTTAGCTATGTTTAAATCCTGGAGCAATTTTGTAGACTCTCAGAAGTGATATTTTTATCTGGACACTGGTTATATTGCTGGAGACTGAGAAATAAGAACCACAAAGTGAATACTTGGCTGGAAATAAGGATATAAATAGATAACTTTAAAAACCAAAATAATAAATTATACCAACTTTATCACATTAAAGTATGAATCCATTTGCATATCCAGTTTCAGATGGACACAATAAACCATTAGTATATTTTGAAAAGATTTAAAAGAAAATGGTATTGGTAACAGATTCTTGTAGTTTAGGAAAGATGACTTGTTAGTCAACTGGACTGCCTTGACTTTGATATGAAACCTAGGCCCTGCTATTTACTCTTTCTTTGAACTTGATGGTCACTTAACCTCTCTGAACCTCCATTTTCACAGGTATGAAAAGTTCTATAAATGTTAAGAATTTGTATACGGGGACAATTCATTGGCTCTTGGTTCTGCAGGGAACTGAGCAGGTCTGCACCATAATGAAACAAGTGGAGTGATACTATGGAATTTGGAGGAGGATCCTGGCAAGTCTTCATCAAAAGAGATGGTTGGAAGAATTAATATTGTTTAAATGTCCATATTCCCGAAATGGTCTACATAGTCAATGCAATTTCTGTCAGAGTTCCAGTGGCATCCTTAACAGACATAGAAAAGGAAAAAAAAAAATCCTAAAATTCATATGGAACCACAGAAGACTTTCTGTAACTGGAACAATAGAGCTAGAAGAACAAACTGGAACCATCACACTTTCTGATTTTAAAGAATATTATAAAACTACAGTGATCAAGACAGAATTATACTGGCCTAAAAGCAAACATATAGACCAATGGAACAAAATACAGAGCCCAGAGATAAATCCACACATTTAAAGTCAATAGATGTTTGACAAGGATGCCAAGAACACACAATGGGCAAAGGATAGTCTCTTCAATAAATGGTGTTGGGAAAAGTGGATATCCACACACAAAAGTATGAAATGAGACCCTTACCTGATACCATACACAAAAATTAATCCAAAATGGATTAACGGCTTAAATTTAAGACCTGAAACTGTAAAGCTATTAGGAAAAAAAACCATAGGGAAACATCTTCTTGGCAATTGTCTTGGCAATTTTTTTTTTGTTTGTTTTGTTTTTGCATATGACACAAAAAGCACAGACAGCAAAAGTAAAAAAAAAAAAAAAAAAGACTAAAACGCTTCTGCACAGTAAAGGAAACAATCAACAGAGTGAAAAGGCAACCTATGTAATAGAAAACTATGTACAGAACATGTGCCTGATAAGGGATTATATCCAAAATATACAACTCTTACAACTCAATAGCAAGAAAACAGAAAATGATTAAAATTGGCAAAGACATAATAGAAATTTTTCAAAGAGGACATACTAATGACCAATAGTTGACTAAAGAGGTCTTCAGCATTACTAATCATCAGGGAAATGCAAATCATAATCATATTGAGATTTCACCTCACACCTGTTAGGATGGGTATTATCAAAAACAAAAACAAAAGATGTGTTGGCAAGTATGTGAGGATAAGGGAACCCTGTATACTGTTGGTGGGAATGCAAATTGATATGGCCATAATGGAGAACAGTATGGGTGTTCCTCACAAAATTACAACTATAACTTGGTATATATCCAAAAGAACTGAAACAGATTCTTCAATAGTTTTCTGCACTGTCATGTTCATTGCAGCATTATTCACATAGCCAAGATATAGAAGCAACCTAAATAGTGCTCAATGAGTGAATGGGTAAACAAAATGTTATATATATATATATTTATACATATATTCCACATATATGGAATATCATTCAGCCTTAAAAAAGAAGACGATCCTGACGTTTGACAACATGGATAAACCTGGAGGACATTATGCTAAGTGAAATAAACCAGACATAGAAAAACAAATACTGCATGATCTCACTGATATATGGAATACGGAATCTAAAACAGTCGAACTCACAGAAGCAGAGAATACAGTGGTAATTGCCAGGGGCTGGGAGGGAGGGGTGGGATAGATGAGAGATGATAGCCAAGGAGTACAAACTTGCAGTTATGCAGGTTAAATAATTTCTAGATACATAATGTACGGCAATGTCACTATACTTAATAGTACCATATTGTGTACTTGAAATTTGTTAAGTGGGTGAATCTTAACTATTTTTAACACCAAAAAAAAAAAAAAAGAAAGAAAGAAAAAAGATCAACAATGTGAGGTGATTAATATGTTAATTAGCTTGATTTCTCGTGATCATTTCACCAAACATGTGTATATCAAAATATCAGTTGTATTATATATATATATATATATATATATATATATATATATATATATATATATATATTCATCATTTGGAAGCTCAATGAGTATTTAAAACATAAAATTAGCCTATTTTTTAAAAAATGAAATCAGTGATAGTGTTAGTAAAAACAAAACAAAAAAAATGAATAAAACAAGAGAGGAAAATGGATGCTAGATGGAGAAAACCAAACGTGGTGTATTTATAGCCGATGAAAATGAGGAAAGGGGCTAAATTGTTTTGGTAGTTCTCATAAAAAGGAAATCCTTCACCGTTTGTCAGAATCACACACAGCCAGTGGTCAGGATTGACCACTGAGCTCCACGGAGGCTCTCTTACTAAATTTTGAGGATATTTGCAAATTTTAGTGAAGAATGCCTGGCATAAGAAGAGTAGGGTTCTGGGCCTTACAACATTCTTCTCTTCTTCAATTGGAGAATTTAACTCGCATACCAATTTTTCTTAAATTGCAATTGTGTTGTAGACAAATGACTCACTTCTTTGAACTCCCATTTCCACATTTGAAATGGTGTGATGATACCTCCTTGTTAGTCAAAGTGAGAATGATAGGAGATGTTGTGTTTACATGCACTAACCTTTTGCCAGCATTAGTCATTGATTCATGCATGTCAATTACCTTTTCTTGCCTACTTGGTACGTTTTCATTGAACATGTATTCAACAAATATTTTCTGATGCTGACTCTGACAGAGACAGTGCTAACTTCTACAATATCAAACAAGAGTCTTAATCCTAGCATTTTGGAGCTTGCAGATGAGGGAAGAAGGTAGACATGAATCAAACAGTCATGTGAGTAAATATAATTACACACTGTAATAAGGATTATGGAGGTGCTTTGTCCTAGTCTGAGAAGCTAAGGATGCCTTCACAGAGACATAACTTTTCTCTAGGATCTCAAGTGTCAGTAAGAGGTAACTAGAAAAGGATGGATATGAAGTAGAAGGTTTCCAGATAGGGACCTTAGCATGGGCAAAAGACTAGATTCAGGAGGGATCATGGTTAAGTTCAAGCTCTTTAGGAAGCACCAAGATGGCTGGCATTCACAGAGAGAAGTTGGGAGGTCAGTGTAGCACAGAATCCACATGCTTTAGTTTTGCCTAAGTTTCAAAGCACAGTGTTGTTATCTGTGTAGGAAAGAAAAAAAAAAAAAATCAGAGTTATGACTGTGAGGCTCAATAGCCAGAAACCATTTTATCAGAAATAGAAACTAACAGCATCAGGTGGGGATCATTGGGTATCAAGGATCTTATTTGTATGTGGATTTCATATGAAAAATAAGACACATCTAGAAGGAATGTACATAAAAGTTGCTTCGAAGTGACATATGTTTCTGCCAGCTAGGTTTGGGTGTTCTAGGCTGAACCAGACGCTGATATAATCAGGCTCAGTGTGTGTCTTTCCTTAGGGAGAGATAAGTCACTAAAATAATAAATCATCTGGGGAGCTTTCAATAGATAATGTTGGAAATCTCTTTGACTTTTACATATCTCTGCAACATTTACATTTGAATATGATACGCAGAAAAGTAAGGGTTATAGATCACAGCCTGAACTTCAAACAGCATATTTGAAGACATGAGAGGAATAAGGAAGGATGAGAAGTGGGCAGGATGGGAAAGAGTGCACTAGACCTCAGATAACTTCTATGATGTTAGGATCCAGCGGGTGCTCTGGGGTTTTCCCTTCACCGTGATACCCCATGTGACATATCACTATGAAAAGTGATAAAGAGCCTAGGATGAAACCATCTGCCTGGATAAATTGGGTTGTCATTCGTGTCATAAATATTTATGTATTGTTCTAGGTGGTAAAAAAAAAAAAATGAATAATGATGTCTGTTACCTTTAAGGAGTTCATAATTGGAAAGCTAGACATATGAACAATTATAATAGAGTTGATTAACATTTTTCGAGAACATACAATTTCATGCACTTTGATAAGTGAGTTATACCAATTATTTCATCAATCCTTTAACAACCTTTTTTTTTTTTTTTCAGGTAGTATAACAAAGACTCCAAGAACTTTAGTAACTTAGCCAAGAACCCAGTTTATAAGTGACAAATCTAGGATTAAACTTAGATTTCTCTTCTGCCACAACTTATGCTCTTAATCACCACTCCATATTATTCCCAAAAAAATACACAAAACGATGCTTCAAAAGAAGTATGTGCAATAAGCTAAGGGAGCATCTGGGAAGGATGGTATAATTCGGACTGGGGAAAAAAAAAACACACACAAAAAAAAACTAAACAGGCTTCAGAGAAGAGACAGTGTCTGATTTCTGGCTCACTGCTCTTGCTCTGGGCCAATAGTTTTCAACCCCTGGAAGATCACTCTGATATTATAAATACAGATTCCACCTACAGTGGTTTCATTATGAAGAAATTTAAGGGGTGAATTGTTCACCTTTGGAAGTTAATAAGGAACACATTATCTTGATAACTAGTTAAGTGAAAGAAAACAATCAAGCATCTATCTGTCTTTTTTATATGAAAGCATTCCAGCTAATAAAGGAAAGAAGAAATAATAGAATAACACCATTTTGCCACCAATAAATTAATATGTTCATTTTCTCAAAAAAGGTGATTCTGATGTGGCTGAGGAAACAAGAACTTCAGTGGCATTAATGAGGCAATTGACAGATAAACAACTAGCATATAATTTTAACTTGTGACTAGTTCTGCAAAGCAGATACACTGATGGAAAAAAAATAAGTTTGGGGTGGTGGCAGAGGGGAAGGGGGAGTCTTCTTGGATAGTGTGCTTGTCAGGCCTTCCTGATTCAAAGGAAGCAATGAGAATGTGCCAGTTGTGTAAAGAGCTGCTGTAAAAGTTCCCAAGTCAGAAGGAATGGTGTGAAAGCCTCAAGGTTTGGGGCTCTCAGAATATGAAAGCAGAAAATATTTTATTGAAAATATATTTTCAAAAGCAAAAGATAGTTGGAAGATCATCTTTGTTTTAATGTATCTTAATCCATTATCCCTTCCAAGAGCTTGGAATGACGAGTTCTATAGGTCAAATTCTTGACTGATGTTATTATTGGATTCTTTGTAAAATTACTTAAAGTACAACCAACAAAGATGGACATGCGTAAGGAGTGATCTAAATGCATGTAACAGTTGAAATAATAAATGCTATATAGGCTGATGAAATATTTAAAGACAATAAAAGGTTTAATTTAGTTTCAAAAGCCATGCTACAGAAGCAGTTGAGGAGGTAATTAATATCTTTTAAAATCAACATACAATCTCCTTTATAGGTATAAGTTCCCTCTTTTTTTGATTTGTTATTTTTTTAAATACTTTTAAAACATTTTTCAATTACAGTTGACATACAATATTAAGTTAGTTTCAGGTGTACAATACAGTGATTACACACTTATATAAAATTTTGAGGTGATCACCCTGATAAATCCAGTACTCATCTGACACCATATACAGTTGTTACAATAGTATTGACTATATTCCTTAGGCTATAATTTACATCCTTCTGACTACTGTGTAACAACCAATTTGTACTTCTTAATCCCTCCCCCTTTACCCCTCTAACTCCACTCCTGGCTGGCAACAATCAAAATGTTTTCTGTATCTATGAGTTTGTTTCTGTTTGGTTTGTTTGTTTATATTGTTCTTTAGATTCCTCATATAAACAAAATCATATGGCATTAGTCTTTCTCAGTCTGACACTCCACTCAGCACAATACCCTCCAGGTCCATTTATGTTGTTGTA
The DNA here is from genome assembly GCF_036562045.2 of Rhinolophus sinicus. Taxonomy (NCBI): domain Eukaryota; kingdom Metazoa; phylum Chordata; class Mammalia; order Chiroptera; family Rhinolophidae; genus Rhinolophus; species Rhinolophus sinicus. The sequence goes on from NC_133757.1 coordinate 57,555,199, forward strand.
CGTGGCAAGATTTCATTCTTTTTATGGCTGAGTAATATTCTATTGTATCCGAGATGTACCTCCTTTTTATCCATTCATCCATCAATGGACACCCAGGCTGCCTCCACATCTTGGCCATTGTAAATAGTGCTGCAACGAACATATGGACGCATATGTCCCTTCAAAGTAGTGTTTTGGGTTTTTTGGGGTAAATGCCCAGAAGTGGGATTACTGGGCCCTGCTTTGTCTCTTGTTATAGGTTTTGTTTTAAAGTCTGTTTCACCTGGTGTAAGTACTGATACCCCAGCATTTTTTGTTTATTTCCATTTTCATGAAATATCTTTTTTTCCACCCCTTTATTTTCAGTCTGTGTATATCTTTCAATATGAAATGAGTTTTTGTAGACAGCATATGTGTCTTGTTTTCTTATCTATTCAGCCCCCCTATCTTTTCATTGGAGCACTTAATCCGTTTTCATTTAAAGTAATTGTTAATAGATATGTGCTGCCATTTTATTCATATTTTAATCTTTCGGTTTCTTCTTCTTAAAGAAGTCCATCTAACATTTTTTGCAATACTGGTTTGGTGGTGATGAACTCTCTTAATTTTTTCTTGTCTGGGAAGCTGTTTATCTGTGCTTCCATTCTAAATGATAGCTTTCCTAGGTAGTTAATCTTGATTGTAGGTCTTTGCTTTTCATCACTTTGAATATTTCCTGCCAATCCCTTCTGGCCTGCAAACTTTCTGTTGAGAAATCCACTACAATCTGAAAGGAATTCCCTAGTAGGTAATTAACTGCTTTTCTCTTGCCTCCTTTAGGATTCCCTCTTTGTCTTTAACCTTTGGTATTTTAATTATGATGTGTCTTGTTGTGGGCCTCTTTGGGTTCATCTTGTTTGGGACACTCTGCACTTTGTGGGTTTATAAATCTATTTCCTTTGCCAGGTTAGGGAAGTTTTCTGTCATTATTTCTTCAAATAGGTTTTCATTTTTTTTCTCTCTCTTCTTCTGGTACCACATGATGTGAATGTTGGTATGGTTGATGTTGTCTCAGAGGCCCGTTAATCTATCCTCATTTTTTTACATTATTTTTTCTTTACTTTTCTTTTTTTTTCTTTTTAATTTATTGGGGTGACAATTGCTAGTAAAATTACACAGATTTCAGATGTAAAATTCTGTATTACATCATCTACAAATCCCATTGTATTTTCACCACCCAGAGTCAGTTCTTCTTCCATCACCATATATTTGATCCCCCGTACCCTCATCTCTCACCCCGCACCCCCCTTACGCTCTGGTAACCACTAAACTATTGTCTGTGTCTATGAGTTTGTGTTTCTCATTTGTTTGTCTTGTTCTTTTGTTGTTTTTGCTTTATATACCACATATCAGTGAAATCATATGGTTCTCCACTTTTTCTGTCTGACTTATTTTGCTTAGCATTATACTCTCCAGATCCATCCATGTTGTCACAAATGTTCCTATATCATCTTTTCTTACCGCCGAATAGTATTTCATTGTGTATATATACCACAACTTCTTTATCCATTCATCTATCGAAGGACATTTTGGTTGTTTCCATGTCTTGGCCACCGTAAACAAAGCTGCAGTGAACATTGGAGCACACGTGTCTTTATGGATAAATGTTTTCAGATTTTTTGGATAGATACCCAGGAGAGGGATTGCTGGGTCATATGGTAATTCTATTCGTAATTTTTTGAGGAACCTCCACACTGCCTTCCATAATGGCTGCACCAGTCTGCATTCCCACCAACAGTGTATGAGGGTTCCTTATTCTCCACAGCCTCTCCAACACTTGTTACTATTTGTCTTGTTGATGATAGCCATTCTGACTGGGGTGAGGTGATATCTCATTGTGGTTTTTATTTGCATTTCTCTGATGATTAGTGATGTTGAGCATTTTTTCATATGTCTATTTGCCATTTGTATGTCCTCTTTGGAGAAATGTCTCTTCAGGTCCTCTGCCCATTTTTCAATTGGGTTGTTTGTTTTTTGTTGTTGAGTTGCATGAGTTCCTTGTATATTTTGGATATTAGCCCTTATCGGAGGCACTGTTTGCAAAAATCTTCTCCCATTCAGTTGGTGGCCTCTTTATTTTGTCAATGGTTTCTTTTGCTGTGCAGAAGCTTTTAAGTTTCATATAGTCCCATTCGTTTATTTTAGCTTTTACTTCCATTGCCTTTGGAGTCAAATTCATAAAATGCTCTTTGAACCCAAGGTCCATAAGTTTAGTACCTATGTTTTCTTCTATGCAGTTTATTGTGTCAGGTCTTATGCTTAAGTCTTTGATCCATTTTGAATTAACTTTGGTACATGGTGACAAATAGCAGTCCAGTTTCATTCTTTTGCACGTGGCTATCCAATTCTCCCAGCACCATTTATTGAAGAGGCTGTCTTTCCTCCATTGTATGTTTTTAGCTTCTTTGTCAAAAATTATCTGTCCATATTTATGTGGTTTTATTTCTGGGTTCTCAATTCTATTCCATTGGTCTATGTGTCTGTTTTTCTGCCAATACCATGCTGTTTTGATTATTGTAGCCCTGTAGTACAAGCTAAAGTCAGGGAGTGTGATACCTCCAGTATTGTTCTTTTTTCTTAAGATTGCTTTGGCTGTTCGGGGTCTTTTGTGGTTCCAAACAAATCTGATGATTTTTTGTTCTATTTCTTTAAAAAATGCCATTGGGATTTTGATGGGGATTGCATTAAATCTGTATATTGCTTTGGGTAATATGGCCATTTTAACTATGTTGATTCTTCCAATCCATGAGCACGGAATGTCTTTCCATTTCTTTGTGTCTTCTTCAATTTCTTTCAAAAATGTCTTATAGTTTTCAGCATATAGGTCCTTCACATCCTTGGTTAAGTTTATTCCTAGGTATTTTATTCCTTTTGCTGCAATTGCAAAAGGATTTGTTTTTTGTATTTCTTCTTCTGAGATTTCATTGTTAGTATATAAGAATGCAATGGACTTTTGTACGTTGATTTTGTAGCCAGCAACTTTACTGTATTCGTTGATTGTTTCTAATAGCTTTTTGGTGGAGTCTTTAGGGTTTTCTATATATAGCATCATGTCATCTGCAAAGAGTGATAATTTAACTTCTTCATTCCCAATTTGATGCCTTTTATTTCTTTCTCTTGCCTGATTGCTCTGGCAAGGACTTCCAACACTAAGTTGAAAAGCAGAGGTGATAGGGGACAGCCCTGTCGTGTTCCTGAACGTAGAGCAAAGGGCTTCAGTTTTTCACCATTAATTATGAGATTAGCTGAGGGCTTGTCCTATATGGCCTGTATTATGTTAAGGTATTTTCCTTCTATACCTATTTTATTAAGTGTTTTAATCATAAATGGATGTTGTATCTTGTCAAATGCTTTTTCTGCATCAATTGATATAATCATATGATTTTTGTCCTTTATTTTGTTTATGTGATGTATCACATTGATGGATTTGTGGATGTTGAACCAACGTTGTGCCCCAGGGATGAATCCCACTTAGTTGTGAGGAATAATCTTTTTAATGCATTGTTGTATTCGATTTGCTAGAATTTTGTTTAGGATTTTTGCATCTGTATTCATCAGAGATATTGGTCTGTAGTTTTTTTTTTGTGTGTGTGTGTTGTCCTTACCAGGTTTTGGTATCAGGGTAATGTTGGCCTCATAAAATGAGTTAGGGAGTACTGTCTCTTGTTCAATTTTTTGAAGAGTTTGAGCAGGATTGGTATTAAATCCTCTTTGAAAGTTTGGTCGAATTCACTGTGAAGCCATCTGGTCCCGGACTTTTGCTTTTGGGAAGGTTTTGGATGACTGATTCAATTTTGTTACTGGTGATAGGTCTGTTTAGATTTTCAAGTTCCTCATGGTTCAGCCTTGGAGGGTTATATGTTTCTAAGAACTTGTCCATTTCTTCTAGGTTATTGAATTTGGTGGCATATAATCCTTCATAGTATTCTTGGATGATCCTTTGTATTTCTGTGGTGTCCGTGATAATTTCCCCTTTTTCGTTTCTGATTTTGTTAATTAGTGTCTTCTGTCTTTTTATCTTAGTGAGTCTAGCCAAGGGTTTGTCAATTTTGTTAATCTTTTCAAAGAACCAGCTCTTTGTCACATTAATTTTTTCTATTGTCTTTTTGTTCTCTATTTCATTTAGTTCTGCTCTGATTTTTGTTATTTCCTTTCTTCTGCTGACCTTGGGTTTCACTTGTTCTTCTTTTTCTAGTTCTTTAAGGTGTAACATGAGGTTATTTATTTGGGATTTTTCTTGTTTCTTGAGATAGGCCTGTAATGATATAAATTTCCTCTTAAAACTGCTTTCGCTGCATCCCAAAAATTTTGGTAGGATGTGTTTTCATTGTCATTTGTTTCTATGTATCTTTTGATCTCTCCTCTAATTTCTTCTTTGACCCAGTCATTTTTAAAAGTATGTTGTTAATCTCCATGTATTTGTTTGTTTTTCCTGCTTTCTTTTGCAGTTGATATCCAATTTCAAAGCCTTGTGATCAGAGAATATGCTTGGTATGATTTCAATCTTCTTAAATTTGTTGAGGCTGATTTTATGTCCCAATATATGGTCTATCCTTGAGAATGTTCCATGTACACTAAAAAGAATGTATAGTCTGATGTTTTAGGATGAAGTGCTCTATATATGTCAATTATGTCCATTTCATCTAATGTGTCATTTAGGGCTGCTATTTTGTTATTTATTTTCTGTTTGGATGATCTATCCATAGCTGTCAATGATGTATTTAAGTCCCCTAGTATAATTGTGTTTTGGTCAATTTCTCCCTTTAGTTCTGTTAGTAGTTGCTTGGTATATTTCGGTGCTCCCTGATTGGGGGCATAAATATTGATGACTGTTATGTCTTCTTGTTGTATAGTCCCTTCACCATTATGAAATGTCCATCTTTGTCTCTTGTTATCTTTTTCACCCTGAAGTCTGTTTCATCTGATATCATTATGGCTACACCTGATTTTCTCTGGGTACCATTTGCTTGGAGTGTCAATTTCCACCCTTTCACTTTGAGTCTATGCTTGTCCTTGTAGCTGAGATGTGTCTCTTGGAGACAGCATATGGTTGGGTTTAGGTTTTTGATCCAATCTGCTACTCTGTGCCTTTTTATTGGTGAGTTCAGTCCATTTACATTTAGGGTGATTATTGATATGTGAGGATTTCCTGTCATTCTATCTTTAGTTTTTTGGTAAGGCTGTGTCTCCATTGTTTCTTTGCCTTTTGTTGTTGTCTATTATTTCTGTGTGGTGGTATTCTATGATGTTTCCTCTGTTTCTTCTTTTATTACAGTATATATTTCAGTTCTGGAATTTTTTTGAGTGGTTACCCTTAAGTTTATGTAAAAGAAAGTTTGATATTTAGAGTATTCCATTTTCTTCAGCATGCTTACTTTCTCCATTCCCATATTCCGGTTCAGGCCTTTACTCTCCCCCTTTTTTATGTTTTGGTTGCCTCAAATTGTCCCTGTTGATGGTGGATGAATAGCCTCCTTTAGTATTTCTTGTAGTGCAGGTAGTGTATTAGAAAATATCGTCAGCTTCTGTATGTCTGGAAAGGTCTTTATTCCTCCTTCATATCTAAAGGATATCTTTGCTGGATATATTATTCTTGGCTCATAATTTCTCTTTCAATAGTTTGAATATTTGGTTCCACTCCCTCCTGGCTTGTAGAGTTTCTGCTGAAAAATCTGATGATAATCTAATGGGCTTTCCTTTGTAGGTTACTGTCTTCTTTTCCCTGGCTGCCTTGAGGATTCTTTCTTTGTCGTTGATTTTAGACAGCTTCAATACAATGTGCCTTGGAGAAGGCCTGTTGGGATTGAGGTAATTAGGTGTTCTATTTGCTTCTTGGATTCGAGGATCCAGTTCTGTCCACAAGTTTGGGAAGTTCTCATCAACAATTTGTTTGAATATATTCTCTGTTCCCTTCTCTCTTTCTTCTCCTTCTGGTATGCCCATTATTCTTATATTGCTCTTTCTGATGGAGTCAGAAAGTTCTTGTAGAGTTCTTTCATTTCTTTTAAGTCTCAAGTCTCTTTCTTCTTCCATCTGTGTCATTTCCAGGTTTCTATCTTCGATGTCACTGATTCTTTCCTCCATCTGGTCAACTCTACTACCTAAGCTGGTTATTTCATTCTTAATTTCTTCTATTGAGTTCTTAATCTCCAGAAATTCTATTTGGTTCTTTTAAGAAATTTCAATCTCTTTCGTAAAATGCTCATGCTGTTCTTTGATTTTGTTTCTGAGTTCATTAAACTGCCTTTCTGTGTTTTCTTGTATCTCGTTGAGTTTTTTCAGAACTGCAATCTTGAATTCTCTGTCATTTAAGTCACATATTTCCATATCTTTAAGTGCCTTTTCTGGAGACTTTTCACTTTCTTTCTGAGCTGTCTTGTTGCCTTGGTTATTCATGGCGATTACTGGTTTACTATTTCTCTTCCTAGACATCTACAGGAGTGGCTTCTGCAACAGGTTGATAGGAAGAGGTCTTTCTTTTGTTTTCCAGTACTCGTTGATAGAATGTCTTTCTCTCTGACTTCAGCCTTATTTTCCTCTCTCACACAGTAGTGCTATGTTTTCTCTGCACTATTCCAGCTTCTCACACAATGGGGGGATTCCCTGGGAGATGCGCTTCTCCTCTGTTAATAGTTTGCCTGGGTCACAGGGCGCAGTGTCCATGTGGGTATGCGGAGAGCTTTGGAAGTTCCAAAGCTCTTCCTGCACCAGATTGAGAGCCCATATGTTTCAGCAGTTCTGTTTACTCCTGCAGGGATCGCCCAAATAGGTGGGGCCAGGGGCAGGGTGAGTTGTGAGAGGTGGCCCAGAGCAATGGCGGTGACCACCACCACAGCCGGTCCTGCTTCCACAGCTCCCTCCCCTTTGCCTGAACTAGTTGGGCGAATTTGTGTCTGTGGTCCACAGTTCTCAGAACAGCAAATTTTCTGTTGTTTTGATCTGACACTGCTACTGTTTCGCTTCTAGCACCGGGCACGTGGGGTCGGGGCGAGCTCTGGGAGGAGAGGGAGGGGGCGGCTAGTCTCAGTGCCTAAGTCTTCAGTTCTCTGCTCGGCTGTGAGGGCTTAAACCACCGTTTTCAGCCTTCTTCCCTCAGTCTTTGCTCCGAGGTTTCTACCTTGAGCGTTGGGTTCAGCCGTGTTATATGCTGTCCCCTCAGCCCTGTGGGCCACAAGCGGAGCCCTAACAGTCCGAGTTCTTCCCGCTCCCGCAGCTGCCGTAGTTCCGGGATGCAGGGAGGTCGGAGCACTGAGTTAGGTCTGTGTCCTGTGCCCACGCGGCACCGTCTCCGTACTTCTCCCTTCCCTCCTCCCCCGCTCATGAATACAGTAGTGGGCCTCTTCGTCTTGCCTGTCTGCTGTGCAGGGAATCCTTTGTGGAGTTATTGTTGTTCGATTAGTTGTAAATTCTAGGGGAGCTTTACAGAGGCTCACCTCACGTCGCCATTTTGATGATGTCAAGTTGTTTTTTGTTTTCTGATTGGGTATTTTCTGCTACTTTATCTTTTAAATTATTGATTAGATCCGCTGCTTCATCTAATCTTCTGGTGATCCCCTCTAATGTATTCTTTATTTCAGTTCATGTATTTTTCATTTCCAGTTGATTCTTTTTATATGTTTTTTATTTCCATTTTTATGTTTCCTATCTCTTTGTTGAAGTTCTCAGTGAGACCATTGAGCATCCTTATAACCAGTGTTTTCAACTCTGCATCTGGTACAGTTGTAGGATATCTGGTCAGCTAGACTTCAGGTGATTCTCCATGATGGTTGTCCTGTACTTTAGTTGTAATTGTGATGTGGTTGTCAGAGGAGGCAAGCACAGCATTTTCCTACTGCACCATTGTTGGGACAGAGCCCCAGAGAGTAGTTTACAGGCTCTCGGCCTCACGTGGAAAGGTGCTGGCCGTGGGCTGTGGCTAATTGGCCGTCGGCTGTGGCCGGTTAGCTGATTGGCCACTGGTATGACTGCTGCGGCTACGGAGAAGAGCCGAGGACTGCCGAGGATTGCCGAGGACTGCCGAGGAGCCGAGGAGAGCCAAGGAGAGCGGAAGAGAGTAGAGGAACGGAGTTCAGGAGAGTGGAGGAGAGTTGTCAGTCGGTTGGTGGAAAGGCGGATGACAGGTCATGTGTCCGGTGGGCCCAGCCTCCAGTGAGACCATAGTGGTATGACTCCCCTACCTATGGCTCCGTGCGTGTTCCTTTGTGGCCTCACCATATCCTGCATTCTTGTGTGGGGAGCGGGAGCAGAGACCCCGCCGGCCGCCCCACCCGACAAATGGCACAGCGAGCAGGGTCTGCCGCACGACAAATGGCACAGCGAGCAGGGTCTCCCGCACGACAACCATCTTAACCAGAAATCAGTTCCAATTTTTCTTTAGCACATTCTTTATATAGGCAGTCCCAAGGCTTAGTTTTGCTTCTACCCTACAAATTCTCCTTGAGTTACATGATCAACTCCCGTTATTTGAACTGCCTTGGCAGATGATTCCTAAACTGTATGTATGATTTTTAGATACACACAGCAGTGTCAACCAGTAGTGGTCATCACAAGTTCCTTTAAGGATGTAAGTATTTCAAGGAGCCATAGGAAAACCCAATATTGTGTGTACGTGTACCTCACTTACAGACATTTAGAATTATCTATTAGTTTGGTGCAAAAGTAATTGTGGTTTAAAAGGTTAAAACTTACTATTGCACCAACCTAATTGTTTACTTTTATACTTTTTTCCCTGTGCTGGACAAATAAAACCTAGGTTTGAGCTTTACTTGACAGTGGGAGCTTATCACTTCTATTCTAGATCCATCCAGAGAAGGATATCCTGAGCATGCCTTCTTAGAGATCTCACTGTGTTTGAACTAGAAATGTTTTTCTAATTGAGTACTTTCATTCTGCCATGTCCTCTGGCTTGGAGGTTGGTATGGCTATCCAAGTAGTTTCTCTAGCTAAAAATGTGGGAGATATTTTGGATTCCTCTCTCCTTTCCATCTGCCATATAACTCAAACACCAAGACTTACTGATTGTACCCTTAAACATTAATCTGAGAACTAGGTTCTCTTCTCTCTATCCTCTCTGTTTTAGTCCAGTTAAATCATGTCTGAATGTTTCTTAGATCTGTTTCACTGATTTGAATCTCTGCAATTCATTCTCCATATGGACACTAGCATGAACTTATAAAAATGCTCATTTCATTCTAATAGGTAAGATTTTTCTACTGAGTATAGAGTAAGATCATTATGAGCTTTGAATTCAAGGTACTTCACTATCTGGCCTCAACCTACGTAAATCTAATATACATTTTTTAAACATCAATGCTCAGACACTTAAATTAGGATTAAAATATTTGCTTAAAAAATCAGTATTTCTGAGACAATGCTCTCATTTTTGTTATCAAGGCTTTTTTTGGAGTCCTTTACCTGGGGCACCACCATTTCCCCCCAGCTACCTCCTACTAGTCATTTGTTCATGACCTATCTTAAAGTCAGCACCTCTGAGAAAACATCTTCCAAATTAAGTCACTTCCTTTCCTGTGCTCCAAATGTTCTTTATTAATAATTCTACCTTAATGTTTACCCAATTGAACTCCACTTATATACTTTGGCATCTTTCTCATTGACAGGATCATGAATACTTTCTTCCCTAAACTAACAGTGTTGGTACAAAGCAGGTATTTAATAATTATATATGGAATGAATGAGTGAACACATTAACCAACACACAGATGGATTCCAAAAGTTTCACTAGTGTTTTTATATGTCACTTTTTTAAGTAAGTTATGCCTTGAGATTTTATATGTATTTTTTCTTCTTACCCATTCCTCTCACCTTCAGACACACCCACACATGCACACACCCACACCTCCCCCCCACACACACACAATACCATAAGGTCTTTGGTATTTAGAAAATTGCCTAATCTTTGATTATATGTGACAACTAGCAGGGTTGCATTGCTCTCTAAATAGAATTGGATTGAAAATTACAAAAATATGATTGTACTTTGAAGAGGTCTAGGGGCTCTATGTGTCAGGACAGCGTATGGTCCCTCTACATGTAGACAGGGAATTGTTTAATGAATGTAAGAAAGCTCCAGGTCCTTCTGCTCCACACAATATGAATGACCGGTCTTCTAGTCACACTCAGTCTTATACATCCCCATGTGGTGCAAGACTTAGTATCTTTGTAGAAAAAATTCTGTCCTGTCTCTTATGTGTTGATTGATTAGAAACCATATATTTGAGGGATAAATGATGGATGATATTGATAACAGTATTTCTTTTAGCCCCAAACAGGGGAGGCATTCAAAGATGGTCTAGATTTCCTGATAAATATCCCCGAGAAATTTGCATCCCTGAGAAATATAGAGCTGCAGAGGGAATCCAGTCAGTGCGTGGGGGTATCCACAGCCATTATCATCATACTCTACTATTGAACACGCTTTGGAAGTTTGACAAGTGAAATGTATATCGTGTGCTGTGCTTTTCCTGAAGAGGAATGTAGTATTCATTATTTGTAAGAAGTCTTTGCCCACGGTAGACCCCCTTTTGTTTGTGGCCTCTGGAAAAATGCAGTTGAACTAGGGAGAAAACACTGGGAAAAAAGAAACACTGTTTAGACTGAATTATAATATATGTCTGTTTTTTAAAAGAAATTAATTCCATATATTCAGTTCACATACATTTACAGAGTGTTTTCTGTGAACCAGGAACTCAGTATGTGGTGAGTAATTAGACATGGTCTCTGCCTTTGAGGGGCTCACATCTTTAGGTAGTAACATACTTTTGTAGTTGTAGTAAATTTAATTTTTAAAGAAAATTAACATAAAGGGACTTAAAATTTGTGTCCATGACATCAAAATCCTGCTTCTAGCCCATATATGGTTGTTCCTCTTCCCAATTACCCTGCAATAGAACGGTTTCACCCCCAGCATGAACGTGATTTCCTTCTGCGTCCTGTGACTGATGGCTTCATGTTTTTTGAGATGTAATTGACATGTAAAATTGTGTAAGTTTGGGGTGTACACTGTGATGATTTGATACACTTATATATTGCAGTATGATTGCCATTGTAATGTTAGCTAACACCTCTCACATTGCATAATTGTGGTGGGAATAATTAAGATCTAGTCTCCTAGCAAGTTTGATATTTATAATATTGTCTGTAATCAATATTCTCTGCATCAGAATGCCAGGGCTTATTTATCTACTAGTTGCAAGTCTGTACCTTTAAACAACATCTCTCCTATTCCTTTACTCCCCAGCCCCTGGTTCCCCGGTAACCACATTCTACTGTTTTTATGAGTTTGGCTATTTTAGATTCCACATATAAGTGGTATCATACAATATTTTAATGACAACTTTTATGAAAAGAAGTTTTGTTCAACTTGTATTACACTCTATTACTGATTTGATAAATATATATGTGTATATATATATATATATATATATATATATATATATATATATATATGTGTGTGTGTGTATATAATATCGTATCTTCAGAGGAACCCAAAACTCTATTAAGCTCTTGTATCTGACCTGAAAGTCAGGTGTTAAGCCTTAGCTCTGCAGTTCTCAAGAGTAGTACAACCCATTCTCTGTCATTTAGTGTGTGATTATTTCTTGCCCTGAATCAATAGGAAAAATAGCAAGCAGGTGGAACATACTGGCAAGCTACAGCCAGCACACTCTCTATACTGTTCCCAAGCACAGATGCTTTGCCAAGGGTGGGGCAGCTCGGAAGGAGATGGAGCTGTACCTGGACCCCAAGGAGCTGAGCTGTTTGGCCAGCACTTCTGGATGACGTGGTGAGCTGAAAACAGGTAGCAGCTCACTGCCCTGGAGGTAGAGGAAGGTTTCTTTGAGGAGAGGTGAGTTGAACTGGGATTCAAGAAATGAGGAGTACTTGCCTCGTGGACATTTTGCAGGGACAGTCAATGAGCTGACATAATACAAAGAGCCTGTGAGATCTTGAGTAGGAAGGCCAGTTTTTTGTTTGTTTGTTTGTTGTTGTTGTTATTCTTGCACCCCTGCCCTGGGCCCACACACAGTAAATCTTCCCTTTCTGCTGGCCATGTGAATGAGTGAAAAGGAGCCTGAATGAATGAAAGAGAAACCTCATCTTCTAAGATAAGATCATCTTTGCACCCCACTCCCACCCCTCTTAACCCCCCAACCCCCATTGGCTTGGCCCTACTCTAGCTTCCCAGACTGCTGCCGGTCTGCAGAAGAATAGAAAGAAACTAGTAAATGCAATCAATAACAAAGCGAGTAATTTGAAGTCTGTGATGAGCCATTCTGTGAATGCATTTGTGCCTTCCTGCATTCGTCTGAGCTACGATGGACCTGAATGGCCCCAGGAGACCCCGTCCCAAGGAGTCACATTTTCAGCATATCAAGCCCTCCTCACACTGGGCCACGGCAGGGTGGGTCTGGTCCTCGGCTCTCACGTCCTACCCGTACTCATTACCACAGGGTAAAACTGCTTTACTCATTCAGTTCATTTGTTCACTCACATACATGTTTGGAGCACCCTTTCTATAGCAAAGATTGTAAAGGGTGGACGTAAATATAAGAAATAAGTCAGGGTTGTAAGAATTTGTGATCTGGTGAGGGAGAGACAGCAGAGGATTGCCCTGAGGCATCTTACTCACAATTGTCACTCTCCATACCAGTTTAGAGCAGAGCGGGGCTTCTGATCTCCAGGATGGGGTGTGGAACATGAGCTTGGAAAGAAGCTCTGTGAAAGTAGTTTCTGTGTGTATGCATGTGCGCGCGCGCATGTTGTTTGTTTGTTTTTAGAGCATCATAGTAAATTAAAAATATATTAACACACTGCGAGTCCTCATAAATCCCGCTGTGGAGTCAAATTTTTCTCATCGTCCACTTACGTAGATTCCTAAAATGCACTTTAAGTGCATTTATTGATTAAACCATTAGTGTGGATTTAATTTGGTCAACACAAAATCCTTTGTCAAGTTCTTCACGGACATTTTTCTTCTGGTAAATCTTATTCAATTGCAACAGAATTCACAACGTGATGACAGCCTAGTAAAGTGCCTCCAGGTACCTGCCGCTGCTGAGGGCTTTGCTTCCCACAGTTGCTCTCTCTCTCTGGGAATGTGACTCTGTGTTTATCTCTGTGCTTTCCCCAGTGTTCAACTCAACACTATCTTTAAATTGGTATCAAAAGTATTTGTTTTCCTATTATAAGCCTTATCAGCCATGTTCACGGCACAGCTCTAATGAGGAATGTCTTCCTGGAACAAAGAGAATATCAATTTAATAGCAAGCAGTTCTGTACCATTTACTATGTGCCAGACAGCACTCTAAGTGCTGTAAACAATTTAGCTCATACAATGCTCAGGGCAACGCCATAGGAAGATGCAGTTGCTATTCCCATTTCATACATGAGGAACTGAGATGCAGAGAGTGAAATGACATTTCCAGGTGACTCAAACAGCCAGGTGTGGAGCTTGGCTTTGAATCCAAGCATTCTTGCTCCAGAGTCCAAGCTCTGAATGATTATATTACTTGTCTTAGTTGAATTAGTACAGACTTGATCCTACAAGGGCCCTAGCACAGTTTATTTGTGTGTCAAATATTTAAAGAAATGAAGACTCATCTGTGAATGTGAAAATAGGATAAATTCATGTAGGCAAATATTGACATCGGAGTATTTACCTGATAAAGACAAACGATTTAACAAAACCCAAGAGTGATGGCATAGAAAACTGGGGTGTTTATTTCCCATTTCAGAACATAAAGTCATCAAGCTTGCATTTGTTTCAACAAGTAGTTTGTTTAGCTTCTCAGAGGAATAGCAGAAAATGTAAATAAAATCAATAACAATGACTGAATAATTTTAACAGGTGATGAATGTCAGTTTCTGTGTGCCTCAGCTTGTCTATTTTATTTCTTGATACTGCACACATGATTTCTCATTTGGATTTCTGAGGTGTATTGTGCTTGAGCAATATACGTGTCAACCATTTTGAAAGTCTCCCCAAGAGGCAATGACCACTTAAGTTATACGTTACCTTACAAAGTGGTGACAGTTGAGACCTATCTGAATGATTGTTTTTGAAGAATTCCATCCAGAAAACAAACAAACAAACAAAAAAACAACAAATAAAAAAATGTAATTTAAAGAGAGCTCTATAGGTTTGGCAATTCAGAACAAAAAATGTGAGCCTTATGAAATGTCACAGTGGGTAAGTAGGGTCCCCACCTTCTCTAGTCAGTATCCAGCATGGCCTTTTCTAGTGTTTGGCCCACCAGACCTGTGAGCATCCCCAGATCTAAGATAATTTGCAAACAAGAGCTGTTCTCCTTGCTGATGTCTAGAAATCCTATTTATGGCCCAGCCACGATGAAAGTAATTATTAGTATTCACAGTCTTGTTCTATAAACTCGTAATGGTGTGTTTCATTGTTTGTGGTGTTAGCCTCAGGCTGTTAGACATAATTCTGTTTACAGCTATGAAGTCAGGCTGTCCATCCAGAACATGATGGATTATATGTTCACTACATCTGCTGAATCAGCTGGGTTTGTGCCATGAATACCACATACTCATTTGCACAACTCAATGCGCTTGTAAGTGAACATCTATAGGCTTTAACTTGTAATGTTTACAACGCAGTTTATTTCATTTTCCTCAGTTAAATTTACCCCTTATGGCTTCTGTTATCTGTAACTTGTATTTTACTTTACAAGTTGAAATTCCAATTTGTTTTTTCCATGCTACAATATCTGTGAGAGAATCCTTTTTTCACCTTGGAACAGGAAATTCAAACAACCACCTTAGCCATCCACTAGAGACTAAGACAACACATTTTTCATAAAGCTATAGCTATTAGCTTGGTGCAAAAGTAATTGCGGTTTTTGCAATTATTTTTAACCTTTTAAACTGCAATTACTTTCTCAATAAAGGTGCTCGTGTTCACCTGTTAGCTGTCTTTGTGTGTGTGTGTGTGTGTGTGTGTGTGTGTGTGTGTGTCAGGGGGTGGAGTTTTCTGTCACAATTGGAATCCTAACCCCCTCATAATAAGCACATGTATTAGTTATGGTAGTGTCTTGATTCAAGAAGCAGATTCCTTCTGTCTTTGGCTTACTACATTCATCATAGAGCTTTCAAGTCTCCCTGAGTGTCAACATCTGCTGGCAAGTGAGTAGGAGAAAATGGAGAGGATTGTATGGGGGGGGCAGGTTTGGAGAGGCTATCTGTCCTTTCCATCCACATTTCATTGGCCAGAAGTCAGTCACATGACCTGTTAAATCTAAGGGTTTCTGAACCATGTAGTCCCTGGCTTACGAGATGTTCAAGCAACAATTCTGTATTGTGACAGAGGAGTATGAGTCTGGTAGACAGCCCTCTTTACCATATTGTGTGATACTGGAGAGCCTCTTTCATCCTCAGTTTCTCATATTTAAAACGAATAAGATATAATTATCTCATGTATTATTGTTTATATTAGATAGAATAATGTAGATAAAATGTGAACTGTAAGATTCTCCACAGATTTAAAATAGTTCAATATTATAAAAATTATTAGTGTTAATGACATTCATGTAAAATGGATGCATATATCTTACCCTAGCCTAGAGAACAAAAAGAGGACTGAGGAACGAGGCCGTATGCTAAGCAAGGTGTCTTTGTTTTCAGAATTGCCTTTGTTCTTCAGAGACTTTTCATGTCTCCAGAATATGTCAACACAGCTGATAGAGTCAAATATTACAGGTAGATGGAGGAGTCTGAGCTAACCAGGATGGTTGGCCAACATATGGACAAATCAGTTTTGAACATTTTTTAAGATAGTCTTTTATCATCATTACATTAGTTCAATGGTAGAAATTACCAATCTAAAATGTCTGAATTAAGCATCAAACAAAATTATTTCAAATACCATGTGCAATGAAACCAATGTGCTATGTATTAATATAAATGGCACCTGGTTTCTGTGCTGTGGCAATGGATGTAGGAAAAATAATGCATGGGTTAAAAAGCACAAGGCTTTGAAATCAGAGAAACCTAGTTTAAATTTAGTGTGAATCTCAGTAAGTGAACTGTCTAGTCCTTTGTTTTCTTATTTATTCAACAGCGAGGGTATTATAAACTTAAATAGTTTTTACGAGAGTTGAATTGGATTATGCTTCTAACGTGGGAGCTGCAGGGGATGTTCGCTGTGGGATTTAGTTAAGTGCTATTCATGTGTTACATCCTTATTCATCACATAAATGCTAGAGACCTCTAAAGTCACACAGCTAGTTAGTAATAAAACTGGGACTGGAACCCAGGACTGTCCGAATCCAAAGCTCATTCTCCTAATAATTATATTTTATTGCTTTCTGGGTTTGGCATTGTGCCTGGCCCATGGTAATTGCTCAGTTAATCACAGGGATTACTGTTATCTTTCACATACGCCCAGGTTAATTGCTAGGTGGTAGTGGGTATTCCATTCCCCAGTGATCCAGAAATTAGGTATGAGCAGTTCCTATGGTACTAATGGAGCTGTGACAGCTCCATGTCCTCAAAGATCTTGGCTCTTCTGGAAACTTCTCTTTAATGACACAAACTCTCAATGGGGAAGGTCAAGGAAATCTCATTTCATAGATATACATAAAAAGTATGTAGTATACCCTTCATCTGTATTACCTATTTTCATCTGTCTGTAATAGTTTTGTTTTCTGATTATGAAATTTGAATTATGAGCTTTTTCCCTTTTTAAAATTGATTATGAGGAAGAATAAAACAGAGCATGCAAGAATATTTTGGAAACAAAGATTGGAAGATAGTATATGCTATACAGATGTTCAAAAGAGTTAAAAAATGAAAACAATACCAAAATAATTTTTAAAATAGATCAAGGAGACAAAATACAAAGCCCCAAGTGCAGAATATGAAGAATTATTAATCTGGTGTTTTCAATCAGTGAGGAAAGGAGCAATCACTTGATATATAATGTACAACCATTCAGAAAACAATATTAGCTCTTTTTTGTCATCTCACAACATTCATCAAACACAATTTCAGGTGGATTAAATATTTACATGAATACAATGAAACTGAAAGAAGCAAAAAACACAGGTGAATGCCTTTTTGATCTAAGGAAGGGTAATGGTATTCAAAACCAAATAGTAATGAAAGGAACTATAGAGGTAATTGTGTATTTGGGGGCTGACATGCTAAAATAAATCTGTATATCAAGAAACATATTAAACAAAATTGAAAGGCAACCACTAAACTGGGGAAGAATTTGCAACATACCCGTCACTTAATTTTTACAAAATTCCTGTGATGCAGATAATACAATCTCCATTTATACATGAGGATTTTCAGACTCAGATATTTGAAATAATTGAGTAACTTGCCAAAGGTCACTTGGCTAGTGAGTGGAGGGACTGGAATTTGAACCCTTGACAACTGAACTCCAATGGCTCTTCACCTAACACTGGGCCTCCCCAATTAAGAAAATAACCCTAGAAAACTGGCATCATGATATGTTTTGTTATGTGTTCCCCATAGTAAGCAGCCATTAAAAATGATATAATTTTAGAATTTCTGCTCAAAATTTCCCCAACTATAATAACAGAAAGCTCAATATTTAGTAGGACAAAAATTATGATGATACAAAAATATAAATAAATGAAAAAGTAAAAATTTGCCCGTAGAAATGCATTGGTAAACCTCACTGCCTGCTGAGCATTAGCTCCTCTTGGTTTAGTACTTACTCTTTCCTGGTCTGGCTACCCTCATGTGCTGAGGGAGTCTTCCTTTGGAGGTTCAGTCCCCACCAGCATCTATCTCTTTGCAGACTCCCCATGCTCCCCCTCCCCCCAACCAGCTGTTTAGGGAGTCTGCACTGTGGAGTGTATTTCTTCTCCTTGGCATACTTTTGGCCATCGTGGGTTCCTAGAAAACTATTTAGTTTTCAAGATTCTAGACAGTATTAGGATCTCTTTGAAATCACCCCCAGAGTGAAGTAACTACTCCTTTTAAGTAACTTCTGTGCATCTATTAAACTAAATCATACCAGATTGTAATGATCTGTTCACCTGTCTGATTCGTCTGGTAGGCTCCTCTGTTAAACTTCTAATTCTTCTCCTAGGCATCTTTCTGGTATCTGTGTCTCCTGAATGTAGCACGCAGCCTGGAACGTAGTTGGCGCTACAGAACTGCCTGGTGAACTGAATCAAACTACATGGGGAAACAGCAATCCACTATGTTTGTTCTAAAATGTATTCATTGAGTTCCATACGTCACAGTCTGTCACATGCCAGAAGCCCTGACAAACCCCATCCTGCAGGCCCCTGGGGAACCAACTGCCAATACAAGCACTTCAAAGTCACCAGTGTCCTGGGGAAAAGACATTGGTCATTGGAATGAAAAGCTCAGGACCACCTTTGGAGTGTGAACTCAACCCCTCTCCTCTTCCTGGGCCAATTTCCCCAGCAAGGACATCCTGAGGAGGGTCCAGGACCATTGTCTGGGTGGCAATTTTTATACAGGTAGAGACAGATGAAAAAGAACATGCAAATGGGCCTGGGGAATGCAGTGACTGTCCAACTCACGATGTGGGCAGGGCCTTGGATGATGGAGCAGCCCAACCATGGGCTTCAGGCCTTGAGGGCATGAAGAGGTCACTGTGTGCATCCACGGCCCTTCCTGAGTCACTACCAAGCAAGTTCTCTGCAGGGCGCCCTGGTCCATTCCATGGCTCTCAACTCACCCTGCTCTTCTGCCTGGATAGAGGAGTGGAAATGAGAGTGTGTAAGCTCTTTTGAGGAGCAAGATGTGAAATTCTTTTAGGAAATGTCCCCTCCCCTTAGCATTATATCATGCTTATAAAATCGGATTGTGTTGTCTTTACTATCAACAGGAACCTGTTTGGAGCACTCACTCTGTTCCAGATATTTTCCCAAGTGTCAGGATACGAAGATGAATGCTACCATAGGGAACTGGTCACACCTATCTGTGGGGGATTCACAGTCTAGTGTGTATGCAAGAAGTGTATACACATACAGACAAAAATCATTACAAGTTTGGCTTCTGAATGAGTGGCACAAAAATGACATTGGAAATGAAGTAGGAGAAATAGTGGAGAAACTGGAACCAGAGGCATCAGGGACCATGTTCTAGCTGTGTCCCTTAAGAGGGCAACAAAGAAAAGTGATTAAAACGTAGACACTTTGGAGTAAGATGGACCTAGATTTAAATGCCTGCTTTGCTTACATCCTAAAACATACCCTGTTTCCCTGAAAGTAAGATCTAGCCAAACAATCAGCTCTAATGCATCTTTTGGAGCAAAAGTTACATTACAATATAATATAAGATAAGATAAGATATGATATGATATATGATATGATATAATATACCGGGTCTTATTAATTTTTGCTCCAAAAGCTCATTAGAACTGATTGTCTGGCTAGGTCTTATTTTTGGGGAAACGTGGTAGATACAACCTCTTGCAGCATCACTTTTCTCATCTGAAAATGGAGAAAATAGTATTTGTCATTGGTTGAGTTAAAAGATTTAGTATAATCACACAAATGTTCTCCAGGTCTCAGCCCCTGCCAGTCATGATTCTTTAGAAATGCCATTTTGTTCAGAGTCCTGACAATTAAGTTCACAAACTCATCCTAGAAAAAGTGCTACATTCCTCCTTGCTGAATATCACTATGGTCACCTTCGAAGTTCTCCCCTTGGGAAGTTATGCACCAACGCCAGCTCCTAGTCCACCCTTCAAAGCAATTTTGGAACTCTTTTTCTGGAATGGCCATCCGAGCTGTCATCATATTACCCTTGATGTCCTGAATATCATCAAAATGACTTCCTTTCAATATTTAATTTATCTTAAGGTAAATAAAACAGTCATTGGGGGCCACGTCAGTGGGGTAGGGAGGGTGTTCCAATACAGTGATTTGTTTACTGGCTAACAACTCCCTCACAGACAGTGCTATGTGAGCTGGTGCATTGTTGTGAAGCAAGAGCCATGAATTGTTGGCAGAAAGTTCTGGTCATCTAAAATTTTCATGCAGCCTTTTCAGCACTTCCACATAGTAAACTTGGGTAACTGTCCAGTTGGTACAAATTCATAAAGAATAATCCCTCTGGTATCAAACAAGGTTAGCGACATTATGGCAACAAGTATGCAAACTTAATTGTCAAACCTCAGCCAACATTAGTTAAGCTACTCCTCCTAAATCTTGGAACCCCTTGATCCCAATCAGATCATTTTTTAAAGGTGGCTAATTCTGTTTTCATTGGCTAACTCCCATCCTTGTCAGGAGTGTGAAAATAGATGGAAAAGACAAGGGATCGTTTTAGAAAGCGCTAGAGGAGTTGAAGAATGACAAGGTCATTATTTCCTTTACTTTAAGGGGGATTTGCTTCTTGTTTCTTCCAAAGAAGGATGGGGGGCACCCCCCCCCTCTTTTTGATGCCCACACATTCTAACCTTTACAAACCCTCTCCCATTACTTTCTCTTTTTCTGTCCCCATGCCAGTTTTCCATCTTTACAACTGGAATAATAACCACACTGACCTCAGCGTGTTTTTTAAAGACTGAATTTGGTGGACTGTGGAAACCACTACACAGTACAGTGGTTAAGGGGGCCAGTTTTGGATATTAGGATCCTGGCTTCATCTTTTGCTCTGAGTGACCTCAGGCAAATCGCTTAACTTCTCAGTGGCTTGTTTTCTGTAAAATAAGGAAACTAATAGCTACTTTAAGAGTTGTAATAAAGATTCATAAATCATGTCTGCAAAGTACGTGGCAGTCTCACATGCAGGAAGTACTGCATCCACGCTAGCTGCTGGTCATGTGGTGAGTATTGTCACACCTCACTCTTCGTCCCTTTGCCTCAGTGGTGCTACTGCATTTGCTCTGTTCCGATCTGCTCTGTCTTCCATGTACTTCTCTGTTCTTTTCTGTTCGGGGGAAGGAGGAGCTGAGTATGACACACAATCTGGAGACAGTACATGTTTTCTGGATCCCTATATGACAGGGTCCTGGCAGAGTCAGCAGCCTGCTAGAGAGCAGGTGGGGTCCCTGGCTGAGCATGCAGTTCCAGGAGAGCACAAAGCCTGCCTGGCTATGGGCGGGGAACAGTCTGCAGTCACTTGTGTCACCCTGCAACGGGAACTGCAGTGAGTGGGGCACCATCTCTCCTCCCTGAGGTGGGGCCCTCCTGGCCTCCCATGTTCCTATCCTTTGAGCAGTCTTCTGCACTCAGTGTTTGCATCGTTACCCTCTGCATTTGTCACGTGCATTGCCTGCGATCGATCTGTGCCATTTTCCATGTTACTCTGAAACATTGCTAAGTCATGCTTCTATGTGAGTTGCTGGCTGGATCGTTGGCTTATGCATACATTCACCACCGTCACTGCCATGTGTCATGTCTTCTCTCCAGGGACAATTCCCTGTCTCCCACTCAGATTTTCATGTCCCCTCTCTGTGCTCCCTCAATTCCCATATTTTTATCATAGCACTTGTCACGCCCCAAACAGTCATTTTGGATTGGAACCTAGGGCATATAGGTCATATCAGTTGCGCTATATGAAATGGGTGATGTTTGACCCATTTTCCACCATTGAATTATTTCACATAATTCTAACTAGTATTTATCTGCCTGCCCTATTAAAATATTAGCTCCACAAGAAGGAGCAGAGAGAACCGATTTTTCCTCTGTTTTCCAACACTGATCACAGTGCTTGGTGCATAGTTGATATTTGAGCAGTATGTACTGAGTAACTGGATAGGGCATATGAAATGGCCTCATAGACTCTGAAGCCTTATTCAAATGTAAGAGACTGCTGCTCTAAAACAATTGAGCATATCTTAATATCCTAGCATTAAAAATATGACCTGTTTTTGGAGGCTGAGTTGGCGATGAAGAAAGGGTAAGTCCATGTGAGGGTTTGCACCATGTAAGTTAAAATTTTTCCTCAACCATCAGAGGTAATTCAGGGAGGCTTTGGAGGATAAGCAGGTAACAGTGTAGAGAGCACCTTTTCCTTCTACTCCTGCTGTTCTGCCTTGATTTGCTTCATATATTAATGCTCAAAAAGAAAATTAAGTTTCTGCTGTTTGTAAAGAATTTGAAAAACTGGCACATTAATGTGTGGATCCACTGAAAGATTTCAGGCAGGGGAATGTCCCAGTGGCACTTGCAGTGTATGGGCAGTGCCCTAGCAGCAAGAGTGAGTGATGGAATGGAGCATTTGAGTCTGGAGACTGGAGACCAAAGAGGAGATGATGCCCAGAGATGCTGAGTTCTGAACTTAGGCCATGGAGGTGGGAGCTGAGAAAAGGAGAGAGAGTGGAAATATTGAATGCATATTTAATCTCACCGGACGAGGCTGAGGGGAGTGAAAGGGATAATCTGCACTGATCCCCAGATTGGGGGTGGGTGGGAGACTATGTGGGTAGCAATGCCATTCTCTAATACGGGTGCTTTAAGAAGGACAGCTTTAGGAGAAAGAATAAATCTGTTTTAGAGGATATAGAGTGGGTGGTATCACTATGCAAGTCTGGAATTGAACTTGTAAGGTGAATATACTCAGCTCTGTCTTTTGTTTTCCTATTTAATTAATGTGGGAACTATAACTCAGGGAAGTTCCTTGAATGGCCAGAATGGGGAAAAAAAAATAAAAAAAAATAAAAACAGGAAGAAATAAGGCTGGTCTTGAACCAAGGACTGCTGCACTCTTTAATCTCTTCATTATTTGTCCACCCTCTAAAAGTTATCATGGAAATGATGGATGCCAGCTCCCCAGCTGTTCTTGGCTTCCTTAGCATTGGACATCCTTAGAACTTGACTTGTGAGCACTACTTTTAAGATTTTAATTAGGCATTAACTGGCTTGCCCTCTGAGTCCTTTCTGCTCCTGCTTTGAATTTTTAGACAGATGGCAGGCAGTTATTTCCACAGCCTTGTCATCTATTCACATGGCAGCCTAAATATCAAGCACAGACTTGGAGAGGGATCATAATTCATTATAATTAGTCTTCTTTGATCACTTGCCCTTTGTCCTAACTACAGTAGAAACATTTAATTGTGGCTGAAGTATTTGTCAAGAACAGCATCCCAGCTGCTCGGTCTCTCTCCGTAAGTACCCAAGGACACTGCTGCTATGGAGAAGCCACATTCCCAGTTCTCCAATGAAAGGCTACCAAGCAGTATGAAGACTGGGGTCAGAAGCAAAGGCCTTAGATGGGCTATTCCTTGGTCATGTCAGTATTGTTAATTATGCAATGCTCTGAGGCACTGGAGAGAAAGGCAACTACCGTTAAACAAGAGCCTACTTTGTGCTTGATCATTTACTGATATGATCTCACTTGATCTTCTGAACATTCCAAGGCTGAATAGCTGGGCAAAATCATACAGCTGCCACAAGGCAGAGGCAGGAGGCAAAACCCTTAATCTGCCTGAATCAGAGCCCACACATATATGCAGGTCAGTTAAGCTGCTCCCACTCAGAGTGGATTTGTTTGGCAAACCAAGTTAGACAGCAAAAGAATATTGATGCCGTCATATCACTGAGTGAATTTTGAAAAGGATTGCCCTGAGAGGTGACACAGAGAGGCAGGTAGATGCTCGATGATGTGTTATTGCAAATCAATTCCCTGTTCTGCTAGTGAAAAATGTTTTATCAAGTGAAGTAATAATGCTATTTTATGTCTGTAGAGTGATTTAAACTTTACTAGTTGAAATAATTATATGACTTAACTGTCAGTCTTCTCACTCATCTGTGCCTTGTAAATTAGTTGAGGAAAGGGGTATTAGTCCCATTTTATAGATGAGGAAGTTGAGGCTTAGAGTGTGCCACTGCCAGGAAATGTTAGGTACCTGTTTAAATCATCAGATTCTAGACACATAGATTTATTTATATGCTTCCTCCAAAATAATATCCAAGCAGAAACAAGCATGTATCAAGAATTAGGCTCAGAGGATTTTTTCTTAGACACTGACATTCACCTCTAAGTCATGCGGTTAAGGTTTGCTTCTTTCCACTTTTCAATTTTTGACACTAAGTGATAATTATAGAGCCTGAAGAGCACACAGTGCCTGTGCAGGAGCTAATTGCCTCGATGGAGGGGAGGCTGATTGTGCCACAGAATCCAAACTACCAATTAAAAGAGAAGAGACCCACATGCACATGATATCTGGGATATTTATATCACAGGGAACTAAAAGAGCCACCTTTCCTGCCACCGTGGAGATAGCCTGTGAGTCAAAGGGTCTTAGCCCCAGGGTGATCAGCTTCAGGCCTGGGCGTCACCAAGACCCCAGCATGGCCCAGGAAGCTTACTCAGGGGGCAGCCTCCCGGCCTCCAGGGGCTTCACCGCTCCAGGCAAAAGGAGGGAATCCTGGCAGATGAAGAGGTTGGATTCAATGCACAATGAGAGAAGAAACCGGGCAAATAGGAGCACATCAATCAATTAATTGTCAGAAAGTGGGGCTCAGAATAGACTAATATACTAGTGTTTGTACAGTGCTCTGGAATTTACAGAGTTTATGGCCCTGAGAACAGCAACTCCTTTAAAAAAAGAGGTATTAACCAACTTACAGAAGGGAAGTGCCCAGACCTGTTTCCCACATGGCCTGGAACTAGAGGAGCCAGGACGGGGACTTGGGTTTCAGACTCGTGTTCGCAGCCCACCGGGCTGCCCGAACTGATGGGAGCTGAGGAGCGAGAGGACCAGTCCAGAGTCGCGGCAACCCCACTAAAATCACAGCCACCCTGTATTAAATGTAACCTCTGCTTTCCACTGGTTGTGGGGGTAGGGCTGTCATATTAATATCACTCATCCCTTTTTAATACCTTTAAAATGTGCGTAATCATTTCTATATCTAGGAGGAGTCATGCAGAGTAGATAAGGTAGAGTAGTGCATGTGGCTATCACCGTCTGCATACAGTAAGTACCCAGAGAACATGAGTTAATTCTGAATCGATCCAGCCTAGAAAGCTTCTGTAAGATCTTGTCCATCAGGATGTGATGGACACTATAATGATTTCCCGGGCCCACATCTCCCCGCTTAGACCGAACTCCCAGTCTGTCTGACTTCACGGCCCACTCCATTCCCTTGACCTCCTCTGTTTTCACTTTCATTGATAGGCATCTACCTTTGGCTTTTCTGTTTCATGCATGAACCAATCCCTCTCATTCTCTGTCATTCCTCTTCTCCAGCCTCTGTCTCTCCTTTTTGGTACAGCAACTCTGACTGGCTTTGGAATAACACCCTTCCCAACTCAACCACCAGTTCTCAGGGGCATGGAGTCCAGAGAAGGAACCCATGAGTCCTTCTTCCCTGAAGAGAATATACATTGAGAGAGGCACTTGGGTAGGGAGATAAGCTCCCTGCAATGATGTCCTGGCCCCTTTTCTTGGCTCCTTGCCGGATGTTGGAAAGGAATCAGTCTCAACATCTCCTGTGTGTTGGAAGCAGACTCCTCTGGTTGTGACCAGCTAGACAGGGGTAAAATGAAACAGAGACTTGCTGGGCTGGCCAAGCCAGGGCCTAGAAATAGGCTGCTTCTAGTCAGAGGAAGCAAGTAGGCAGCTGAGGGCAGGAGGCTGGAAGAAGACAGGTAAATGGGCAGGATGCTGCCTGCAGAAAGGTGATGAGCAGTAACCCCGCAGGCATGTGGGGTCATTGGATCCCAGACCAGAGGCCTGTGCCTTCAATACTGGGCTGTGAAACAAGGAGATAGCATTAAGGAGCAAGCAGCTTCAAGTCAGCACGCCGTGTGCTTCTGTAAAGAGGGGCAGAGTCTAGTAGATTCTACTTCCTCAAGTAGGCCCAGGGAGGAACAGTGTGGCCTCAGTCCTGGAAGGAGTTGAGACTTGAGCTGGGTGTTGATGTATCAATTTAAGCATAGGACTCAGGAGCCATTTATCTGAGCAGCACACACAATGAGTAGGAGGGGCCAGGAGGGAAAGGGGTGCAATTCTGGGCTTCAGGATTCTGGGCTCTCTCTACGCCTTGACTAAGGACAGTTGGCCACACACCCCAAGACAGAGGAGCCCCGATGGAGAGTCATCTGCAAAGAGCCCCGGGGACGTGCAAGCTGACAGAGCCACAGATTGGGTTTGCAGAGCCTGTATAAGCTTATGAAAAAAGGGACCATTATCATGTTTGCCTGCTTCCCTGGAGATAGGATCAACTGAGATGACACATGAAGGGGCCCTAGAAGCAGTGAACACTGCACTTTATTCACAAGTTTATTCTTTGGTTATAAAACTGCTGGTATTTTTTGAGCTCATCATAATGCTCACTAAGTGTTAGCTATTGAAATATTCAGTCATTATTGTAGCAGGAGAAATTCTGAGCTATTAATTTATGTGTATGTGTTACCTTTTTTCCCTGTTCAAGAAGCTTGCAGGCTCCAGGCCTCCTGACCAACAAGATGTGTTTGTTACTAGTTTTGTTTTCTCCAGGCTGCCAAATCCATAGTGAAGAGTTAAGGGACAGTGTGCCTCTGATGGAAACACGTACACATAGATGTTTATCCGTGATCCAAAGGCAACTTGCAGAGTTGAGAAGAGGACGAAGGATTGCAGATCCTATGGAAGAGGGAATGTGAGCCCCTTTTCCTAGAAGAATTCCAGGAAGGTGGGCTGCTTTCAGGGTAGGAAGCCTGTGCATCTACAGCAAAGCGTCTCAGAGCCCTGACTGCTGGACCTAAAAGGAACAGGACAGGGATAGTAGAACATTCATCAGTAACTCATGGGGATTGGCGCCCTGTGACTGGTGAGCCAGAGCATCTTGCTACTGGAGAGCTCTGGACATGATACCACCATGGGCCTTGGGAGCGCGTCAGAGGGAGGAATTTAGCCTCAATCCTGAGTGTCTGATTTTCTTTCCTCCTTGGCAGAGGGTATTTGGAGTTAAATGTAAGTCACTTTCAAGGAAACAAGTAATACGACCTCTCTGCACGTGTGTGTGTGTGTGTGTGTGTGTGTGTTTCTTGAATGTCATACCTTTTGTCTAATCATTCTGTCACTACATAACTTGTCAGGAAAATGGAAAACATTTTCCCAGCCCCTACTGTATGCTTCCCCTATATCTAGCGGGTCATTTAGACAATCACATTTGATCCTCTAAAGTGTCCCCTTTGTGTAGATATGAAAACTCACCTGGGTAATGGTTAAATGACCTTGCACCATGCTTGGTGGTTGGTATCAGAAGTAGCATTGAACCCAGATTGTAGGATTCCGAGACACAGCCTCCCTCCACCACATCACGCTGGTTGCCAGGAGGGAGAGGTTAGATGTGGCTGTGCTCATCACTTACAACGGAAGGCTTGGCGACGGGCAGCAGGTTTAATAACAAGCGCTGTGATATAAAACAGTTCTCTTGAATTGATATGTAAGTGTCAGACTTCCCGAGAGCACAGCTGAGGGGCCAAATCATTGAGGAAGGGGAGGGTACATTTTAGAGACCTTCAGTATGACCTAGACCTGTTCTATTTTGAAAAACAGTTTTCATTCTCTCTCCTCCTTTTTAAATCTCAGCATTGAGAAGGGAATTTCTATGGATATTTTGGCATTGTCTGGAGACAAGTGATACAAAAAGACCTGACAGATTGCTCCTGGGCAGAGAATTATGTGAGGAGGGTGCTGAATTACAGCCGGGAATAGAATGGCTGCAGGTGCTCCAGGTACGGGGATGCCTCGCTGATACCGGCTGCAGCTTTAGGCTATTGCATCTACCTGGCTCTTCAGCATGGCTAAGACTTTTCAGCTTTTCTGATTACCATTGTTCTGTGGAACTGCAAGGGCATGGGGAAGGGTGAGGTAGGTAGGTAGGTAGACAGACACACAGACAGATAATAGATTGATGATAGATAGAGAGAGAGAGATAATGATAGATAGATACAAGTAGATGATAGATAGGTGATAGATAATAGATACGTAGATAAATGTGTAGATAGATACATAGATAGAGGGACAGGGAGAGAGAGGGAGAAAGAGAGAGAATATCTATGTATTAAAATTAACAACAATGTGATGGTAGGGGGAAACAAGCAAGGCTCCTGACTTGTTGCTATAACTGAGCAAGGTTTCTTATAGCTCAGGAAGACAAGTTTTGGGTCAACCAGTCTTCAGCTTCTTTGGTGAAAAACATAGGCACATCTGTGACTCATCACACCTATTCTTATGTTTGTAAGGCAACTACTCATTCACTTGCCCTGTTGAGTTCTTTCTCATTTTGCTTTTCAAAGCTGGTACTGCGGTGGAAGGAGAGGTATTCCCTTCCTCCCTCTCTCCCTCCCTCCCATCCTCCCTTCCATGTTTTTTTCTTTTTGTCCTTCCATTTTGTCCTTCTTCTCTTTCTTCTGCACACTCTTATTGAGCATCTATGTGGGCCATGCACTGAGATAACTACGAGGGAGAAAGCAATCATCACACAAAGAGCTTATGGACTATGCTGTACAGAACCCAGGGTCCATAGAGTATGTCAAAGAAGGATCCACAGAGTCGGAAGCATTTCAAACAGATCTTGAAAGATGAGGAGCATGTCAAGATGCAAAGACTTCCTCTTTGGGGGAGAGGGTAGGACACTCCCTGTGAAGAACCTGGATGACCAAGCTGATTCAGACATAAACTTCAGGGTAGGGTTTCCAGGTGGGACTTCCTACCCGTTCTCAGAAATTATTTTCGCTTTCCCGTTCCCAAATCCTGAGAAAGTTGGTCGGGAAATCAGGAAAATCAGCTCCTTGAACCTAGTAATACCCACAATGGGAGATAAACGTACTACTCACAGTGTATCTCTTAGACATTTTTCCTATTTATTGCTAGGGTTTCTGGGCAGGAATTCCTGCCCATTCTCGGGAATTTTTTTTGTTTTTCCCTTCCCGAATCCCAAGGAAATTTCGTCGGGAAATTGGGAAAATCAACTCCTTGAACCCAGGTGGTTGGTAGTATTGGCCGTCACTTTGTGGAAATGATTTATCATGGAGAACAGAAAACAGTTTATATCTCGGGATTTGGGAATGGGAAAGTGAAAAACATTCCTGAGAATGGATGGGAATTCCTGCCTGGAAACCGTACTTCAGGGCATGATCATTTCTCGGCCATTGTGGTTAGACTAGCAGTGACTGCAAGACATGTCATTGCCTAGTTGTGCTTAGGAGTCTGGTTACCTGGTTACCTTCTCTGGTCACCAGGCCTTGCTGAGGTTTTCTAAATGGTCGAGAAGCATGGCCAGCTCAGGCATGGGGACATGTGCTCATATGTGTCTGAGTGCACATTAGTTCAAGATGTTTACTTGATCTTTCAGTTCAGGTTAGAAGGTCAAAAAGGCTGTGTATTATTATTATTATTATTATTATTATTATTATTATTATTATTATTATTATTATTATTCCCTCCTAATTACTTTCTTGGTTATGGTCAAAACAGAACCCGAGTCATCATTTCTTCTTACATCTGTGCACATGCATACCAAGAAATTCAATGTAATAGCAAGCTAATTTCTTTCATCCCAACACATCTGTCAGTTGTGCAAAACTGGGCTCTGGTTCTGCCCTTTCAGACTGTTTAAGAGGGGGCCGCTGGGAGCCTGTGTGTATTTGGCCATTAGGTGAGAACCTCCCTGGCTTCGTTATAACCTGAGTTGCAGACCTTAAATTCCATGATATGCCAAGGAACAGCATAAAAGAAGACCCATGTGTTTCTGAGCTTTCTTCTAAAAATTCTTCTTGAAATATTTAATAGGATTAATTGATTATTAATCTTTTTAGTACAGATATGTTCCAATGAGAGCCAGGTAGCTTGGTGGAAATCACTGAAACCTTAGAGCCAGATAGAGCTGGATGAAAGTTCTAGCTTCACTACTCATGTCCTGGGTAACTTCAGGCAAGTGGCTAAACTACTCTCTCACAAGAATGTGTTAAAAGGATAAGACAGAATGTGTACAATGCACTCAGTAAAAGAGAACAACCATTATTTAACAATAGTAACTACAGACACAGAAATAATCAAGAGTCCAATAGTACTTTGATAAGACTAGAAGGATTTTGAATCCTCAGGCTAGAGATTACCAGGATAGAGAGTCCTGTGAGCACCAAATAATACTTGACAAAAATGCTCGTAACCTTGAGGCAGGTACAGACCAGCAGGAGGGAGCTGCAGCCCTGCTTCAGGGTCATAGAGCCCAGTGTGCTCTAGCCATTGCCCCTCAACACACTCCGTGCCGGCCCCTTGGCCAAGATTGCTCAGCCTCTGCTTCTGCAGCCCCTCTTTTCCTCCATACCTTTGTTTGTTTGTTTGTTTTTTGTTTGTTTTTAATTTAAGTCCTAGCTCCAGTTCCTGGATACAGTCTTTAGCTGAGATGAGAGATTTCCGCCTCCCTCCTTGGTCCTCCTTTTCTACTCAGCCCATCAGAGACCTCTGTTTGGATAGCCAGATCTTGACGCATTTCCAAGACTGCTGCTCACATAATTTCCAGTTTCTAAATGCCCTGGTTCTGCAGCTGTCTCTCTTCTGTCATAGTCTCCAAGCCTGTCTGCTCAAGAGCTGACAAGGACTCCAGACTCCTTCGTGGCCCAGAACTCTGACCTCCTCTGACCATTTCTGCTCAGCCGCCCTAACGTTCTCTCTGGTACCTGATTGCCTACTGGCTACCACCCCACCTGAACTATTGAGAGAGCATGGTACATTCTGTAGGTATTTCTTAATGTTGTATTTCCAGCCCAATTCAAATGACATCTTCTCTACAAGGTATTTCTCTATCTCTGTCCATAATCTATGTATGTATGTATGTATGTATGTATGTATGTATGTATGTATGTATCTAGCTATCTATTGTATTAGTTACCAAGGTCTAATATTCCCCAGAGAAAAGTTGCTAACATAATGTCAGGGAAAATTAAAAATGAAAGGGTTTTATTAGTAAGTTGTGCATGTTTTGTAAAGTTCAGAGCCAAGTTATAATTGATTCATTTAGCAAATATCTACTGAGCATCTGCTATGTAAAGAGTTATGTATGTGCCAAGTAGGGCAAATTACTAAATACAAGTGGATGATGAAGAAAAAATCATATTTGAAATTTCAAAAATATATATGCACTAGAGCAAATACAGTTGCTTACTTCCATGTTACCATAATCCTTTAAATCATAATAAGAATAATTTAAATCCTTTAAATTAACCCTGGTCAAATTCTAAATATGTTTTTGCCACCTATAAAAAAAGAATTGCTAAGTATTTGAAAAATCAAATAGATAACTGAGGTCTAAAACTTGGGCCTTTGAAACATTGTATTCAAACTATGTTTATCATGGATACGTGCCTGTCACATGTAGATGAGTACATAACAAGATGGATATACAACTTGGGAGGCTCTTAAAATGCATTAGTTCAATGATGAGAGATTTACTTTCTGCAAAATAGAAATCAAAAGTATATAACTGACTAGTTATCAGTTCCGTTATTATGCTTTCTGAGAGAGAAAGAAAGAGAGAGGAGCGGGGGAGATTGATTTAGAGAATTTGTGCTGACTTTCAATAAGTCTTCTCCCTAAAATGATTGCCTTGTGATAGAGGCTATTTAATACAATATTTTCTAATGGGTTATCAAACATCTCCATTTTATGGCAGTTCCCCATTGGGTATCGCTGTCCAAATAATGTGCATTTCTGGTTGACTAATTTATTTAGGAGGACAACACACACCTCAGGGGAGACATTTAATGTCTTTCTTCAGAAGGACTCCTGTGTGTGGTAATGAAAGTCAAGCATGTTTTCCCCTTCTCTTCCTTCTCTCCCCCTTATCTAAGATAACAGGAATTAATTAGTATCCTGCAGTCTTTTGCTTCATACTTAGAGATTTTTTGTTTGTTTTTTCCTCATTCTTGAAAATGCAGAGCTGCTTCTAGAATCACTTGAATAAGCCAAATCAACAATATGAACAATGCTGCCTTCCCTCTCTGAGTCGATACCCTTTTTTTCACTGAAGGAAGGGGTGTGGTGCAGGCATTGTAGATAAATGGTGCTCATTTTCCTTCTGAGTGATGCACAGTGCCTGCTGCAATTTCCAAATACAGTCAGCTAACTTAACAATACACCAACTACAGGATTTCAACAAAATAAATCAGTGGGTATTTTCAGTGAACACACCCAACTATAGACACAAATTCTAAAGCAATGCTGTGATTATACAGCCAGGAAAAATGGTGATGATTCTGACAGGGATAGATGATGTGATATCTACACACATAGGCTTGCTTTTCTATAGTGTTCAATTTACCAAACTAAAATTGAGTGCCTATTCAGACACTGAGCTATCTGTCGTATGAAGAAAGGAACTGTTTTGTGTGTCTTTGAGGAGTTTAGAGGATGACTAGAATAATAAAGAAAGTCTAAGATAAACTAATTATAAGACAAAATGTAGCTAGTGTCATGGAGAGATGCATTAAATGTATTGAGGGTAACAGTTTTATTTTTTAGTATGTAATGTAGTCAAGAAATAGAGTGACATATGCAAGACTCACATATAGAATTAAAAACAAAAAACAAAAAAACAGAAGACTAGAAACTGAATACAATAGCTGTATAGGTGCTCTGGAAAGGAGTCACAGATCTACAGCAGCCAGGTGAACACCCAATCAAGAAGAAGCCACATTCAAAACAGTAGGAAATTCTGTGACATTTTTATCCACTCTTGCCCCATCCTCTTCCTAGTGTAGTGCAACCCAGTTTGGAGGAAATGGTGGCTCACTCTCCATTTCCCTTAGTGAACCAGAGAAAGCAGAGGGGACTGAATTTGCAACATTCTAACCTGTCTGTGGACTGCTTAACAGTTTGGTGTCTGTGTCACCTACGTTGGAGTTCAGATAACCAAAAGCAACTTGGATCTCAGGGTAGAGGACGCCATAGGGAGCAGCAGTCATGACTCATGAAAATTGCAAGGGAGTTACAGATCTGCAAACACCTGAGACAAGATATTATTGATTGAAGAATACAATAGACAGCTAAGGTCACCAGAAGAAGCAGAGGTGAGACTCTTAGATATTTAACAATAGTTGTGTAATGCAGTAGTTGCAAAAAGCATACTCACAGACCCAGAGGTTACCTATATCCAGAAAAGGCCAGAGAATATGTTAAGCTTTCAAACCAGGATGATGAGTATATGTCTTCCCCTGCATAGAGACAGCCTACAAAGATATGGAAAGGTAGCTGGTTTTTCAAGTGCCCAATTTTCAATAAAATATTACAAGCCATATAAAGAAACATAAATGAATAACACATTCAATGGAACAAAATAATCTCTAGAAATAGTCCCTGAAGAAATACAGTGATGGATTTACTAGACAAAGACCTTAAAACAGCTGTTTTCAATATTCTTGAAGCACTAAAAGAAAACATGGATAAAGAACTAAAAGAAATCAGAAAAAGATATATGAACAAATAGAGAATATCAACAAAAAGACATAAATTGTTTAAAAAACCCAAATAGAAATTATGGAGAAGAGAATGCAATAATTGAGTTGAAAAATTCACCACAGAGGATCAACATCAGACTTGAAGAGGCAGAAGAAAGTACCAGTGAACTGGAAGTCAAGTAATTTTAAATGATTAAGATGGAAGAGCAAAAAAAAAAAAGAAAAAAGTGAGCAGAATCTAAGGGACTTAAGGGACACCATTTAGAAGATTAATTTGTGCATTAGGGGAAGTCCAGAAGAATCAGAGAGAGAATGGGACAGAGCTTAACACGTTGCGAACGGCGGGGTTTAAATCCCTTGTGAAGATTCTCGTGATCCGTATGCAACGTGTTAAGAAATAATGGCTGAAACTTCCCAAATTTGAATAAAGAAATCAGTATACAAATACAAGAATCTTAGTTACCTCAAGTGGGAGAAATCTAGAGACCCAAACTGAGATATATTACAATCAAACCCTCAAAAATCAAAGACAATCTTGAAAGCAACAAGAAAAAATCATCTTGTCATGTTCAGGGTAGGCTCTATAAGATTATCAGCCAATTTCTCAGCAGAAGCATTGCAGACCAAAAGGCAGTAGAATGAAAACAAAACAAAAACAAAAAAAAAGGTTATCAACTGAGATTTCAAATCAGCAACCTAACACATATAAACTAAATAGAGCATAGAAAAATAACAGAAAAAAATCAGTAAGAACAAGAGTTGTTTTTTCAAAAAGATTAAAAAAAAATTGGCAAATCTCTCAGTTAGATTGATTAAGGGGGTAAAAGAGAGAAAGAGAAGACTCAAATAACTAAATTTAGAAATTGAGAAGGGATATTACTGTTCATTTTATAAAAATGCAAAGGAATACAAGAAAGTAATATAAACAATTATACGTCAACAAATTAGATGAACTAGATATAATGGAAAAATTCCTACAAACAAACCCACCAAGACTGAATAGTGGAAATATTAAAAATTGTATAGACATAAACTATTAAGGAGATTGAACGAGTGATCAAAATCCTCCCAACAAAGAAAAGCCCAGAAAGAGATGACTTCACTGGTAAATAGAATGGGAGACCAGCAGTAAATTCTTACATAGATGGTCAAATGATTTTTGACAAGAGTACCAATAAGGAATGGACAGTCATGTCAACAAATGATATTGGGAAAACTGGATATTCACATGCCAATGTCTGAAGTTAAAATCTTACCTGATACCATATAAAAATTAACTCAAAATTAATCAAAGACCTAAATATGAGCTAAAATCATAAAACTCTTAGAAGAAAAAAATAGGGAAAAAGCTTTATGATATTACATTTTGCATTGATTTCTCGGATATGATGCAAAAATTATAGGCAACAAAAAAACTGATCATTTGAACTACACAAAATTAGAAATTTAAAATTTTGTCCATCAAAAGAAATTATGAATTAACATTTTATGCATCAAAGGATATTATCAACTGAGTGAAAATTCAGCACATGCAAGTGGAGAAAATATTTGAAAAGCACATATCTTATTAGGGGTGAATATCCAGATTATTAAAGGAATTCCTACAATTTAACAATAGTAAAGCAAACAATCTGATTTAAAAATGGGCAAAGGACTTGAAAAGATATTTCAAGCAGCATTATTCACAATAGCAAAAGGTAGAAGCAACCGGAGTTTCTAACAACAGATAAATGGATAAATGAACATACATTTATACATGCAATGGGATATTATTCAGCCTTAAAAAGGAAGTTCTGACATGTGCTATGACATGGATGAACCTTAAACACACTATGCTAAGTGTAAAAAGCCAGTCACAAAAGGACAAATATTGTGTGATTCTACTTTTGTTAGCTATACTAGTCTATACTCTATACTATTCATAGAGACAGAAAGTAGAATGCTGAATGCCAGGAGCTGGGTGTAGAGGGAAATTATGTAGGGGAGTTATTGTTTTATGGCTACAGCAATTTAGTTTTACAAGATGAAAAAGTTGTAGAAGTGGATGGTGGTGATGGTTGCATAACGATGTGGATTTACTTAATGTCACTTCACTGTACACTTAGAAATAGTTAAAATAGTAAATTTGTATTAGGTATATTTTACCACAATGCAAAATGTAACTTTTTAAAAGAGTCAAAAGAAGCTTTCCAGGAAAAGTTCATTTGAGATGAGCCCTAAGGAATGGGTAAGCTAGTTCACCTAGATTTCTTCTGCTAGAGAGGATGGATGTCACATCTGGTGGTGTCCCTGGGCCTGAGTGTACATCAGACTCTGAGTATAGAACCACATAGGAGATCCTGGTGGGCCAGTGCTGGAGAAGCTGATGTTCAAAAAGGTCCACAGAAGAAAAAAAAAATGGGGTGGAAGGGAGCATGTGTGGGGCTTTCATATGGAGAGCCATGGGAAGTGATGACAAGAATTCCCAGAGTGCACCAAGAAGGTGAGAGGGACACCATGAGTATGGTTGTGGCCTAAGACATGGGAACACCAGATACATATGAAGAACTAAGGGTGGGCATGTCAAGCAGGGGCTCAGGAACAGAGAT
Organism: Rhinolophus sinicus; assembly: GCF_036562045.2. Lineage (NCBI taxonomy): Eukaryota > Metazoa > Chordata > Mammalia > Chiroptera > Rhinolophidae > Rhinolophus > Rhinolophus sinicus. Next base: position 57,591,192 of record NC_133757.1, read on the forward strand.
GGGGCAAAATGGGTTCCAGAAAAAGGAACATGATCAAGGCATTAATAAGGAACAATTTTATGAGGTACATGACAATAAAAATAATAATAACATATAGCACTTAACGTTTAACATACATGAGCATAGAGCCCCATTAGTTGGATTATATCATTTCCCCTTTTTCCATGGGTGACATGCCTACTATGTTCACCGCAAGTATTTGGGTCTAAAAACTTGAGTCCATACCCTTGACCACTTATGCTATATAGAATTAGTTGAATTTAATACAGAGCATGGAGTATTTTAGATCACAGTTTAAAGTGCTGACCTTTCGATTCTGTTCTTTATAAGGCATTATAGAAGCTTGAATGTTCTTAGCGGAATAAGAAATGGAAAGAGAAATTGCTCTGGGGAGACAATTTGGCAACACAAATCTGAAATAAGTTGGTGAAAGGCAAGGCTGAAATTAGGGAGATCTATTAGGGAGCAGAGAAGAACAGATCTGAACTAAGATGAGAGGGCAGGAAAGGAGTGTGTGGAGTGGCTCGGAAAGCTTTGAGAAAGTTGAATCAATTGAATTTAGCTGCTAATTAGCTAAAGCCACCAAAGACTCTGGTAGAGGTTACAATGATTCCGGAGATTCTGAAAGTATGTTGAGGCCAAGAACTCAGTGACAGAAAGAGGGGTAAGAAAATGAACTCTACTGAGTTGGCTAACCAGTAGAGTTAGCCAACTGCGGAAATCTCCAATCAAATCTCCTTTGGGGTTTGAAGAATACATTTTTCAGATGCATAATTAATCTGAAAGTAATAAGATGAATCCTAAATACTTAGTAAGCTCTGTGCTATTTTTATGGACACTAAGCTCTTTAACAGGGCACATTAGCCTCTGTTAACTGGGTTAGATTTTAGGTGTTCCGCAATCATGAGGCTGCTCCAGCCATTTGAGATCAGACTGAGTCCCGGCTTGAGTCTCCTGAAAATTAGTTTGAGGTCCTTTAGACTTCTCCTATTATGTCCTTTTATATGTTGTACCAGTGTAAACTTGGAAATAATTAAAAACAATAGGCAAAAACCGTCTAATCTTTTTTAGTATTCTTTTATGTTGGGGATAATTGATTGAGCAAAGTAGATTACATTTCAATACCCAGACAGTCTCCTTTTGTTATTACTTTCGAGTTTTTATCTGCTTTTTAATTACCTTGCCTCTTTTGAAAGCACGGTGGACTTCTCTTGTGTTTCTTTTTTTGGTGCAACACAATGTAGAATGGCTCATGGCATAAAGTTGAAGGGTATCCACTCTCCAATTTAATATCCTTAGATAACTGACATTTTTAGAGAAATCATGCTTTGAAATTAATATGAGGTAATGTGATAGAATGGAAAAAAGCATGGATTTAAACTGACTTGGTTTTCAGTATAGGTTCTGATACTTAAGAGATACCCAACGTTGGGAACTGAATTAAATCACTGAGACTCAGTTTCTTTGTCTGAAACCTGGGGATAATAATAGCTCTGGCTCAGGCTTATTGTGAGGGTTAAATTATATATACATATATATGTGTGTATATATATATCTTTATATATATGTGTGTATATCTATCTTTCAGGCACATATATACATATATGCATATATACGTATATATATGTATATATACACATATATATATACATATATACATAGGTGTGTGTGTGTGTGTGTGTGTGTGTGTGTGTGTATATGCTTGAAAGATAGTAGGAAAAGGCCTACCATTCAAAGAAAGGCATTTCTGCCCTGCCCTGAAAAAAGGAATACCTAATGTTTTTGAGGTTCTTCTATTATGATAAATGAAAGAAGCAAGACACAAAAAACCACTGACTGTATGATTCCATTTGTCAAGAAGAGGCAAACATACAGAGATAAAACAGAGATTAGTGGTTGCCTAGCACTAGGAGGCATAGTGCAAAGTGGCTGTTTTAAGAATATAAGCTTTCTTTTGGCGACGATAAAAGTATTTTAATATTGGATAATGATGATTGGTGCACCACTCTTTAAATATTCTAAAAACCATTGAATTTTACTTTGAACAGGTGAATTTTATGATATGTTAATTATATGTTGAGAAAGACATTTTTAAAAAGGCATTTCTATATGCTGACCTGAATATCCTAAATAAAAATAATCTGTGCCTGTGGAAAGTGGGAAACATTATTTGTGTGGGTGGGGAGGGGAAACAGAGGGAGGGGTCACTTGTATTTCTTTCTTTCTAAATGTCTGTCTTTGTGTTTGTGTATTGGTGTATCTTGTGTGGTAATAAATAACTCCCTAAATCCTGGTAACTTACACGTTTTTTCTTATCTATATTGCATGTTGGCATGTGTTCAGATCTGTCCTCTGCTTGTCTGCTCTGCTCAGCTCTGCTTAACTCTGGTCCACATGAGTCTCATTCTTGAAGTTCCTGTGACCTTAGGTCATGCTGATTCCTGTGACACAGGGAAAGAAAAGATGGAGTCAAACCTATTAGCTCTTAAAACTTCTGCTCAGATGTTGTATATTTCACAGGGATTCATGCATAATTGGCCAAAGCAACTCATATGGTATCCCAGTGCTCGTGGAAGCACACATGCACTCCTTCCAGGAAATTAGGTATTGATGAATATTTGTGAACAATAGTATAATAAGACAATCTCCTCGTTTGGGAAGAGGTTTTGTCTAGAATCCTTATTATGTTAACTTGCCATACGTACCTTTGATCCCTTCTTCTTAACTTTCTTACCATCGAAGTGTTTATCTCATTTTCCTCTTTCCCCACTGGAATCTTTCCCTTGATTTAAATCAAAGGCAAATCTGAAATACTGTAAATCTGTTTCTCCCCTACCATGAAAATCTCTTCCAAGAGCCCGCTGATATTTCTGGTTACGGTCTTGTATCTTCATGTGTCATTTTGTCAGACTTCAAAATTAGGACCAGTTTGTGTCACTCCTGTTTCTCCCTCAAATTTAACTGTTTAAATTCTGGCTTGAACCCTCTCAGTCCATGGAAATAGCTCTTTCTAAAGCCTTCAGTGATCTTAATTACCAAAATCAATGACATTGTCTTCAGCCATTATTTATTTTGAAGGTTGCAGCATTTGTACTTTGAACTTCTAAAATACAGAATTTTGGACCCCTTTTACGTACCAAATTTCATGTTCTTCTCTCCCTATAATGCCCTCCCGTGTGATCTCACAGTTTCAGGTCTTCAGTTTTTACTTCTGAGAGTGTGACTCCCATCTTGACATATTTGTTTCAGCTTTCTTGGATTAAAAAAACAAAACAAAACGAAGTCTCAAAAGTGATTGCTGTGTTTAATTAATCACATTCCTTTCACATGTTGACCCTACTAATCTTTTAAACAGGATGGAAATAGGGAACAATTTTTTCTGAGAAATTCTAAAATAATCTTAGGGTTAGTGATTTCATTCATAAGTGTTAACCTATGTTGCCGAAAGTCTTTTGCAAATAGTAAAGCACAACTCGGGGGTGGAAATATAACATTATATTTGGAAATAAAGTTTTGCTCAATGCCTGTTTCTTGGCAAGCATTCAGGAGCCCAGTATTAAGTTGACAAAAAAATCAGTATTTATGGACATATTTTATGACATTTGCATATTAATCGGGGAAAGAAGGGAAGAAACTGAAGTAGTGTGGCTGAGCATCCTTTCTCTCTCTGCCAGGCATTTTATGAAACTTTATTATGCATTCCTTTTAACAACACCATGAGGTAACTAGTGTGACCTTCATTTTCTTACAAGAAAATAGAGAATTTGAGAACTTAAGTAATAGATACGAAGTTATATCAATGTCATTGACAGAGCTTCATGTCTCCGTTACCAGGGCTGTGCAGCTTGCCTCTGGTGATTGTGTGTGTGTGTGTGTGTGTGTGTGTGTGTGTGTGTGTGTGTTGTGGATGGCTGGGGTGGGGGAACATTTCTGGCATTGCAGTTGTCTCATTAGCAAGTAGACTTTTTCACAATTAAGCAAAACCCAGTATATATGGAAAGTTGCCAAATAATAGCCAATATGAGCAAGTGGGAAAATCTTTTAATTGAAACAGGAGTTGGGTGATAAATCATGTAAGTTGATTAAGAGACTATTTCTTCAGCCTCAGGGGCTTTCAGAGCTCAGATGGGTTCCTTAAACATTCTCTGTACCGCCTCTGTTAGTAGCCCCTTATCTATCAGTAAAACTGCCAAGGCCCTGCCATTTTATATGACCAAACCAAAATGCAAGGCTTGGTTAAGGTTGAAGACAGAGCTGTCACAAGAGTGGACTGTAGCCCTGTGTTCTGAGCAATCTACAGTAACGGCCCCACTACAGATAAGCAAGGGTTGAAGGCCTACTTGCGCTGCTGTCCACACAGTGGCCACTGCCAGTTTTAGCATGGAGTAGCCTGGCTGCTTCTTAAGATGGTTATATGATGTAGGAGAAATGCTGTGGCTGTCAGTAACATGAGATAGCCTCATTTTAATGCCTGACCTTCCTTTCTTTTTTTTTTTTCTTCTATGTATTTTATTGTTGCAAGTCTTATATTCTTTTTTTTTCTTCATTAAGCTGTATGGGGGTAACAATGGTTCATAACATTACATAGGTTTCAAGTGTACATTTCTATAATACATCATCTATATAACAAACTGTGTGCTCACCATCCATAGTCAGTTCTCCTTCCATCGCCATATATTTGACCCCCTATACCCTCATCTAAATATATGGTAATGATGAATGAGGCTGACCTTCCTTTCTTGTAGTATCTTTCTGTCTGATGTCAGCTCTTGTGTCTTGAACCCAGGGTCCCAGTGAGTGAAAGCAGAGTGTCCTCTTCCTTCCTCTCTTTCTCCAATGGCTTTTCATGACTTCCTTGAACCCATGTCTCTCCTCCCCATTTAAGTCTTTTTAGTCAGTACAATTCATTGTTTACTTATGCTATACCTTATTTTGGGAATTGATGGAATTTGGTAAGTAGGAACTTGGCCTCTGTTGTCAGAAAGATGGATTGATCCTTTTTCCCCACTATGAACCTGGTTGTCTTATTAGTAAACAGTAATCTTTACCTCATTAGATTGTGGTGAAGACTCCATCCTTTTTTGGAAATATCAGTATAAAGCAAGATCACAGTGTTACACACATAGTGAGTTGTCAGTAAATGTTAACTTTTATTATATTTATTATTAGTAGTATTCCATGCAAGTCCATGTACACTGTTCCTTCCCCCCTTCCAAAAAAAAAAACAAAAAACAGCTGCACGCTTCTTCTGCATTTACTTTCATCAATTATATTTTTGCCTAAGGTGGATTGTTTCCCTCTTTTTCACCTCTCACAACCAATTCTGTTAATTTTAACCCTAAATATTTTACTCCTGAAAGTTTCTTCTCCTCACTGTCATTATGTCTTTTGGCAAGTAATTTACCTGTGCCTTTTACTAGTATGTAATATGGCCTCCCTGGGATGCTGTGAAGAACAAAATGCATCACAGACTTAAAATGTTCTCTCTGAACCCTAAGTGCTATTTGGTTAAATGAATGACAACCTTACTTTACAAGATAATATCAATTTAAGTGACTGAAAACACTTCCAGAAATATTGTGCACTAATCTTCATTGTCCTTTTGGCCTATAGCACCAGTTCTTTTTTTCCCCATGGGGGAATGCAAGCCCTGTGAAAAGATTAGTTATTCAATATCGAATATTCCTCTATCAGGAGCTAATTAATATTGGTGCCACCTCTAATTGGTTAATTGAGATGGGCATTATAATTTCCACTATTGGCAGTAAATTTGCTGATATGCTTTTATTCTGTTATCACTGAAGCTTTTGACGTGATGACACCCAGGAGAAGAGCTCAAGAACACAACCAAAGATGAATAAATAAAATTTGGGCATCTCTTCAAAGCAGTGGTTTCCTTCCCATTTTTTAAGGCAAAAACATAAACATAGGAAATATTTACAGATTACATGCAAAGAATTTGAAGTACCCTGTTGACACAGCGTCCACAACAGAATTCTGCAGGATCCAAAAAATAAAAATATGTAACACCTGTATTTATTTTTTTAATTTATTTTTCAGTTACAGTTGATATTCAATATTGTATTTATTTCAGGTGTACAGCATAGTATTTAGACATCTATATAACTTATGAAGTGATCTCCCAATAAGTCTGTACCCACATGGCACCAAACATACGTAGTTATTACCATATTATTGACTATGTTCCCTTTACATGCCCGTGACTATTTTATAACTGCCAATATGTATTTCTTAATACCTTCACCTTTCTCACCCAGCCCCTCAACCACCCTCCCATTTGGCAACCATCAGGTTGTTCTCTGTATCTACTCTTATGACTTTCTTTCTGTTTAGTTTGTTCATTTACTTTGTTTTTTTAGATTCCACAAATAAGTGAGATCAATATTTGTCTTTCTCTATTTGATTTATTTCACTTAGCATAATACCCTCTCCGTCCATCCATGCTATTGCAAATTGCAAGATTTCATTCTTTTTATGGCCAAGTAATACTCTATTGTATATATATGTACCACATCTTCTTTATTCATTTGTCTATTGATGGACACTTAGGTTGCTTCCATATCGTGGCTATTGTGAATGATTGTGTAATGAACATAGGGGTACATATATCTTTTCAAATTACTGTTTTGGATTTCTTTGAATAAATACACAGAATTTGGATTCCTGGGTTATAAGGTAATTATGTTTTAATTTTTTGAGGAACTGCCATACTGTTTTCCATAGTGGCTGCACCAATTTGCAACCCCGCCAACAATGCATAAGGGTTCCATTTTCTCCACATCCTCTCCAACACTTGTTTTTTGTTGATTTCTTGATGATAGCCTTTCTGACAGGTGTGAGGTGATACTGTAGTTTTAATTTGCATTTCTCTGGTGATTAGTGATGTTGAGCATCTTTTCATAGGTCTGTTGGCTAGCTGTATGTCCTCTTTGGAGAAATGTCTATTCAGATCCTCTGCCCATTTTTTTAATTGGATTATTTGTTTTTGGTGCTCAGTTGTATGATTTCTTTATACATTTTGAATATTAAGCCCTTATCAGATGTATCATTGGCAAATATCTTCTCCCATTCAGTAGGCCATCTTTTCGTTTTGTTGATTGTTTCCTTTGCTGTGCAAAATCATTTTGGTTTGATGTAGTCACAATGTCAGAGAGTTTACTGCCTATGTTTTCTTCTAGGAGGCTTATGGTTTCAGTTCTTACATTTAAGTCTCTGATCCATTTTGAGTTTATTTGTATATGGTGTAAGAAAGTGGTCTTGTTTCACTTTTTGCATGTATCTGTCCAGTTTTCCCAAAATAATTTATTGAAGAGGTCTCTTTACCCCATTGTATATCTTGCCTCCTTTGTCATAGATAATTAACCAAATGCGTGTGGGTTTATTTATGAGCTCTCTCTTCTGTTCAATTCATCTATGTGTTTGTTTTTATACCAGTACCATGCTGTTGTGATTACTATAACATTGTAGTCTAGTTTGATATACTTCTATAGTTTGATATAGTTCTTTCTCCAGATTGCTTTGGCTATTCAGGGCCTTTTATGGTTCCATATAAATTTTAGAATTATTAGTTCTAGTTCTGGGGAAAATGTCATTGTATTTTGATAGAGATTGCATTGACTCTATAGTTTGCTTTGGTTAATATGGATATTTTTAAAATGTTAATTCTTCTTATTCATGAACGTGGTATATGCTTCTATTTATTTGTATTTTCTTCTATTTCTTTCTTCAATGTCTTACAATTTTCCAAGTACATGTCTTTTATGTCCTGTTTAAGTTTATCCCAAGGTATTTAATTATTTTTGATGACATTCTAAATGGAATTGTTTTCTTAAAGTCTTTTTCTGATAGTTTATTATTGGTGTATAAAATTGCAACTGATTTATGAATATTAATTTTGTATCCTGCTTCTTTCCTGAATTCATTTATCATTTCTAATAGATTTTTAATGGAATCTTTAGGGCTCTTACCTGCACTTCTTAAATCACTGTCTTTATTTGTCATTGAGTCTTTCTGAGTATTAATCTTTCATAGTAGAAAGACAGCCACAATGAGCCCAACCTTGTCATCCTAGGCCAAAGTTCTCATTCCTAAGTAGTCCAATGCCACAACCAATCCTATAATAGCTCTGAATTTCCTCTGTATGGTTATAGATTCAGTTGTGTTCTAGTTGTGGAAAGAAAATAATGCTTCCTCTTTTCCTGTCTCTTAACATTTAGCTGAAATCATGAGAATTTTGTGGGATAGTAACAAGAGTTTGGAGGCCTGGGTTGCTAGTCATGGTACTGATTTTCCAGCAGAGGGACTTGGGAGAAATGAAATGCAGAGAACTACTTTTGGTCAGAGGGATACAGAGTGTGGTCCTCAGACAGGCAGCACAAATGACACCGGGGAGTTTGGCAGAAATGCACCTTCCTAGGCCACACCCAAACCTACTGAATCCGAGGTAGGGGCATGACAGGGATCTGGCCACCAGCCCTCTTGTGGATTCATGTGCTCACTAAAGTTTGGAAAGCACAGGGCTGGTCGCCTCTGCCTAGGCAGTTTGTTAATCTTCCTGAAGATGCAATTATGGGGGGAAAGGGGATAATGAGAGGGAGATCATAGTGCATAATGAGGCACCCAGAGTGTGCCTAGGATGTGGGGGCAAGTGTGAGGGAGCCTTAAATCCAGTCTGTGTTACCCAAAGTAAGCCATGGAGTCAGCAGACCTTGCTGTAAACAAGCATGGGCTTCACTGGCCAGCACAAGTCCACACAGCTGCAGGTGTGCACGGATTTTCTTAAATGAATTAATAAGTTTACTTCATTTCCGATAAATTCCATAATCAACCAGTTCACCATATCCAGGAAGGGTGGGGCAGAGGGGCTCTGACACATGAAAAGAAAGGGAAGTTGGTGTGAGGGATTCCTACGAATATCTGCACTCCCTACCTGGGTGTGCAGAACCTAGGTCAGAGGCCAGCATGGCCTTTGTAGAGGACTGGACATCCAAGTTGAAAGAGGCTAACAGGAAGATATACTTCTGATGTAATACCCACAGTGATCTTACAGAGTTGAGTCAGAATGGCAGTGTCTGAAACCCACAGATGAAGGGCAGCTCTTCAATCCACCCTGCTAAGGATTCAGGGACTTCTGACTCGAAGCTCTCAGGCAGCTCACTGGTTGGTCGTCTCAGACTCTGTGATCTTTGTGAATGGAGCAAACAATCTTTGCCCCTTCACTGAGATCCTTTGTTGAGTATTTATAAAGATAATGGTGATGACAATGTGATGATGCTGATGACATAGGCACACAGTAGTGGAAGTAGCTGATTCTCTGCTTTAGAATTTAGATAGCTTCCCAGAAAATGATAGTACATCTGCAGGTTTTTATTAAATTCTGACCCATTCCCTTTTTTAAGAGGTTGACTTTCCTGTTATGAATAGAGATTTCCGAGGATGATATCTTGGGTTATAAAGTATAGACAGCATCTTGTGCTCAAACTCAGGTTATGGAAAATAATCTTCCCCCCTCCCCCCCAGCACCCACCAAACAGCCTGGTGGGTGTGATTCTTCTGTGCAGTGCACCCATTTGCTTGTTAGCATTTAGACACAAATGGTGCTAAGGAATTTAGCAACAGGAGCAAATCCTGCCTTTTAACTCCCATGAGTACTCCTAGGAAAATTAAAGAAAATGCTATATGCATTAGATTGTAATTTGTTTTTCATATGAAAAGACTATCTGGAAATGTAATTATACTTTAAACTTTTAATTTCCAGCATCTAGTAAAGGTTTTTGTTTTTGTTTTTTTCTTTTTATTGTACCTGCATCTGTGAGCATCCATGTTAGTTCTTTATAATAGCTTTATAGTCAAAACAACAACAACAGTGTAGTGATTTGAAACAGGGTCACATGCTTGTCCATTTCTACCTGGATTGACACTTTGGATCTTGGGTACAGTTTGGAAATTTAGTGAATGGTTTACTGATGTTTTTCTTCTGGACTTTTAAGAGCAAGCCATGCAGCATAATGGGTAAGAAAGTGGGTTTCAGAGTCAATGTAAGATGTTTCTGAATCCAGGTACCATCACCCTTTGGCTTGTGCCCTCAGCCAAATTGTTTAACTTCATGGAGCCTTAGTTCTGTTATGTGTAAAGTGAGGATTATATAATAATAGCTCTACCACAGGGTTACTTTGAAGCATGTAAATAATTTAGCCTAGTGTCTGAAACACATCAACAATATTAACTTTTGTTAATTATTATTATTAGTTAATAATAATAATAGATAATATTTTTGTTAATTACCACTGTTATTATTTTTAAATTGTAGCTATTTATTGTTATTATAGTTATCATTATTGTTAAATTCTTGCATTTTCATATCTCAAATAAGCCACCCTGGTACTACCATGTGCTGTTTCCCAGTTTTCCTTGATCTGGTTTTCCTTGCTTCCAATTACAGCAGTCCCCACCTGGGTGTGAGGCAGCCAGGACCTCTTTTGTCACTGGTTTCCTTGTGAGATTTCCTTATGCCAAGCCAGAGCCTACCATGAAAATCTTGTCATGGGAGCTGCGTTCCCAGTAGAAACTCACTGTTGGCAAGATTAAAGGACTTTTCATGTACTTCCAGATTTGGGGTTCCTAGGCTCTCTAAGTTCTCTAAGGAGAGTGGTGATTTCATGTCCTGGCTTTTGTATCTAGATGTGATGTATGTGACACCAGCTTTTCCCAGAACATTTTCTGCTAGTGACATCATCTTCTCTTAAGCCTTAATCATCTAAAACATGGAAATAATGTCAGTTTACATCGTTATTAAATGGGAATGACACCAAAGGACGTGCTACAGTAAAAATAAAATACTGTGGGTATAGTCTTTTTCACCATGCATCTTGAATCTAACAAGCGTAGTCAGATTGTCTGTCTTGAATGCTACTGTGGTGCTTGCTTGTCCCTGACGACTCCAATGTAGGGCCAGGAATAACTCCACACCCATCCCCATTATACGCCTACTCTCTGCAAATGGTGTTACGAGCCTCCAGTAACTTAACTGAGTACAAAGATGGCTAATTTTTAGATAAATCTGAAAAATAACATATCTTTAAATGAATTGCCTGTTTATAATTTATAAAACAACCTTATACAAATTGATAATGATATATGTTTGAATAATTCAAGAACAGGATGTCAGTAGTTTTTAACATCAGGTACCGTGTTTCCCCGAAAATAAGACCTAGCCGGACCATGACTTCTAATGCGTCTTTTGGAGTAAAAATTAATATAAGACCCGGTATAATATAATATAATATAACATAATATAATGTAATACCAGGTCTTATTTTAATTTGTGCTCCAAAAGACACATTAGAGCTGATGGTCCAGCTAGGTCTTATTTTCGGGGAAACACAGTACAAGTAGTGCCTTTGCCTTTGAATATTAATTTGACTAATTTGGGATATTAGGCCACGGAGTATGGGAAGCACATGGCAGAGCAGTAGGATTCTTCAGTTGTAGTCTAATCAGAAACAGGCACCTAGCATTTCTTTAAAATGTAACAATTCTCCTAAAGTCTCTTAAGGAATATTCTGCAACTGATGAAGAGCAAGAAACCCCAAGTAAAATGTAAATGAGCATAAAGTGATTTTTTTGGGGAATAATTCTGGAAAGAATCAGTACCAGTCTAGTTTGTTTGGTTTGGTTTGCATTTCCCTCCCATTTATTCATATAGTGCTTTTTTAAAAAAAAATAATAATAATTTTGTTAATATAAAAGCCAGGAGTTTCATATTTCTGTAAATATGTAAATACATTTAAGGTGAACACCCCAGAAAGTGGATTTGTTGATTGAAAGTTTTCAGTGACTAATTTATCACCACCTTGCTTGGAGTGTATGAGTCTAGTACATGCTTTCTATAATTTGTTTGCTCGTTTATTTTAATTCTCAAAATTAGCATGAGTGACACTATTATTATTATTTCTTTTTGTGGATAAATACTAAGTGGAGACTCAGAGACATCAAGTAATTTTCTCAAAGTCACACAGCTCCTAATGAGTGGAAATGGCATGTAAAGGCAGGCCTCTGACACCACAAGCTCCTGTTCTAAGTACCACCAGCTGGATCAGCTTTGCAACCTTGAGAGAGATATATATGCCAGAAAATAGTTATACAGAGAATGCATTCCAGACTGTGGAATCCAGGTGAAACATGCCAGGAGGCCACTGCTAATTTGATTGTTCATATAAATTTTTCTTTAAGGCTTCATATTCATATCCAGGAGTGATTACTTGAAAATTACTGAGACTAACATTACTATACATAGTTTGTTACAAAAAGATAAAGGCATGTGCCTTTATCTTAGTGATTTACCTACTTGTCTTAGTTGTAAGGAAAGAGAAACAGATAAAATATCAAGCCAAAACAATGCCATTTCCCTTCACGCTCCCCTGGGTATCATGTGAAAATCTTGCACACTGAATTTCAAAGTCCGATTTGTGGGCCCAGAATGACATTTCAGTGTATTATGGGTTGTAGTCAAAATACGGATTGCAGCCTCCTTGGGCTCAGGATAATTAAGGACTCTCACATTGCTACAGTGTTTGTTTAGTAGGTAATTCTCAAGACTTTCGCGTATGATAATGAAGCCCCAACTATTGTATTGCATGTACATCAAATCTATTTCAAGTCTAGTGAAAATAGTAAATTCAATTAAAATGGTGTGAATTCATTTAAATTTATGTGAGGAGGATTGGGACTTAAGTATGAGCCTGTTTTTGCTTTTTACAGGATGAGGCTGCCATTTGATGATTTCCAGCCCGTGGTAGATAAGGGTTACTCAGAAGTTATCCAAGTGTGACAAGTAGTAAATCATATTAGAGAAGAACTCCCAGTTCTGGAACACCTTATATATGCTTGATGGGTTATACATTTAATTTCATTTAATCTTTAGAACCATCCCCCAACAGAAGTGTTGTTTCCAAAAGAGGAAATTTAGAACTTTAGAGGACATACAACTTGCTAAAGGCAAGACAGATAGTAATAGGACTGGTCTGAGAATGAGATCCCCCAAACTCCAGTGAAATTGAAGAACACAAAAAAAAAATCATAGTGCTTAAATCTGGAAAACATCAGGGAAAACCCTTATTTTTGTCGCACACAGTTTACGTAGGATTAATTTTTTTTGTCTTCAATTATGGTGTGTATAAAATGGAAGCTCTAACTGTAGTTTAAATAGAGAGAATCTCTGTTGAGGAATTGCTTTCCAAAAACAGTGTCTCAAGGAAGCAGGGATGACTTTCGTGGCTGTAAGAACTGGCCTTCAAAGGGAGGTTTCCTCCTAGGGTTGGACGATTCACTCCAACTCTGAGGGTTTTGAAACTATTATTGTATCACTGGGGAGACACGACTCACTATGTCTTTAGTGGGGAACTACATAAAACCTCCGGAACTAATGATTCTATGCTGTATCCTGTCTTTATTTTATTATTTTTGTGATGAAGAGCTTTATACTACAGGGTCTCAAATATTTTAAAAAATGGATTGCAGTCTGTGCTATGACCCTTGCCTTGAATTGTGAATTTAAAAAAAAAAGATTTCATTATGAAACTGTTCTGTATCCAAGTACATAATATATGGGTAGTCCTAATCATTAATAAATGTTAATATTATTTACTCATATTAGGTGCTCTGCTAAGTAAGAGCTTTTGCTTAAATTATCTCAGTTCACTAATAGATCACATGAGATAAATATTGTAAACCCCATTTACAGAGGAGATATCTGAGGGTTAAAAGTTCATTAGCTTGCCCAAGTTCACTCACCTAGTGTGATTGAATACAGATCTAGTTGACTCAGAAATCAGTGTTTTAAGAACTCTATTTAGTCACTATACTTCTCCACATATTCTCAATGATGTATTCACATATTCTTAAGAGAGATGTAAATTTCTCTTAAGAAAATCGTCCAAATATGTATACCAGGGAACATTTAGTGTATCTCTGATTTAAGTCTACTTGATGTTTCTGTGGGTAATTTTCTGAAGTAATCTTTCCTATCCTGGCCTTGTGTTGGCAGCAGACTCAACAGAACACAGCCTGTGTGTCTGGAGCTCAAAGAAATCAGAACCTGGGTCATGGGTGGGTGGGCAGACAGTGAGGCAGCAAAGTCATTGCTACAAATTAAGCTATGATTCCAAATAAATAGTCACAGGGCAGCCTCAAGCTCATGTATTGTTACAAATGGACTGAAGACCAGATTCATCAATCAAAGAGTAAGATTGAAGTAGATTGTGCAGATGATGTCCAGTCAGAGAATTTGGATCTTCATCTGAGACAAGATAGAGCAAACAACGACAGCAAATCACATGTATTGGGTACGTTTGTGCAAGATACTGTTCTGGGCAATTCGTTTGCACAATATTATTCAATTCTTACCAAATCCCAATGGAACAGGTATTGTTATCCCATTTTTAGATGAAGACTCTAAGGATCCAAAAAGAAGTTTCTTACCTAAGGTCTCATAGCTTTTAAGTAAGAAGCCTAGAATATAATTTTTTATCTCCCTGTATCTTTCCATAACCAGTTCTGTCTCCCTAGAGATTCCTATCTAAAGCCAATTACAACCTTATGTCTGGTAAGCTAGAGAAACCGAGGTGCAGAAAAGTTGAGTAACTTGTCTGAGGTCATAAACTATTAAGTGAGAGAACCACATTTTACACCCAGTCTATCTTATTTTAAAACTCTTTCTGTTGAATAATTTCCATCTCTATATTAATATGTTATTAATTCTCATGAAAAGAAAATCATCACTTTACTGTAACTTCTACCACCCTACTTCTTTGCTTCCATTTACTGCAAAACTTCAAAAGATGTGTCTGTACTTAAGCGGCCAATTCCTCTACTTCCACTCTCATAACTTTCTCTAATTTGGCTTTCACCCTCACACGTATACAAATGACACTGACCGCATACTGCTCAATCCAGTGGTCATTTCCCAGTCCTCCCTATCTATCAGCAAGGCCATTATGTCCACCTATTGAGTAAACTTTCAGCACTTGCCTCTCAACACTATACGCACTCTCTTGATTTTTCTTCTACCTCACTGGTCACCTGTTCTCACTTCTCTTCAGTGTCTTAACAAGAGAGCATCTCAATCCTTGAGGATCATGTCTGTCTCTCTCGCCTCATGACATTGATCAATCTATTCCAGGTTCATGGCTTTAAGGACCACTTAAACTTGGACAACTTCCAAAATTACAGCTTCAGCCCAAACCTCCTTTCCAATACACAACTTGTATTTCCAAATGTCTACTTTATATCGCTACTTGGATATCTAATAGATATTTCAAACTCAACATTTTCTATATTTAATTTCTGTTTTTCTCCCTAACACCTACTTTACTAGCTACCTTCCCCATCCCAAAATTTGCCCATATTGCATTGTTGTTACTACTGTTATACTGATCTAAACCACTAGCATTTCTCTCCTGGATTATTTATAATAAATAACATAAAATGAATATTGAACAAGTTTTTGTGCTTCAAATATTGTTCATCTATACAGTCTATTTTCAATAGGCAGCCAGAGTGATCAACATACGTCAGATCATTTCACTCTTATGCATAGAATCCTGTTCACCATTTCACTCAGAGAAGAAGTTGGAGTGTTTATGGTGGTCTTCATCTAATCTGTTCTCTTGTTCTCTCCCCTTGCTTTCTCTGCTCCATTCACACCCTCACACTCCACCTGTAGGTTCTACAAGTTCCCTCTGGTAGGATTGCTCTTACCCCTGACATCAGTTTTGCTACCTGCCTCTTCAGTTTCAAATCTTTGCTCATATTTTTCACTCTCAGTGACCCCTACCCCGAGCAGTCTATTGAACACAACCTTCCTGCCACCTCACTCAATGTTCCACATCCTGTCATCCTCTCCTTAATTAAAAACAAGACAAAAACATGTTTGCATGTGTATCAGTTTATATCTTATAGGATGGATTACTATATGATTACTGTTTCGTTGTCTGACGTTCTCCACTAGAATGCGAGTTCTACAAGGACAGAGAGTTGATCCTTTTCCCACTGGTGTATTCTAAGCACCTACAATAGTGTCTGAGACATAGTAAGTCTTCAAAAAATACTTGTTGAATGAAAGGACGTATGTAGCAGCCCCTTATTTTAGCTATCTTAACTTTCCAACAACTTTGGGTTGTTCTCTGAAGTGTCTAAGGGTAAAATCATTTTCCCCATTATTTACAGATACAATATATGTAACACTGTAATTAGAATCTCATTTCCTACTTATTAGTGTAGGATTTTACAAATTTATTTCATGCTGCATATATATCACCAAGTATTTCAATGATGTTGATTGCTGTCACCATTTAATGGAGCTGGTCAGTGATTAACTCCACTCAAGGCTCTGAATCAGCTTTTGCCTGTGTGCCCCCTGGCTTGTAAATAAATGGAAGAATCACCTTTGGCTTTGCTTTTGCAAACCCGCCTTCTTCTTTCCCTTAAATCCCCTCAGATACCTACCTGTGCTCTCTTTTCTTTCATTAGGAAAATAAAGGGAATTTAAAATGACTTTGGTGTGACTGGAGTAGAGATGTCAGGAAGAATCGGAATCATTCTTAAGCATTTTCTTCAAGTTTACTCTAATTGCCATAAGATTAATCTCTCATTTTGATAGCAAAGCCTAGCCTTCCTAGGGTACTGTGAACACTGTACTTCAATAATTTGATGTTCATGGACAGTGAATCTATCTGTTACAGTCAGTTGTTCTTTCACTCTTTGAATTGACTCGCATTTACCCATATCAAAATCCATTTTTCCATCACTTCTAAAACTCTTGATAGTTTCCAATTGCCTGCTCATGGAGCTGAGTTTGAAGGTTGACATGGAGCATCCATTCTTTCTATAATGACAAATAGCTTTACATGGTGATCCTCACATTTTATCTTAATTTCTTGGCAAACGTTAATTTAATTTTCTGCTAAATGGCTTCAATCTCATGCAGAACCAAAGTGAACTAAGTAACTATCTCATAAATATGCCCTGTCTTGTCAGGATAAGTCTTTCTTCCATTTAAATGAAAATTAAGTAACACTAAATGGTGACTTTTTTTTTTTTTTTTTTTTATCATCCACGTAATTACTAATGTCATTGTGAACCTCCGAGATACCATAAGCTTGAATTTTCCATTAGGCTCAGAGTAGTGATATAAATGTATTTCTTCAGTACGGATAGGATAAAAAACTAATATAGACTGAGCACATCTTAGAGCTAGAAAGAGTCTTTTGATAATAGTATCAAGCTCAATCATGACAGAGTTTGCAAATAGAGAAATTGAAGCTCAGAAAGGGAAGGTGAATATATAAATTCACATTTAGTCACATTTGGCAGATGGACTATTAACTTTGCTCTTTTGATTTAGTCCAGTGAAGCTCTGAATTATATGCAAACATTGGTGAGCATTTGTAGGATGTCTCTTTGAGGACAGTGTCCATTAAAATTTATCAAAAAAATGAGTGATCTCTCAAAAGTTAAGCCCCAGGATCCACTTTGCCATTCCACAGACACAGTTGATCCCTGTTGTGCAATTAATCCTAGGATCCATGTAAAATTAAATTGAACTTTGTATTCAGTTCCAGACAACAGTAACTCCTTCCCCACTAAAAAGCATTTGTGTATTAGTTGAGTGTTACCTCCATTGCTTTAGATTGCTGTGGCTTCAGCATTCTCTGAGCTCAAGTACAGTCCTTGGAATAAAATGCTAAATGTAGAAGCGGGCGGATGGCTCAGTTGGTTACAGTGTGAGCTCTGAACAACAGCGTTGCCGATTCCATTCCCACATGGGCCAGTGAGCTGCACCCTACACAATTATATTGAAGACAACGAGCTGCTGCTGAGTTTCCGGAGGGGCGGCCGGATGGCTCAGTTTGTTAGAGCGCGAGCTCTTAACAAAAGGTTTCTCGTTCAATTCTCGCATGGGATGGTGGGCTGCGCCCCCTGCAACTAAAGATTGAAAACAATGACTGGACTTATTGCTGAGCTGCGCCCTCCACAGCTAGATTGAAGGATAATGACTTGGAGCTGATGGGCCCTGGAGAAACACACTGTTCCCCAATATTCCCCAATAAAATAAAAAAATAAAAAAGCTAAATGTATTTCTAGATGAATGTGTGATGATATCAGAAAACACCTGAAGTTTAGTATTTCTAAATAAAGAAGGCAATTACCTTGTTTCCCTGAAAGGAAGACCTAGCTGGACAATCAGCTCTAATGCAGCTTTTGGATCAAAAATTGATATAAGACCTGGTATTATATTATATTATTTTATATTATATTATGTTATATTATATTATATTATATTACTTAAGACCCGGTCTTAGATTATAGTAAAATAAGACTGGGTCTTATATTAATTTTTGCTCCAAAAGATGCATTAGAGCTGATTGTCTGGTTAGGTCTTATTTTCAGGGAAACACGGTAGTTTTATATCTGCTGCTGACTTTTGCCTCTGAACAATCTGCAAGTATTGAAATGAGAGCAAAGACATGTATTGGTAGTAAAATCCAAATCAGTCTCTCTTTCCACAACTTTTATTATGGGGTTTTGAAATAATAGGACCTGTGATAAAATATAGTTATAATTTTCTTCCACTGTGGTTGTGTGTGTGTGTCCCTGCATCTGTGTGCACTCATGTGTGTTAAGGGAATCAAATTTTAACATTAAACAATTTTTTTCTTTAACATATCAAAAAAATGCAATTTTTCTTTAAAAAATGTATTTTCCAATACGCAAGTATGTTTCACATAGAAAAAGCATTGGTATTCCTGCTTTGCCTTTAAATCCATCACCCCAGGCAAGTCATTTCTCCTTTCTAAACTCCATTTTCCATCTACAAATGAAGGAATTGAACTAGCTTGCTAGGGCCACTTGTTAATATACAGTGTCTCTGTGATTATTGCTATTAAACTCAAAATACAAGTCCCATCCACCATTTTCTGAAATGGAAATTTAATGAACTGTTATTTTGTGTGATCCAAAATAACATATTCATCTGACATCTTGGCAACTAAGAATTTAGCTATCATAAGCATATCAGACACAAAGATGGGCTAATCCCTGCTCTGTCTTAATCTGAGCTTTGAACAATTATAGTCTCAAGGCCATTTCTCCTATGGTTTCTGAGTCTATACCCTCGGGGTCCTAATAACTCAGAAAGACTAGGTTTTCCTATTGAGAAACCAACAAGACTTGATTTTCAAAAAGATTTTTATTAAAATATAGCTAACATACAATATTACATTAGTTTCAGGTGTACACAATAGTTATTCAACATTTATAAACTTAAAGAAGTGATCACCATAAGTCCAGTAACTATCAGACACCATACTGTGCTATCAGAATATTATTGACTATATTCCCATGCTGTATATTATATCCCCAGGATTTATTTGTTTTATACCTGGAAATTTGAACTCCTTATTCCCCTTCATCTTTCCCACCTTTTTAATTTTTCAATTACAGTTGACACTCAGTATTACTTTATGTTAATTTCAAGTGTACAACATAGTGGTTAGACATTTATATAATTTAAGGAGTGATCTCCCTGTGACTAGTCTAGAACCCACCTGGCCCTATGTATAGTTATTACCATATTAATGACTGCATTCCCTATGCTTTACTTCATATCCCCAGAACTATTTTGTAACTACCAATTTGTATTTCTTAATTCCTTCACTTTTTTCACAGTCCCCCAACCCAACTCCCATCTATCACAGCAATAAAACTAGTACCCATCTGACACCATACATATTTACTACAATATTATTCACTATATTCCTTATGCTATGACCTACATCCTCATGACTACTGTGTAACAACCTATTTTTATTTCTTCACCCCTTTCCCTTTTTTACCCACCCCAAACCCCCTCCCATCTGGCAACCATCAAAATGTTCTCTGTATCTATGAGTTTGTTTCTGTTCTGTTTGTTCATTTTGTTCTTTAGATGCCAAATATAAGTGGAATCACATGGAATCTCTCTTTCTCTGTCTGACATGCTATACTCAGTACGATACCCTCCAGGTCCATTCATGCTGCCACAGATGACAAGAACCCATTCCCTTCCCTGGCCAAGCAATATTCCAATGTACCACCTCTACTTTATCCAGCCCCATTGATGGACACTCAGGCTGCCTCCACATCTTGTCCATTGTAAACAATGCTGCAATGAACATATGGATACACACATCCCATTGACGTAGCAGTTTGGGTTTCTTCGGATAAATACCAGATAGTAGGAATACTACTGGGTTCTTCTTTGTCTCTTGTTATAACCTTCGTTTTAAAGTCTATTTTTTGTGGTATAAATACTGCTCCCCCAGATTTTTTTTCTTCATTTCCATTTTTATGAAATATATTTTCCCACCACTGTACTTTCAGTCTGTGTGTCTTTCAATCTGAATTGAATCTCTTGTAGGCAGCATATGTAAGAGTCTTTTTTTTTCTTATCCATTCAGCCACCCTATCTTTTGATTGGAGCATTTCATCTATTTCCATTTAAAGTAATTATTAATATGTATGTAGTTATTCCCATTTTATTGTTCATATTTTTTACCTTCCCCCCCCCCCCCCACCTTAAAGAAGTCCTTCTAAGATTCCTTATAATACTGGTTGGTGGTAGTGAACTATTTTAGCTATTTCTTGTCTGGTAAGCTCTTTGTCTGTCCTTCAATTCTAAATGATAGCTTTGCTGGGTAAAGTTATCTTGGTTCTATGTCCTGACTTTTCATCGTTTTGAATATTTCATGCAAATCCCTTCCAGCATGTAAACTTTCTGTTGAGAAATCAGCTGACAGTCTTATGGGAGCTCCCTCTTAGATAACTAACTGGCTTTTCTCTTGCTGCTTTTAAGATTCTACTTTGTCTTAAACATTTGACATTTTAATTATAATGTGTCTTGGTGTGGGCCTCTTTGGGCTCATCTTGTATAGGACTCTGAGTTTCTTGGACTTGTAAGTCTATTTCCTTCACCAGGTGAGGGAAGTTTTCTGTCATTATTTCCTCAAATAGGTCTTCAAAGTTTTGCTCTCTTTCTTCTCCTTCTGATGCCCCTATGATGTGAGTGTTTGTTCACTTGATGTAATCCCAGAGGCCCCTTAAACTATCCTCATTTTTCTGGATTCTTTCTTTGTTTGTTTGTTTTTCTTTTCTGTTATGGCATTTTCTGCTACCTTATCTTGTAAATCACTGATTCAGTCCTCTGCTTCATCTAATCTACTGTTGATTCCCTCTAATGTATTCTTTTTTTCAGTTACTGTATTTTTTATTTCTGACTCATTCTTTTTTTTATGTTTTCTATCTTCATTTTTATAGTTCCTATATCTTTGTTGAAGTTCTCCCTGAGAACACTGAGCATCCTTTTAACCAGGGTTTTGAACTCTCTTTCTGGTAGATTGCTTATCTCCATTTTATTTAGTTCTTTTCTGGAGCTTTGTTCTCTTTTTTTTTCTTTTTTTCTTTTTCATGTTTCTTTGTCTTTCCAGTTTTGCTGCCTCCCTGTGTTTGTTTCTATGTAGAGCTGCTATACCTCCCTGTCTTAATAGAGTGACCTTTTATAGTAGGTGTCCTATGGGGCACAGTAGCACAGTCTAACAAGTCAGATGCTCCTGGCTTTGTGTGTGGTTTGTATGCCCTCCTGTTGTAGTTGAGCCTTGTTTGCTGTTTGCACATCAACAGTAGGGATTTACCACTGGGCTGATTGGTTGTGAGGACTGGCCATGACTACAGTGGAGGAGCTGTTGTACAGGGGCTGACCCTATGGATCAGGACTCACTTTGGTGCCTTCCCAGTCTGACTTTTGGGTTTGTCATCCTTGGAGGCACCAGGTGATGCTCTGGCTCAGGCCCGAGGTGGCCTCCCAGCATACCAGTTCCCATGGCCTCCTGGGAGGGGACCCACCACAAGCCAACTTCAGCCATAGTCTATGCCCTACCCAGGGTCATCAACATGAGCCACAAAGCAATCCACAGATGACTGCCACCTGTGCTGGGTGTGGTGCTGCCTCAAGAGGCTCTAGACTGGCTGTGGCTGGTACTGGGCTTACGGCTGCTCAGCAAGAGATATGGGGCACAGTGAAACCAGATGCTGCTCACTTTGGTTTTATGACCCTTTGAGAGTTTAGGAAAGTCTGAGCAAAGACAGGCTTTTTTTTTTTTTAACTTTAAAGTTTATTGGGGTGACAATTGTTAATAAAGTTACATAGATTTCAGGTGTACAATTCTGTATTACATCATCTATAAATCACATTGTGTGTTCACCACCCACAGGCAGTTCTCCTTCCATCACCATATATTTGATCCCCTTTACTCTCATCTACCTCCCCCCCCCCACCCTCTGATAACCACTAAACTATTGTCTGTGTCTATGAGTTTTTATTTCTTCATTTATTTGTCTTGTTCTTTTGTTGTTTTCAGTTTTATATACCGCATATCAGTGAAATCATATGGTTCTCTGCTTTTTCTGTCTGACTTATTTTGCTTAGCATTATAATCTCTAGATCCATCCATGTTGTCACAAATGGTCCTATTTCATCTTTTCTTACTGCCGAATAGTATTCTATTGTGTATATATACCACAACTTCTTTATCCATTCATCTATCGAAGGACATTTTGGTTGTTTCCATGTCTCGGCCACCTTAAGTAAAGTTGCAATGAGCATTGGAGCATACTGGTCTTTATATATAAATGTTTTCAGATTTTTTGGGTAGATACCCAGGAGAGGGATTGCTGGGTCATATGGTAATTCTATTCGTAATTTTTTGAGGAACCTCCACACTACCTTCCATAGTGGCTGTACCAATTTGCATTCCCACCAACAGTGTACAGAATTCCTTTTTCCCCACAGCCTCTCCAACACTTGTTACTATTTGCAAGGCAGGCCATTTGTATGGAAAAGTCACTAGAAGTGGCTTGGGTGTGCCCGAAAGTTAGGTGGGGTAGGGTCTCCAGGAATCACCAAGGCCGGGCAAATGAATGGTGTTAGCCAGGTTGATGGAGACTCAGATATATTGGGCACTGGTGTCTGTATGCTGGGATGTGAGAGGACTCAACAAAGAAACAATGGTTTCCACCAGCTCCTTCCTTTGGGAGAAAGCTTCCCCTCTAGCTCTTGCTCTGAAGGCAGGCAGTTCAGTTCCTCCCTGCATATTGCTGGCTCCTTTTGAGCTGCTGCTCCAGTACTGGAGTTCAGAGCAAGTGAGTCCATCAGCAAGTCCATATGTGAGCCCTTTAAGAGGATTACCTGGGATTTCAGCCGCCTCATCTCACTCAGCCACAATCTCTGCTGATTTTCAAAGCCAGAAATTATGGGGACTGGGTGTGGGGCTGGGGCCTCTCTGTCCCCCTGGGGACGGCAGGGAACCTCCAGAGCCAAGAGATCCCTCCCAATTTTTAATGGTCACATTAAAAATATTGCACCAGCTTGTTCCATATCTCCACCACTTTTACCAGTCTCGAGGTGGCTTCTTCTATATGTCCTTATCTGTAGGGCCTTGGTTCAGCTCGACCTCAGGCTGTTTGTTCTGTGTTTGTAATTTTGATATGGTTATGAGAGAAGGTAGTTACAGCGTTTAAGTACTCCACCATTTTGACTGGAAATGTTGAACAAGACTTGATTTTAATCTCAGTTCTTAAGGATCAGCAAAGAACATTTTGTCATACTTGATCCTTTTCTGTCTCAGATCCCTTTCTCCTCCATTTGTCTTTTGTTCCTCTCCAGTATTTTCCTCCTTTCCATTTGATGAATCAAGTCTCACAACACAGAAGTCAAGAGGAAACAGAGATCTGTTTCTCCAAGTGCTATTGAGAGCGGTCTGGGAAAGTTGGCCATGTTCAGTGATTGATGTAAATTTTAAGGGACATTTGTCTTCCACAACTTGAGGGGCCTGTACAAACTTATACATTTTAAGTATATAAAAGATTTTGGAATGAGTTCCAAAAAAATGGGGGTCCTGATGGTTAAGCTTCATCAGATGCCTGATAAATTCACCAGTGGCCACATCTGGACTGCTGTATCTACCCTTCTCTGTTCCAGTGTTTCAGCCCAAAGGAGATGATGCAAAGTGCTCAGGTGCTGCCACTTTCCTTTGGAGGGATGTGAGAATAGAAACATTCTCAGTGAGTTCTTACTTAAAGAATACAAGACTATTTTGAGGGTTCCAGAGGGCAATTGATTAAATTTTGTTTTCCTTCTTTATTAGAATTTATATTTATTAAATCTCATAAGGAGTTGAGAACTCACTAGAATACTGACTCACATTTGGTCTCCCTGACAAGATAACCTCATGGGAAAAATGTTGGCATTAGCATTATGCATGCAATTTTTTGTAACATATTCAGAATTATTCTGAGATAAAAGAAGAAAACGTTATTTTAAGAAGGAGAGTGATTCGTTCAAACAATTTTAGGCTTACGGATGGTAGTGATAGAATTTGGAAAATAATTAAAGGTGAGAGAAAAAGTAATTGGCCTCGAGTCAACACCACTCAATGTCAGTACGTGGCAAGGAGACAAGGTCAGCATTCATATTTCATAAACCTGGTAATAATACCACTGTAATCTGCAAAGCTGCTTTGGATGTGAGATACTATTCTATTTCTGAAGGAGTCAGCTTTTCTTTATGTAACGTATCCTTTCCTTTCCATTTAAAAGTTATTTGTATTCATTTAAAAATATATATATTAAACTGTATTACCCATATTCTCAGCACACTCTATTGATATGATTGTTTATTTTCTTTCAATTTTTGTTATCATTTTGGTGTTTAACATATGTGAGAGCATACCATTCATCTAGTTTTTACCTTGTTTCATTCTCTTTACATATCCCTATGCTACAATAACTTAATTGTAAATATTTTTTTTTTTTTTTTGCAAATGTTTACATTAAATGCCAAACACCAAGTAACAAAGTTTACTTGACCTTTCCTCCAGTTATTGGCTATTTAGGTTAATTCCAATTTTCCCAATTAAACACACTTCAGTGAATATTTTGGTCATAAGCTGTTTCTTTTGTTTCAGATTTTATTCTTAGAATAGTTTCCCAGAAGTAGAATTTGTGACTCCAGCAATTTGACTCTTTTGTTGTTGTTGTTGTTGTTGCTTTTGGTTTTTAAGGATTTTTTAGTATGTGGTGCTAAATAGCATACCAAAGGGGATGGATTGATTATCATATTTAAAATTTAAATTTATGAAAGATTCTGCTAAATTAACTTCAAATTGTTCCCCCTCCACACACACTCACACACACCATCGTTCTTTAGTTAAAGTTTGCTATCTCTCTCTGTTGTATGACCAGCTAGTAGATTGGGACTGACTACCAGTCACTCTGGATAAAACCACTAAGTTTTTCCTAATTCTGTTAAATGAATATTATATCTAATGTATTGAGTATTGCATGGGTCAAATAATTCACATGAAATACAAGCTGGATGTCCCCATCCTTCCTATCAGATTGTGCATATCATTTTGTGGTGATCTTGTTTTTTCTTCCTAATCGTTAAAAGGAAAAATAAACACACAAATACAAACTGCAAATACAAACAAAATTAAAATAACCGTCTTTTATAAGAGCTTAATATTTCACTATGATTTGCCATTTTGGTGTGGTACATACACTTGAACAGAATGAGTTTTAAAAATCCCATTATTAAGGTGAAATAAATAAAGGGATTATTTTTCTCACTTTGTGTTGATTTTTCATTTTGTTGTACAGCACTAATGAGATTTGAGAGAAAAAAAATCTTTCACTGCACCTTTGGTATGAACTTGTGGGCAGGAGTAGTATGTGAAAATTAGAGGAGACATGCTTGACTCAAAACAAACAAAGAAACACTGGCTTGTAACCATCACTGTATGTCTTCAATAGAAAACAAGTGACTACCAGGAGGGAAATTATAATGGGGGGGGGTGTTACCATTGGTGGGTGGTTGGATTCCATGACTTTAAAAGTGTCCTTCACTTTTGAGATTCAGTGATTCATAGCTAGGAGACTACCTTATTGGGATTGACAAATGATTGAGACAAAAAAGACATGGGAGTTCTTAGGAGAGAAGAGTCACTCACATAGGTTTCGCTCAGGATAAAGCTTTTATTCTCAATTAACAGGAATAAGTTAAAGAATTGCTTGTTGTCTGTCATTCAAAGTTGTCTCAGCCCAGGTATCCATAAGGCACCTTGTGGGTTCTTGAGAAAAAGAAGATGTGAACAAAAACTTAAAGAAGAACTTTCAATAAAACCCTGTACGGACATTAAGGTGCTCTAAGAGGTTCACAGAATATTCTGCCGTAAGATGGAGGTTGTGTATTTCATGGACCACAGCTCACTTTAGGGACCTTGTGAACTCCAGATGAGGTCTAGGGCATCAACAAGAATGCATAATGAAAGCAGACCATTGCCCAGCAGAGATGGACACATGGTGACTAGCAGGGGGAAAAAAAAGCCTACTTGAAATGAAAAAGCCAGTAGACACTAATGGTTCTCATGGGGAAAACAAAGATTCTCTGAGAAAGAGAAGTTCCTGGCCTAGTGATGATTAAATGACATAATGTGACTATGTTCCTTGTGCAGCTGTCATATAGCAAGAGTGTTGAATTCAAGTGGAAACATAACTCTCTTCTTGGGAAAATCCCATACTACTAGAGGCAAAGAGCCAACATTATGAACTCCTTACAATGCTGAGCCATAACTCAGTTTGATTTTGTTTTTACAAACAGTTGAAAAGAGGCATGGCTGATACTTTCAAAGGGGAAATTGAGACAATGAACAGTTCTGGAAAAGGAATATTGAATTTCTCAGCTTCATTTGCTATGACTGCCTACCAAAGCAATTATAGCCAACCTTCCTTTCTTTCCTAGAAGATAATAAAAATGATAATTAGCAATATGCTCCTTCATTTCTTCATACTTTCTTGACCTTGTCTTGCTATTTAGGGTTTATCATTTTACAGATGATTTTTAGAAAGAATTTGATTTGATTTCTTTGTAGACACATCATTTTCTTAAATATAAATCTTTTCTCCAATGTTCTCTGAACAAGAAATAGGAGACTAGAAAAGATCCCTGTTGCTTCCATTTCTTTATATTCTAGGGAGGTATATGAGTTTTGTTTTTTTGTGTTTTTTTCATTGATAATAGATACTTGAAATATTTATTGGGTACTTATGAATCACGAACCTATCCATTAGAATTTAATTAAATTTATTGTACTTGTAAGATTATGTACAGGGCAAAAATGCAGGTTTTTTGATATCTGACAAATCTGTAGGTAAACTCTCACTTTATGATGTACAGTCTAGGCTTCAGCTATTCAGCTGGGAATTGGTGATACTCTAACAACGGTTCTTGTGAGGATTAAAGAGAATGAAGGAGAGAAAGAAACATTTTGCACAGAGCTCTCTGATTTCAAGAAGCCTATATTATGAATATAAGGCTAGAACAAATGGCCTTGAAAACTATACACAAGGGCAAAATTGTCAGTCAAGACAGGAAGTGCTGGAAAAGGACATGAGAAGGAGGCAACTTACAGAACAATGGGGAATATTGGAGGAAGGGCATGAGCAGAAGTTGGAAGGTAAGGATATAGTAGGTTGTCTCCCTATTCCCTAACTCAAGTCCTGAAGTCTCTGTCTGATGCTTAGGATGACCAGTATTCTGAAGTCTTGCAGATAATCCCCTAGTTTCCTCCTCGGGCACATTTCATAGTCACTGGCCCAGTAAGAGTTGCAGTAATCTGGGAATTCAGCCAAACCATACTAGACATGTAAGCCTAGAAACTAGAAATCACTGTTAAGCCTCTTTCTTCCTGAACATCCCCATCGCATTCCCGTGACAAATTCACCTGAACCTCTCTCTTTAATACTCATTGAATCCATCCATTTCTCTCCATGTAATCTTTCCCTGCCTATGTTTAATGCTAGCTTTCTTTAGCTTGAATTATGTCAGCAATTTCATTTGTTGTCCTTGATCCACTTCCTAATTTGCATCTAATCTGCTAACATCCTTTCAGTGGATCCTTAGAATGTGTATCCCTTGGTAATATGGAGCAAACTGTAGACCATGCGTGTGTCTTTTCCAAATGATGACTTTGCTGTCTTAGGTAGGAATAAGTGGGTCTTTTGTGGGCCTGGCCTGAACTTTTGTATCTGTGTGTCGAAGGGGACCCATACTATCTATGTACAGTTGTTAATGGGATTTTGTATGTACCTCTGTAAGAACTGAACATGTTCTAAACTGGGGCAGCACAGTAGGAATAGTAAGATGGTAACAGGTTTGAACATACAGAAATGGCAGATGATTATTTGTTGAGGAGTAAGAATGGAGTATGACTTAGATTTATAGGTAGACAATTGGGTGTATAATGTGATTAAGATAAGAAATAAAGCATTTTGAACTTATTCAAGTGAGAAATTAATGAGTTTGATTTCAACATTCTGTGGTTTGAATCCAGGTAGAGAGGTTGTTGTAAAATATATGGAGCTAATGAGAGGGGTCCATGTTGGGGACAGATTTGGAAGTGATTTGGGAAATGGTTATGTGCAAAGGAATTAATTGGAATGGATGGGACTATCTATTCAAGCACAGCTACGGGAGAGAAAGAAGTAGAGCAGGGATAGAATCATCATCTCCTTTCAGGACCATGCATTTACCTCCTACGATGGCCTTGCTACTTCTCCTTTGGTCCCTCTTTCATGTATTCTCAACACAGCAACAAGAGTGAACCTCATAAAATATAAGTGAGATCACCTTATTCCCCTGCTCAAAGCCTTCCCGGGCCCCCCATTACTCAAGTTAAAAGCCAATGTACCGCAGGGTTTTTTGTGACCTACCAGTTCCTTCCCTGTGTGCTTTCTCTCCTCTCCTCTCACAATCCCGTCTCTTTCACTCCATTCCACCGTGCTGTCTGCCTTGCTCTTTTGTGTCTTTTTTCACTTGCTATATTTATAACATTGCAAACAATGCCTGGTACATAGTAGGCAATCAATAAATGATTGCTGAAGGACTGAATGAAGAAATAAATGAATGAAATCTGAAGAGATCCAATGTCCTAAATGATAGGCAGGGGAGAGACACTTATTTGAATGACATGGGGGAAAAGCATATGTCAAAAAATATATCTTGGCAGGAGTTGACATCACTATGATTGCTTTCTTCAATTTTCCCCCCTCCATTTTATCAGTAATCTAAAAATCTCAGTTGGGAACTTACTGTGTTCTGCAATCCTGTTTCTCATGTACTGACCGTTGGTGTCTGGCTGGCAGGCTTGCATGAACCTGTTCAGGTCAGCAGTGTCCTTCACTTGCTCTGATAATTTCAGACTCATGAAAAAATCAATATAGCATCACAACTTTCCAGGTCCTGTAATATTGGTGTTGTCCCTCAGCTAACTTGTAAAAGGCTTCATTGTAGGGACAAAATACTTTTCTGCTTTTTATACCTTCTGGTGTTAGACACTTAAATAAAGACAGCTTGGCTGAAAATCCATCAATTTTTATAATAAACGTGTCCCTTACAATATCTCAATAAAACCCTTCATAATAAGAAGTAATTATATTTCTATGTTTTGTCAAGACTACTAGAATCAAATCAGAAAACCTGTCTTTTAATCACCAGTCAGCTACTTTTTTTTTTTTTTTTAATTTATTGGGGTGACATTATTTAGTCAAATTATATAGGCTTCAAGTGTACATTTCTATAATACATTATCTATATATCACATTGTGCACTCACCACCCAGAGTCAATTATCTTTCCATCACCATATATTTGACCCTCTTTACCCTCTTCTATCATCCTCCCTCCCCCATGGTAACCAGTGGTTACCCTGGGGTAACCACTAAACTGTTGTCTGTGTCTATGAATTTGTGTTTCTTTGTCTTGTTCATTTGTTGCTTTCAGTTTTCTATGTCAAATATGAGTGAAATCATGTGGTTCTTGACTTTTTTGTCTGATTTAATTTGCTTAGCAAAATAATCTTAAGATCCATCCATGTCGCAAATGACACTATTTCACCTTTTCTTATGGTTGAGTAATATTCCATTGTGTATATATACCACATCTTCTTTATACAGTCATCTATCAAAAAACACCGGTTGTTTCCATGTGTTGGCCACCGTAAATACAGCTGAAGTGAACATTGGAGCACATATATCTTTATGAATAAATGTTTTCAGATTTTTTGGCTAGATACCCAGGAGGGGGATTGCTGGATCATAAGGTAATTCTATTCTTAATTTTTTGAGGAATCTCCATACTGTTTTCCACAGTGACTGTACCAATTTGCATTCCTACACTACTGTAAGCTCTTATTTGGGGATCTCCTTGGTTTCTGTTTCAGAGAAGGCTAATTTCCACCCTCCTGCACCCTTAATGAATGACCAGTCAAATGACTTCTAATGAGCCTCTCATTGAGTTCTGCTTTGGGTTCCCAGACTGAATGATATTGTTCTAGGAAGAGCCATCTAGAATCTTCCAGATAGAGCAATGGAATGCATTGTGATACATCGCGCTGACATCATTTTCCCCCAGCATAAAATTTTTCCTGGGTTTATGGATGAGTTCTTCATGCTGTGGTGTAGCCAAAGTTGTCCAATTAATGAGAGGCACAGCACTTTTGATGGCAAGGCATGACAGTGCAATTCTGAACAGGACTTTTAGCGTATAAAAGATAAAAAAGGTGACCCTGATGGCAAATTGATAATTGTGGCAAGCTCAGTGCTGCCCACCAATGTACAGAGATAGGTTAATTTATGTTTCTCAAAGGTGTTTGTCTGATTTAGACTGATGATGTTAAGCAGGAAAACAAAATCTGCATTTAAATGAATGTATTATAACATGGAAAAGTGGAGCCAGAATACAAAGGAACCACCATCATGTTTGGGAAGATAGCAAAGTACAGTATCTTAGCATCCTCTGGGAAAACTTGTCTGTGATTTATGGTCCTCTTTGTAAGTGGCTCTTATAGACCCTCCTAAAGCCTGGCTAATGAGTAAAGTGTAATTTCTTCCTCTACTTCTTCTTCTTTTTTTTTTTTTTTTTTTTACTACAGCATAGACACACATTCCCACTAGATTAATGTTTCTAATAAATTAGGAAGAATGCTAAGTAAGAAAGGGCACCAAAATGGAAAATTCAGTGAAGCACAGACTCTGTGGGCCAAGAGGTACATTGCTTTTATTAGCTTTTTTTTCCCTTTCTTTCTTTAAGGCCATAGTGAAAGTAATGACCTGCTATTTTTATTTTAAATATTACACAGATAATTTTGGAATCTAAAGTAGACCTCGTTATTTAAACTTCTACTATCTTTTTCCCTGAGACTTAAATAGAAACAGTGATGAAATTCAAAATATCTTCGTATGAAACTGACAGCAACTAATCAGAAAGGATGCAAGCCATAATACAATAGCAGAATCCTGGAGGTCCCCTGATACGCCAGTTGTGAACTTTTCTATTGTTGCATAACGGGTAGGTCTAAGGACCAAGGGTCAGGGCCAGAGTGGCTAGAGCAGTCATCTTGTGGCATCCTGAGAGACTATGGTTATTTACCAACTGTTTGGGCAGTATTTCAATATTTAACCAACTAATGTCACTGCAGTGTGCATACCACCTGAATATCAGCCCTGAATAGGAAAATCATTGAGCTCTATTTTCCTCTCAAATTGGGAAACAGGAAGTGTTAAACAAGTACTCATTTGGATGAAGACAGAAGCTATGCCAAGATGTATTGTGGGCTCTACCACTCACGAGACATTAACTTTGTGCAGGTTGGTTAATCTCCCTGGCCCCTTAGCAATGGCCTGGGGATATTACTACTAGTTGGTAAGGCTGATAGAAGGGTAAGGATAGATCATTGCATGGGATGCTCCAGTGCAGTCTGAAGCATGGTACCATGCTGGTACAAAGCATGGTAACTGTAAAGGCACTTCCTGATTTTGCTGTATCCAGGGTTCTTTCCCACTCTCATTTTGGAGCATCCCCAGGGGCACTGAATGTCTAGATGCCCTCCATTGTTTGGCCAAGATGGGGATAAGAAAACCTACACTCTCTCCTTGTAATTTGATTCTTATGAAGACTACCACAACACTATTTAATGGGTAGAGTTCATGTGTCTTGATACGAGTGTCACTACGAGACTGTGCAAGACAGTTTACAACCTACCTGCCAGTGCTGCCTTGATTTCTCTCTTCAGGGACAAGGGACTCCAGCTTTTCTTTCATTCTTTCTAAGCAATTCTTTCCAACAAGTTCCTTTTTTGCTTTCATCTGCCAGAACAGATTTTGGTCCTGCACTCACAGAACCTAGCTGACACAATCATGGATTGCTGTTTTTGCAGAGAAGTGACCTCTTGGGATTCAGAGAAACATAGACGCTGCTGCATGGGTCTTTTCTCTATCTGATTGGAATTTATTCTCGCCCCTCCCTCCCTCCCTCCCTTCCTCTTCCTGTTCTTTCCTCCCTTTCCTTCTTCTTTCTTCTTGTCTCCTGCCTATTTTTAATCAGTTCTGTGTCTTCCAAACAAACCAACTGTGGGATAGCCCCGCCAGTTTCATGGACTTTACATATTTTGGGGGCAGATTTGAGGAAGTGATCTCTAACAATTGTGTATGTGTTACTCTATAGAGCAGGAAATGGATCCAGAGTAAGTACGTTACTAACATAAACACTCTTAAGTAAACCTCACATTGTATGCGATGGTTTACATGACTGAATAATATCTGCTCCCAGTGAAGTAATTTTCTTGATTCAAGCTGCGACCAGGTCCCAGGGCTTTCACCCAGCATGCTGCTGGTGCTGTCTCTTGACTAATTTTACTCCCTTTGTGAGATTATCAGGAAGTTACATAGCAGTACAGGTAAAATATGCTGTACAGACTTCTGTTCACGTCAAAATGTAATCGTTGAGTTAGAAATTGTGTTCAGAACAATGCTGTCCAAAGCCTATTAAGGTAAAGAGAGAAAAAAAGGGGAAACTGTGCTGTCATAAAATCTTGTATAATAATTTCAAGTGTGCTGGGTCCTGATAGCTGATGGGGGAGCAGGGATTAAGTAGGGACCACGCTCCCTGGACTTGTTTAGCTAATTTAGTGACAGAGGTATTGCTTCTCCTGTGATGGGGTTAACAGTACAAAGTGACAAGTCTGAGGGAGCTGGTAATATCTGAGCCAGGGCTAACTGACAGCAGTAAAATAAAGGAAGAAAAACGGTGTGGCAAGAGGAGGCTATGGGCAGACTTGGCCCCTAGCAGGAGGTTTTGGAAATCGAAACCTCATTCTGAGAAGGAGGAAATGAGTATTAGGTCCATAGTCAAACAAGATCTGGACAGGTTCAGCCTCCAGTTCTGGCAGGAACAGGTGGGGATGCCCCCACCTAGTCAGCCTAACAAAGTTGCTGTGACGGCCCAGGTTATAAGGCAGCATGGATGTCTGTGGGTGCTGCATCTCACTCTGCTTGACCAGAGGGCGGAGGGGCCTGGCTTCTCTTGCTATGTGCCAGTCCTGGGCAGTGCTCACCCCCAGATGACCACTAGGCCAGCATAGAACAGGTAATGACCTCCGGTGCAATACTGGGGCTAGACTTCTGACGTGTTCCTACATGTTTGCATCTCCTCTATGCAGAAAGGAACTTACTGATGAAAGGAAGAACGGTACACAGAGAAGTGCCAATTTTTTTGAGTGTGTTTCTCTGCCCACCTGCTGGCAGGAAAAGTAAAATTTAAGGTCTAGTAGGAGCAATTCAGATTGTGATAAAGTACCTTACTACAGAAAATATTGTCAAATTGAAGTACCTTGCCTATTCAATAGCATTTCTCCAATGGAATATTTTCTCAAAAAGGTTATTTTTGCAAACCAGTTAATCAGAAGTCTTTATAATTAAATGGTCTACAGTTTACATTGGGTTCCTAAAGGGTTTCATGTGCATTTAGTAGTTTGAGTGTTTTCCCACAAGAAATCAATATTTTCCTAAAACCTGTGGGAATGGACTGTTCATTCAAATAGAGTCAATTAAAATGTTAACATTAGGAACTGCAAACCCAGCATGGGATTCACTGTTTTCATAGATGGTATGAAGATCAGAATCTCAGATTGGCCATTAATTATAGGGAGGTTATATACATTACAGATGATATATTTATAACTCTCCCCAGATCAAGTTAAGTTTAATTTGTTGACACCAAAATTCTCAGGGATCTCAATTTAAAAGTGAAGGCTAAAAAGAAGCTATGATTATGGAAGTTAAAACACCATCACCCCAAAACAGCTGTAGTAAAATTAAAACTCTGAAATTATCACTGAAACACCAAAAGTCCAAATAGGCTGAATTACTCCAAGGAGCCCATCAGTATCCAAGATAATAATGACAAACCATTGAAAAATGAATTCCAGGAATATGTTTGAGGTTCACGGCAAAGAATACTTCTTAGAAAGCAACAAACGAATATAACAAACTCATAGACACAGACAACAGTTTATTGGTTACCAGAGGGACAGAGACAGGTAGGGGTTAAAGGGGATCAAATACATGGCGATGGAAGGAGCTTTGACTCTGGGTGGTGAACACACAATGCAGTATACAGATAATGTATTATAGAACTGTGCACTTGAAACCTATGTAATTTTATTAATCATTATTATCCCAATAAATTTAATTTAAAAAAAAAGGAAAGGAATACTTCTTAGAACAGAAGAGCAGGCTCCTCAGAGGCTGGTAGGCCGGGAGGTCTGCACAGGCCTTCATTTAGTGCTCGTGACCACTCCCTTCTTAAATTTTCCACTCACTTAAATTCAAGCCATAGACTTTATTGTTCAAATTGGACACTTTTGTCTAGGTCAAATTCTGAGCATAAACCATAGCTTTTCCAAGCAAACCAGAACATCGGTCACCCTGGTGATGACCATTTCCTGGGTTCTCTCCTCATAACCATCCCTTCTCAATATCTTCATCCATGAGCCTTTCCTTGGACCGCCTTTCAAATGAAGTGTGTTCTGTGTGTTCCATTCTTCATTTTCTCGAGTGATACACTATTCCTGGTGGTTTTATATGCTTACAGGTTAATTCTCCACCTTGCTTCTGATGAAATCTGAAAATGCATCTCTGCTATGTTTCCCCAAAAATAAGACCTAGCCGGACAATCAGCTCTAATGTGTCTTTTGGAGCAAAAATTAATATAAGACCCAGTCTTATATTATGTTAGATAAGACCTAGTCTTATATTATAGTAAAATAAGACCAGGTCTTATATTAAATTTTGCTCCAAAAGACGCATTAGAGCTGATTGTCTGGCTAGGTCTTATTTTGGGGGAAACACGATATCTAAAGACGTATCTCTATCTAAAAGCACATCTCTACCTCTCCTCTTTCTTAACCCATAGGCCCATGGGTCCCAGAGTTTTCCATAAGTAGCTCCAGCTCAACAGTTCTAAACTCAAACTCATTATCCTTATTGCCACCGTCTAACTAGTTTTCCTTCTCCTTGTCACACTTCCAATTTGCAATAAATGACAAGAAAATCAGACCTTTTCAATTGCAGAGCATGATGTCTTCTTAGAACATTTTGAAATAATTGTGATACTAAAGTGTGTAGGTCTGCATTTTCTGTTAAGAGTTACATGACAAGAAGGACCCCCTTCAGTAATCCTAGCTTGCCATAATTTTATCCTAGAAGAGAAACCACACAAAGGCATTTTACAAGGGTAAGGCATGGCACAAGCCAATCGGAATGGATGCCACAACAAATTACAGTAGAGGCTGGCTTCAATCACTAAACCTAATGGTGCATAACAGCTAAATATCACGCTTGAAGTTGGTAAGGTTTATGGCTCAGAAGTACCTAAGACACTATCTGTTACAAGGCTAACTGGTCCTGCAGTCTCTGCCCCTGATTTACATTTCTAAGCACACATTGGATTATTTAATTCCCTGTTGAATAATTATTACATGCAGTTGCAGGGCGAACAGAAAAGAAATCCTCACCTTGACCTATAGAACCTTCATGGCTGAGCCCTTGCCCCTTCCTCAGCTCCTATCCTTGCACACTCCATAACCCCGGTCCCGACCATTTTGTATTGTGCACTTGCTTTTTGTCCTGCAGGCCATATTTTTCCAGGCCTCCTCACTCCTTTTACCCTGTAGACCTGGTTTATTCTCCCTGTACTTCTCTCCGGAGCTGTCCTGCCAAGCACCCCTCATCTAGCTGCCCCTTTCTTGCATAGTAAATTCTAACTCATCCTCCAAGTCTCAGCTCATATTACCTTTTTCAATTAAGTCTTCCATTACACAAAACCCTTTCCTATTGTCATCAAGGTTAATCATTTGCTTCCATTATTCCCTGTATATACTCTCTCACAGCCTTCATTCATGGTATTTCAGTTATACTCGTATCTGTGGTTCATTCCATCACCAGACTGAACTCCCAGAGGGCCCCAGAGTAGTCTCATAATGTTTTCCATTATGCATCTAGTGCTGTCAATTTGTATATGCCATGTTAATATGAAATTCTCACAAATGTGATGCTGAGAACCCAGTGCCTGTGGGCTTACACTGAGGCAGAGCCCTGTTGGTGAAACATGGACTATCTCTGCTCAGACATTGAGCCAGAAGAGCATGCACACTGGCCCTTTTCTCTATGGTTATCCCAGTCCAGGTCTTGGCAAGAAACAGATGATATTCTCAAAAGGAATATTTGAGAAAAGTCCAATGACTTTTGGAGATGTTTACCCATGGGGATTATTCACCCATGTGTGTGTACAGTTAAAGAAAAAAAAAAAAAAGACAATAAAAGATGTGACCTTTGTATGATGGGAGGGCAAAAGCAGAACGGGTGGTATCTAGGGTCCACTTCAAAGAGGGAGTCAGAGAAGAGAGGCTGTTATGAAGGAGACTCAGGTTATCCTGTTCTCCGCTCTTTTATCTTCCTGTCCTCCCATCCTTCTATCTTTCTCTCTGCTGCTTCCCATTTACCAGATACAAACAAAAACCAGAGTGCAAGGAAGTCCACGTAAGGCATCCCATTAAGTTTAGATTTCTGGACATAGAGCAGAGCAGGAAAGAAAGAATAAATATAGGTAAAGTGAAAATGAAGAACTACCAGTAGTACAGAGGCAGAGGACTCAATTTCCCCTGAAGGTTTTGATAGGGGTTCACCTCCTAATGGCCTGTGTTTTCCACTACGTAAGACAGTTTTGTTTCTTTGTCATTCCAGTACTGCCTCTGTTTAGAGAGTAAGTAAAGTGTCTCGAACCAGATTTGAGTCTCCGTGAGGGAAGGGACCTTGACTGGCTTGTGCAACTTTGAATGACAACCACCTAAAACAGGGCTGGGACACATAGAAAAGAAATAGTTATTATATGAGTGAATACATATAAGTAGATATAAGTCTCCTGACCATCACTTATTCCAAAGACTTTTTTATTCCAACATTCTCTGTCTGTTGGCCTGTTGGAAAACCAAAATTCTGCTGCCAAAATGTAACACTTGGTATTTGGTTCTCTTATGGCCAGAAGAAAGTTGACCTAAAATTCTGAACACAAGGTAATGCATGCTCCGATATCCAGATCAGTTGGAAGCATGTAATTGTCAAATCTGTTCTGCATCTTGTTAGAAAAAAATACAATCAGTAAAATAAAATAAAATGATAAAATAAAATAAGCACAATCAACAAAAGCAACAACCGGTCCCAAAGAGTAAAAACCAATGCTTTGTGTCTCTAACTTGTGCACAGTTTTCTGTAATGGCTCATGTTTATCCCAGCTAATGACCTAGCAATATGACCTATTTTCTTACTCTTCCCTACATATTGTCTGTATGACGCACTTTGGAAGGTGTAACTCCTTACATGAACAGTATGGGAAGTAACCTGAGTGAGTCCTCATTCTTCATCCCCGCTGGGCACTTTCTGGGAAATGAGGGTGCCGTTGAAGAAGCCGTGGGGCTGGTGTATAAATCCAGCAGAGATGTGGTGAGGAGAGGTGGCGCCTAAACTTTGGCCCAGAAACTGGCCATTTTATTTCTCTTCAAAACAGCAAGAAATGATACAATCAATAAGAAGCAGGAGAGAGCCAGGGGATTTGTTAGTAAAACACCAAGAGTAGTAGAAAGGAAGGACGGAACAAATCCTGCGTATGGCCTCAGCAGTCCTTGTTCCAGGAGTGTGATGGACAAAGCCTATCAGGATTCTATCAAACATCTTAAGTTTCCTCATGTCTGACTCAACCCCCAGTTTAGGAAAAAATAAAATTTCCATCAACGTTTCATAGTTGAGTTATTGTTAGGAGGTACAGCAGCCACATTCAAATTGCAGATGGAAATGACTTCAGGAACTGTATTCTACTTATTCTTTTTCTTTTTTTTATTGAGATGTAATTGACATATAATGTTCTGTAAGTTTAAGGTGTACAAAGGGTTGATCTGATACATTTATATATTGCAATATCATTACCACTGTAGCTTTAGCTAATACCTCTATCACATCATTTCTCTTTTGTGGTGAGAACATTTAAGATCTAGTCTCCTGGCAACTTGGAAGTATGTACTACGGTATTGTTGGCTATAATTACTAATCCTGTGCATTAGATCTCCAGGACTTACTCATCTTCTAGTGGCAAGTCTGTACCCTTTAATGTCTCCCCAGTTGTTTCATTTTCAAGAGTAAAGCAAGCACATCTCTTAATGTGCCTATATTCTCCAGTGAATAAGAGAATTTGCCAGTAACATTTCTAAGAAATAAAAATTAAAATAATAAGGTCGGTACTGGTACATGCTTGCTAGGCTGAAGTTAACTATTGTCTACTTTCTCTTTTATATTTGAGCTTATTATGACATCAGTGAAACAGTCAAGTCAATATATGCTGCGTATGTATAGTTTAAAGGAGAATAACAAAATTGCCAAATACCCAAGGTCCACTTTAAAATAACACTTCTGGTCAGTTGCAGCTCTTGTGTACCCTTCCTCATCACCTTCCCCTTTTAACACCTTCAGCCTGAAGTTTTGATAGATTTTTCCTTGCTTCTCTCTTCAGCTTTATCATATGCATATGTATAAGAAGTAACTCATTATATAAGTTGCCTTGTTTTTTACTTTTTTATAAATGGAATTTATTCCTTTGTGACCATGTCTTTTTCACCCAATATTATTTATTTTGAAATCCATTCATATCAATGCCAATAGTTTCATTTCTTCATTATCACCATACTATAGTGTTCCACTATATGAATTATTGTAGCCACAAATTTTGGTATATACTAATGTATATTTGTTTCCATTTTTATTATTGTTTTTCTTTTTGCTATGGCAAATGAGAATACTTGAATAGAATCACTGGCTCATAGGGAATGCTTATCTATATCTCTTAGATAAAGCCAAATTATTTTCTGAAGTGGTTATATACGGTTACACACCAGCTAACAGGGTTGTAGTGCCCCCCATTGTTTCATATGTGCTAAGATTTTTTGTTTGTTTTTTTCAGACTTTTTGTCAGACTTTGATTTTTGCCAATCTGGTACAGATTTAGTGGCAACTTAAAGTGGTTTTACTTTGTATTTCCCTGAAAACTGTATGAGATTAAGGTTATGTTTGTATTTGTATATATTTTCCAAGGGAAAAATAAACAATTCAACTAAACAAAATAAAAACAAATAATACAACAACCAAACAGCAACAACACACATTAAAACATGAACACCCCCGGAACATTATATAATTGATCATTTTTAATGCAAGGAGTAATTCTTTATTTTCATTTTAATCTGTTTTTATCACCATGTTTAAAGAGATTAGCACCCTGTAAAGACAGATGCTTAAAAACACCAGCCAAACAATATGAAATGTATGGGGAACACTTTCCTGTCCCACCACTGTTTTCCTTTAGTTACTGTATAAGTGAGAGAGAGGACGAGAATTAAGGAAATGTTCCAATTGCAAGAAGGTTGCAGATCTGCTCACATTGCTCACTGGTGTGCGTTACATTTTAAACCTTTATCTGTATATAAATGATCTGGTATTTCTCTATATTCTCCTCTTACTAAGTTCTTGAATTGCACACAACATTAACAAGAAAAATCATAAAAATCCTTAGACCAATCTAGCACCACTTCTGTGTCTCCACAGCGATGCCATTTGAAAGGAGCTGGTTGCAAGGCTTCCTTCTTCTAGAGATTCACTTTCTTCCAGAGCTTTTTCATTAAAGGACAAGTGTGCCCCTTCCCCAGAATTCTTGGATTTCTCTACTCTGGCATGAATACCGGTATACTGTCTCACCCCTTTGGGTCCTAAAGCACTCAGGTTCGAGAATGATAGTTAACACTGTGCCTGCGTGCTTTGCAACTTGTTAAAATGCTGGAGAACTCCCATGGGAGCCAGTCAACAGCCACTTCCTGAGAATCTGTGTAGCCTCTCACAGCAGTAGGCCGCACAGCACACTTTTTAGCATTGTGCCCATTTTGAATGGTTAGTGCCAGTTGTTAAATGTTTTCAATAGTGTGTGTAAGTGTGTGTGTGTGTGTGTGTGTGTGTTGGAGAAGGTAGAATAAGGAGATAGGAGTCAATGAACTCTAAGACCCTCTCACTCTCCTGGCTTCTTTCTCTCCTCACAAAATCCAGAGCAGAACAACTTTCATATTCTTTTGCTCTCATTCCCATCTATCCTGGAAGGACCACAGTATACCGTGTTTCCCTGAAAATAAGACCGGGTCTTATATTGAGGTTTGCTCCAAAAGATGCATTAGGGCTTATGTTCAGGGGCTATCATCCTGAAAAAATCATGCTAGGGCTTATTTTCCTGTTAGGTCTTATTTTCGGGGAAACACAGTATATAGGCCCAAATGGGCAGATCTCGAGCTTATCCTT
The DNA here is from genome assembly GCF_036562045.2 of Rhinolophus sinicus. NCBI lineage: Eukaryota > Metazoa > Chordata > Mammalia > Chiroptera > Rhinolophidae > Rhinolophus > Rhinolophus sinicus. The sequence goes on from NC_133757.1 coordinate 57,632,081, forward strand.
ACCTTATCCCTGTTCCCATTACCAACCTCATAACTAGGCTTTGATGTTTGGCGGAGTGGTAGGGAGAAACCCAACCTAAGAATAAGAAACTAAATTGGAGGCATTCAAAAATATTACCTACTATCCACACATGCAAAGAACACATAATTACCTTAGAAGTAAATTAGAATGAATGAAAATGTAAAACCTCAATATAGGTTGCAAGAAAAGAAAAAAAGCATAGCAAAATAACCCACATAATAATGCCACTTATATTATCTGTGGTTTTCAATGGAAGATTTTCTTTAACCAACAATCCATTTTTCTTTTATCAAATTTCTTTATCTTTACACCAAGATGATTCTTTACTTCTTTACTTTTTTGGCTCAGAAATTATAATGCCATGTCCAAATTTCATTCTCTGTTTTTAGGATTTTTTTAAATAATCAGTGACTAAAAGTTATGTTCAAAAGCTTTTTGCAAGGGTGGCTAAGAGGCCAATGTTATCTCAAAGGGAAAATACATGTGACAAACATGGCCCACTTAATGCTAAAAATCAGAGAGTCTTCATCACTGAAATCCAGTCACACAGTCAGGGAAAAGGGTAAGTGAGAACAAAAACTGTCAGAAAAGCACATATGAAGCAACACTCCCTCTTAGTCATTTTATTTCCTAATGATTTTTTAAATTCTTTGAAAATCTCGTGACATCTACAACACTCCTTATGCAAATGAATTTCATACTAATTAATTTGGGAGAAAAGCCTTTGGTTTGATCTCAGAATCATCACACTTGTTCTATCTGACAGATTCTTCCAACACAACTTTGGAGTGATTTTGTCCAGTTATTCTTCTTAGGTCTCCGTGGAAATTTCTTCTTTTGGTAGATACCATCTGGCCTAATGAGATTCTAACAGCTTCTACACACACTCTGTCTTTCTTTGCATTTGGATTTTTTCACTGGAGTCATTATTGGGAGTGAAATATAAAAATAAGGGGAAACTGTGTGTCTTAAATAAGCTGGGTGCTTTTACTCTGCCATTAAAGGAAAGTAATCAAGATTATTCACTTGATTTATTGGATTTCAGTGTTCAGTTTGTACATTATCCAAAGGATGTTGACTTATTTAAGAATCCAGTGATCCCAAAGCTAAAATTGCTGCTGTGGTCACTGCTGGATTCAGTCTAGGAATATACAATCTTGTGGTAGCACGAGTGAGTATCCATAATGCTAACGAGAAATCTTTTTAAGCAAAATTTGATTTAGGTTCTCAAACATCACTAATCTTCATTCCTATTAATGGGAGTGACTAGAGGAGTATAGTGGGGTAAGAATAAATCCAGTTATAAACTCTGCTGTAGTGGATAGATGCACAAATTTGAGGCCATTATTCTAGGACCCACATTGTTAGCCCCTTATTGACCAAATGTATAAATTTGGCTCATAACCAATAATCTCTTCTTATGCAAAATGTTAGAGGAGGTCCATACTGGGCAATGTAAAAGGCAAATAGTATTAAGCAGAGACTTATGTCTTGACAACCTCTGTCTCATGTCCCAGGGACTCTGTCCCATGGGATAGATCTCTCCGTGTGTGTGTGTGTGTGTGTGTGTGTGTGTGTGTGTGTAGAGGCACTTTGGACAGAGGTTAAGAACGTGGCTCTGGGATAAAAAAGACCTAGATTCACGTTCCAACTCTTCAGTTTACCTGTGAATTAGGACACATTTCTTAAATGCCATCAGCTTGTAAAATGAATGGAGTAGAGGAAATGAGATAATGTACCTAAAAATATACCTGGCATATAGGAAACAGTCAATATAGCCAATATTGCTTTTAATTATATCTTTTAATTCTGCGCTCATGTTCTTTGCTCTAAACTATTTTCATCTGACAAAGGAAATGAACAACCAAATAACTTAGATGGTAACATCCTTTGCTAAGCCATTCATTTGACAAATGCTAGTTTTCTGTGTTGTGTCAGGGCTGGTCCTGGGGCTGTATCAGTGAACAGATCATCATGGGGCTGTCAGTCTAGTGATTAATAAGTAAATCACAACCTGGCAAAGTAGTATTTTCATTAGAAATAAATGTTTCCCACACACATATTATTCATTTCTAATTGTTTGGGAAGATAAGCATTAAAAGTTACCTTTTCCTTATGAAAAATATTTTCTCTAGACTGGCACACGGAAGTAATTTTTTCTGATTAGGCTTATGTTTTTATTATGATGTGTGAAGAAATATACATAGCACAAATTAACACTAGGAAAGGTTTTATCTTCAAGGGCAACTGGTGACAAGTCCATTAAGGTCTGGAGACAGAGAGGTAGATGGAAGGTTGGTCTGAATGGACAATTTCCCATTTGTTGGATTGATTCTTGATTTTATCAGCAAGCTCACGTTCAAAAAAATCCCATTGTGAGGTATAATAGATGACACCTGATACTGAAAATCCACACACCAGCCTGAACAGTTCAGAAATTAATGCCTCCCATAACACCAAGAGATTTGATAATGAAGCCAGCTCAATAGAGGTCAAGGGGAAATGATATTATGTGTGCCCCCCTATGAATCAATGTAATCCTATTGCTTTTCCCCAGATGTTCACTCCTGGCATGTGCAGTTACAATGTGATCCTAGTGACATTCACAGGAATCCTTTGAACAGTTCTGTACTATCTTCAGGCATCGTAAAACTATTTATGGTCTAACAGACATACTTCATTTATCAGGTCCCTCTTGTCTCTTGAGATCTGATAAAATAGCTTCATGTTCCCCATCCCATGCTCCTTAATTGTACAAAGTACCCCCAAGTGTTCTGAAAGTTTTTAGAGGGATTTATAGTGTCGAGGTCACTTCTGGTTCCAAACTTTGGCTTCCTCTAAGTATGAATTGCCTTGTCATCCTGTGATCGTTTTCTCTGTCCCTCAATGCATTGACTTAGAAGTACAAGTTTATCCCTTCCTGAATTTCCCACCCCCAATCTCAAATGCCATTTGAATTTAGTAGGTTGTTTGTACTGAAGATGTAACAATGTGGGGGTTATAGAGTGGAATTGGGAGCAGAAATGTACATGGTAACAATGCAAACACATCACATTTATTTAGAATATTCCCTTTCTTTAAATTCCTTTGTCCATCCCTCCACTGGGACTACCACAGCAGCTTCATTTTATGTCTTCAGTACCCAGCCTTGTACTGTCTCTCTTTTGAGCCTTCTTTTATATATTTAAACCCATCAGCATGCTCTGAAGAAAAAGAGTCTTCCTTAACACAATTCCCCTGCTGGGAGGGAATTTGTGATTTTAAACAATCCTGTTATTGTTTTGATGTTGGGAAAGCCCTGTGAATGCTGGAACCTAAAGTACATGGGAAGAAAGCCACAAATTGAGGCTGGAGAGGTAGGATGGAACCAAACTGGATTGGATTAGCTGGATGTAGTGACACATTAGAACCTTACACAGTGACATTTGGTAGTCAATGAAGAATTTTAAAGAAAGTGCAGCCATAGCTAAAACTATATTTTTGAAAGATCACCATTAATGAGACCTGAAGGGAGGCAGCAGAAACTTGGGAAGGGAGAAAATAGGTGCTAAGCTAAGATAGTACTAGTTTAAAATAAATTTAATGGTAGATTATTTTCACTGTGCTTTGGGAATATTTGTTAGGTTGTATCTCCCAGATTAGTCTATAAGATCTTTCTGAAGATAAATTTTATAATTCACTTACAAACCTCCCAAAGCTAATTAGGGACTTTGAGTCTAGTAGAAATTCAATAAATGTTGAGCATAGAATAAAATGGTTTTCCATCCATATCCATTACGGGATGTGTTGATCAAAGTTAATACATGGAAAAGGTCATTAAAAAGTCTTTCCAACACTCCAATCCAAATGAGTCTGTACCTCTCTACCTCTCTCATAAAAAAAAAAAAAAAAAAAAAAAAAAGCTCTTAAGGAATTCTTTTTCTCTAGTGTTTTGCTCGCATCTCAACTTGTCTCTCACTACAACTTGCCTCTGAATTTTAGTTCCAAGCTCTGCCTCAGGCCTATTGGATTGACTGTTCTCTATTAAAATTAAATTTTGGATAAACAACAAACAATTTTTTTAGTATAAGATGTCAACATAAAGTTTACTTACATAAGTATATTTAAAATATTCACTGATGATCTCAAATTCAAATTTAACAAGATGTCCTCTATTTTTAACAGTTTTATTGAGATATGATTCACATACCATCCAATTCACCCATTTTAAATGTACAATTCAATAGCTTTCAGTAAATTCACCGTGTTGTACATTCGTCACCATGATCAATTTAAGAACATTTTCATTACTCCAAAATTAAATGCTGTACTCCTTAGCTATTTCCTCCTAATCTCTCCCCTTCATCCCCAAACCTAGGAAAAAACTAATCTGTTTTTTGTTTTGTTTTTCTCTACCTATTTTCCTATTTGGGACATTATACATAAATCATACAATATGTGCACCTTTGTGACTGACTTCTTTCACTTAGCATAACATTTCCGAGGTTGATTTATATTATAGCAGTTGTCAGTACTTCATTTGTTTTATTGTGGAATGATATTGCATTGTGTGGATGTATACATTTTATTTATCAGTTCATCACTTAACAGCTCTTTGAGTTACTTTTTGGCTATTATGAGTAATTCTACTATGAACATTTGTATACTAATTTTGTTTGTTTTTTTATAGAGAGCTTTCAGACAGCCTCTCTTACTGTAGGCTCATCCTGTTTGTTTGTTTGTTTGTTTGTTTGTTTGTTTGTTTGTTTGTTTTAAGGAGGGTGCAGCTCACAGTGGCCCACGTGGGGATTGAACCGGCAACCTTGGTGCTATTAGCACCATGCTCTAACCAGCTGAGCTATTGTGTGGACATATGCTTTTACTTCTTTTGGGTATATACCCAAAGTGCTAGGTGTTGAATTGCTGGGTCATGTGGTAACTTTATGTTTGCGTTTGAGGAACTGCCAGGCTATTTTCCAAAATGGCTGCACAATGTACTTTCCCACCAGTAGTGTATTTGGGTTTAAGTTTCTCCACATCCTTTTCAATACTTGTTATTGACCCTCTTTTTGATTATAGTTGTGATTTGTGTTTTCCTAATAACTAATGATGGTGAGCATCTTTTCAAATGCTTATTGGCTTTTTTAAAAGATTGCATCATTTATTATTTTTTTTTGTTACTGGGTTGTAATACTATACACATGCACACACACACACACACACACACACACACACATTCATATATATTTGCTATCATACTATTACAAAAAGTTTATCCTATCCTGTGAATAGTGTTCTGTATTTATTTGCTAAATTTTATTTCTCAATTATATACCAAAGAGCATTGGCCTTATGTAATCCATAAGGCCCTATAAGACGTTTTTCCGAACAAAGGCCAGTTCTCTCCCCAAGAATTCTACCTCCTTAAGAGGAATTTTACCTTCCTCCCGAGCTTATTGGCTTCAATTGTAGCCAACTTTAAAAATAATCTTATTTTTTGTTCTGAGTAAATGTTTACATATTGTCATGAATCGTGCAATTTTCAGCCCTTTCTTTAAAAAGATGCACTGAGAATGGAGGTCATGTTTTCCGTCAAAGTCCTTAGTGAGGTAAAATGTAGGACATACCTACATGTAGTCAAGTGATGCTAAGTGGCCTTCACAATTACCTTAAATGTTACCTTTCACATGCTAACAAACAAGCTCTTTTTCCAGGGGAGCTAAAATAAGAGGCATTTTTGAAATCATCAGATGAAGACACCTTATAGTATCTCATATGTTTCTCCTCCAAAAACAACCAAGGTTGCAGCCACCTATTGGCAATTTCAGAATGATTAAAACAAAAAGCAATATAGTTGTTGCCTACTTTTAAGGTAGTATGCGTATTTATGACAGAAAAAAAAAATGAATGAAAGGAATTATTTAAAAGGTAATTAATGTGAAAGCATCTACCATCTTAAGAGATACATGGGAGGTGATGAAGAATGTTAATTTGTTAATTATTTTCCTTACTCAAGACTTAATTTTAAGCCCTCAAAATAATGCACTGGGGTATAGAAATATATTCATATATCTGCACTGAAATAATTCAATAACTACAATATACCACGTATTTATTAGGAGCCTAGGCATTGCCTTAGAAACTGAAGCCAGAAACTGAAGCACATATTTCATTTACATGCCTCAGCCTCTCTGTTAGACAGATAGTATCGTTTCTAGACTACAGCAATATTCATAGAGTCTCAGTAACATTCGCATCCATTTAAGTAGTAATGTTCAAGCTGGTCTTAAAGTGTAGAACAGTCTTCAAAATTAATGTTCTTTTTCACACAGACAATTTTAGTTAAAGTCCTATATATCTTTTTTTCCAGAAGTCTTCTCAGATCTCCCTGGCTGGATATATTTTGTTCCTTAATAAAACTCCAGAACAGTTTGTCTGAACCCTTTCTCTGGCCCCTAACATTTTGTACAAATGTCTATAGTTACTCGTTTTTTTGCATTTTCATTGGGAATTGCATTTCTCCTCTGATCTACTCTGTTTCTTCTATGTTCACAACAATAGGTCTTTTATGTAAAAGATGCTTACTAACATTTTTTAGAATGAACCAATGAATTTTACATACTAATGTTTCCCAATCTATTCTAATTTCATGACAAATAGAAAATTATAGAATTGGAATTTCACTTAGATTAAAGCTGGATAAGGTTATTTGGATCGAATACTAAATAATTTGATAATTATCATTTAATAATTCCTGATAATAATTTAAAAGGCTGGGTTGAAAACTTCTAAGAAGCATAAGAAATCTAAAAAGTTAGTAAGAAGTTATCATTCCAAAACTGATGAGGGAAGGGATGCTAGGAAAGTTAGTAAACCATAAAAGATGCTCTTGCCATGAAAGAATTTACCCATCCAGCCAAATTTGAATTTTTTTCCTAACTGCCTAAAAGGGTGAGAAGTCCAACTTCAGGACACATTCAAAATTGGAGTGTTTAACAAGAAATCCTCCTAGGGGCAACCAGATGGCTCAGGTGGTTAGGGCACAAGCTCTGAACAACAAGGTTGCCAGTTCAGTTCCCACATGGGATGGTGGGCTGCACCCCCTGCAACTAAAGATTGAAAATGGCGACTGGACTTAGAGCTGAGCTGCGCCCTCCACAACTAGATTGAAGAACAACGACTTGGAGCTGATGGGCCCTGGAGAGATAAACTGTTCCCCAATATTCCCCAATAAAATTAAAAAAAATAATAAGAAGAAATCTTTCTAACATAAAACTGGTATCTCAAGTGATTCTTCCTTGAGAATAAATTGAAAGTAATCAGCTTTCACACTGATTTCAAATTTGTATTGACATCAATTAGAAGCTCAAAAACATGAATTTATTTAAAAATTTTATGAGACTGTCAGGACTCCTAGGTGCCTCAAAACAAAGAAACCCTGTGGAAAGTAATGCGGTTTTGTCTTGAGCCTCAATGTACTGCTGAAGATTTTACTTAACTTTATTTTTTTAGCATAAGGAACATCGTACAAAGAGAATCAAGAGTGCAAACATAATGAAACACAGAAAGTGAGGTACCATGTGTGAGAATCAGCGGAAACAACAGAGAACAGGAAATAGAATTACGAAGAACTTCATATATGGGGATTATCAGATATAGATTATAAAACAGCCACGATTCCTATTTTTAACAAAATAAGAGATAAATTGAAAACGTATTCTGGAAATAGGAAACTATAAAAGTGGCAAAGTGGATTTTAAAACTTACAAAAACAAAACTTCTAGAAAGGAAAACTACAATGACTGAAATCAAGAACTAAATGGATGCATTAAGCAGTACATTAAATACACCTGAAGAGAAAAATCATGAGCGAATGCAGAAATATGCAAAATAATACATATAGTGTAATTGCACTTATGGAAAAATCCAAAAGAGGCACGCACCCATAAACTTAATTATTTAGAATTTAACCCATAAATAGTAAGACCATAATGAAAAGAAAGGAAATATTTGTCAAAAGAGTAAGGATAGTGGCTGTGTTCGGGAAGTGAGTGGGTCATTGATGGCAGAGGGCAATGCAGGGGTTTGAGATGTTGGCGGTAGGGTTTCAGGGCAGGAATCCCCGCCCGTTCTCAGGAATTTTTTTCTCTTTCCTGTTCCCAAATCCCGAGATATAAACTGTTTTCTGTTCTCCATGATGAATTGTTTCCACAAAATGACGGCTGATACTACCAACCACCTGAGTTCAAGGAGCTGATTTTCCCGATTTCCTGACCAACTTTTCTTGGGTTTCGGGAAAGGAAAAGCCAAAATAATTCCGAAGAATGGGCGGGAAACCCTAGCGATAAATAGGAAAAATGTCTAAGAGATACATTGTGAGTAGTACTTTTATTTCCCATTGTGGGTATTACTGGGTTCAAGGAGCTGATTTTCCTGATTTCCTGACCAAGTTTTCTCAGGATTTGGGAACGGGAAAGCGGAAAACATTTCACGAGAATGGGTGGGAATTCCCGCCCCGAAAACCCTAGTTCGTGGCAGTCTATTTCATAACCTTGATGATAGGTTTTCCTGGCATTTGCTTGAACTATTTGTAAATATCTGTATTTTATGGCCTCCTCTTTGTAAGTTATATTTGAAAAATAAGAGGGTTTAAAAAGCAATTTTGATAATAATTTAGATCCCATAGATATAAAATGGAGACGTTTCTTTCAGCTAAAAAGGAAACTCAACTTTTGCCTGACTGTCTAGAGGGCCGTGACAGATCAGTATTTCCATCTATGACCCTTTCAGGCAGATCCTGCTTTGCGATCTAGTGTCAAGATCATGAAAATTCAAAACCACACTCTATTTGCTCTTGACAAGCTACATTTGTTTCTTTTTCTCCCTCCTTCCCTCCCTCCCATTTGTGTAAATGACAGGTTTTATGATCCTTTTGGAAGTAATTGTATATATTCTTGTAGCAGAGTTTATCAACCCAGATGTTATGGACATTATAACTGGATGATTCTTTGTTGTGTATGTGTATCCAGGAAAGCTGTCCTGTACGAGGTCTGACAATTAAGTTTGTGAACTTATTGCAATAATGTTGCTAACCTTTTTTTGATATCAGAGGGATTATTCATTATGAATTTGTACCAATTGGACAAACAGTGAACAAAGTTTACTATTTGGAAGTGCTGAAAAGGCTGCATGAAAAAGTTAGACGACCTGAACTTTTCACCAACAATTCATGGCTCTTGCATCACGACAATGTACCAACTCACACGGCACTGTCTGTGAGGGAGGTTTTAGCCAGTAAACAAATAACTGTATTGGAGCACACTCCCTACTCACCTGATCTGGCCACCAATGACTTATTTCTTGACCTGAATATAAAGGAAATATTGAAACATTTGATGACATTTTGATGACATTCAGGCATCAAGGGTAATACGAGGACAGCTCTGATGGCCATTTCAGAAAAAGAGTTCCAAAATTGCTTTGAAGGGTTTGACTACATGCTGGCATCAGTGCATAGCTTCCCAAGGGCAGTACTTAGAAGGTGACCACAGTGATATTCATTAGTGAGGTATATAGCACTTTTTCTAGGATGAGTTCACAAACTTAATTGTGCAACTTTCATATATTGTACGATGTTTAGCCGTATCACTGGTCTCTACCCGCTGGATGCCTTCCTCCTCAGTTGTGACTACAAAAATGTCTCCATGTATTGCTGAATGTCACCTGGAGGAGGGTGGGTGACAAAATTGCCCCATTAGGGAGAACTGACTTAGAGCAATGGGCAAAACAAGTTCTCAACAACTGCTCATTTACTCTGTGAGGGGTAGTCAGGCAGCATATGCAGATGCATGTTTAAGTTTGAGAGGAGAAGGCTTGACAAAGGCTGCAAGAATGTACGGAGGTCTGCTACGTTGAGGAGAGGTTTCCATATTCTGCTAGGTCTAATTGGTGAACAGGGGTGGACGTTTTGATTAGGTTGATTACAACAGGAATTTTAAAAAATTCTAATGATTAGAGTGATTCGCAGATAGGGTACGTTTGTAAACTAGATCTCGCATCGTGGTTAGTATCCAAGCAGAAGCGGCACTGAATACTCAGGAATACTGAAGAGAGTATTCCTAATCCATGCATTTGTCTGGGTTCCTGACACGCTCTTCTCTCAGAAGGATGACCTTCAAAGAGAGGGCTCATGTACTTAGCAGGGTTGCTAGTTCAAAGCCAGCATCTTTCTCTGCTATCTTGGAAGTGAGTATGTTATTAAGGATTTTTCAGTGGTTTTCTGATTGCCTGTGTCTTTCTAACCAAGTGCTGAATAAAAATTCATTTTTATTTTTCCAACATTTCTGAGCCATGCAATTTCTGCTTAGTTTTAAAAGAAGATTGGCTTTTTCTAGGAGGTGTAAAAGAAAGTATTGCCAATTCCAGAAAAATGCATAGAAAGACTATCTCTCACCTACATCAACAAATTTTTGACTTAAATATCCCCTTTATTTTGGGGGACCATAGCTCCCAGACAACCCAGCAAAGACCTGGTTTACCTTCTGTCCGGCATCTCATTTGGTTTAGCACTTGTTCCTGGTTTTTGAACTTTTAATGAAATGTCATTTATAGTCATGACATTTAAATAATTTCCACTTTGACTTTCAGCTTGCCACATAGTCTTCTTTAGGAGTGAGATGCATGTGCAATGAGCTGAATTTTCATTTAACATATGCTTAAACATAAATCATGATCAGGTATTATCTATCTCCACTTTCACGGTTCTTTCCAAATGCAACAGGGTACCTTCCCCTTTGAAGGGTAGGATGCCGGTGCTTGCTGATATAAGCCTTCCTGCACAGAATAACTAGGGACAGCTTTAGATGACTGTGGGAGAAGTATGGGTGGAGTTGTTCCCACTGGACACTTGTTGTATTACCATGTTTCCCCAAAAATAAGACCAGGTCTTATATTAATTTTGGCTCCAAAAGACACATTAGGGCATCTTTTCAGGTGATGTCTTATTTTTTCATGTACAACAATCTGCATTTATTCAGATGACAGTCATGTCATCTTCTGGAACATCATCATAACATACTAAATGTGTCCTTCTGGCTGACAGTCTTAACAGGGGATTATTTTTGGTGTAGGTCTTATTTTGGGGGATACACTGTAGCCAGTTCTGTGAAGTGTGCTAAGTCTTCATGGTGTGGGAAGATTCCAGGCCACAAATGTGAGAAGAATTGGAGTGAAGCATGGAAAATTATTGGTTAGCAGTCTGTGAAGTGGGTGAGGGTAACAGCAGCTGAGCATTCCAGCTATTGAATATACAGAATGTAGTGTTAATGCTGTTGGTACAATGGTTTTGCCATTTATTATATCACATAAATCCATATTTATTTATTTTATTGTTTGGCAATACTTATTTTTAAAATAAAACTCTGTCATACCAATTGCCCCAAAGTTCGTGTTTAAGGAATTTCCATTTGCTAAGAAAGTTGATGATAAACATGTAATTTTTACAAAATGTTGGTCTGTATCCCCTATGGGAGCTGTAGTGATATTACTGACAGCACAAAAGCCAGAAGACTCAAATCTGTTAAAGAGTATGTACTTAAAAAAAAAAAAAAACTAGTCATTTTAAGAGATTGTGTAGAAGGTAACATATTAACATAATTAGTTCTGAAGCATGACTGTTTATGTCAAATAATTGTTCTTTTAAATTCAGTTCACCCATTTTCTATTGCAAATATTATTTAAGTAAAAAAAAAAGTGAAGCCAGTAGTTATAAGTGTTTTGGCTCTATTAACAGAGGTAATTTGTAAGCAGGTAAACAATTCCAGTTTTATATCAGTGCTATCAGATGTTTTAAAGAGAAAGTCAGTTAACACCAATAATGGAATTTCATCCAATTCATGGAGTCAGACTAAAGGTTCCAATGAAGCAACGTCATCTCACAGAAATTTGGAAGCTACAAGAAACTTAGTTCATAAAAGTTCAACACTGAATAATGCAGAGAAAGAAATTGATTATTTTTACAAAGGTAATGCACATAGAAATTTTGAAGGAGACTCATATTGTGGTAAAAGCACTGTTTTTATTAAATTATGGAAACTATGATGCAAAGTAGACTATTGCACACACATAATTTACAGTTGTGTCTAAATAATATTTAATAATCTACCAATAGAATGAGAAACTATAGCTGTCAAAATTTACAAATACATTAATAAAAGTAACTTTAGATGCCAAATAGCAAATATATATTTTAACCTGATGGTCCTGACTTCTCTTTGCAAAGTTCATCATTAATCATTTTTAGAAATGTGAAGCTTTTAAAGAAATATTTTTAAATTGATGTAAATATTCAACAATCATATAGAACTTTTTTTGGTAAACATGCCTTTTAAGCTTTTGCTTACAAAAAGAATCATTTGGAGTTCACAAAAAAGAATGACATTGAAATATATCCCTGCAAAAAAGCAAGGGGAAAACTGAACAAATTGAACAAGAAAGCAAAGGTTAGGTAGGATTGAATTTTAGAATTCTGCTTTTGTTTTTTGGAATATCCTGATTTAGGGTGAAAAAATTTAATGGAGTTTTGTTTTGAATTGGATTAATTTATATTGTACACTATAATGCCAAGAATTTGAGAAGGCTTCAAACTTTGTAATATCTTAATTTAGTGAAATATTTAAAGGACTGATAAAGAGACACAATGTATTTGTTGAATTGTGTATTATAAAAATAATTAACAGAGAAAGGTACTGTATATTGAAGCAAAAAAAGAATGTACTAATGAAAATATTTCAGCCAAAACATTTGCACATTTCATTATGAAAAGAGAATTCAGAATAGCCTGCATATAAAATAATTGACTGTGAACTTACTATAGCACTTTCAATAAAAGTATTTTCTCAATAAAGATATTATGGTGGATTATAGAGAAGAATCAATTGAAAGTATCAACAATTTGAAATAAATTATCCATAAAATGCAATCTATACATGTTTATAGGTAATTGAAATACAATGACACATACTACCAGTGACATGATATTGGAGAGAGGTATAAGCAAAAATTCATTAATTTGTATGACTATATACTAAGAATGATTATTTTGATAGTATTTATTAAATATCCAAATAATAAACCTTTTTATTTATTTTGTTTTTATTATTATATAGCAAGAGGAGCTTGTTTTTATATTTTATAAATAATTTTATTATTCAATATACTTTTTTGAATAGATACATATTATATGTATCAATATAATGAATTGTTAATTAATAAATAATTATTACAGAATATATAATTTTATCATTTTTGGCACATCATTGCACTCAAAAATATCTCATTTTGCACATTAAATCATATGGTCACTCTATAATTATAATGGAAGGGTGGTCTGTGTACACCCTAACACATACACATACAGAGGAGCACATGCACTCTCAACAAATAGTATTTTTTTTAAAGAATTCAACTTTCACCTTTAATCATAATTAACAGATTTCAATTGCTTCTTTCCTCATTAAGCCATGAATTTAAAAATATATTCATGGAGTGCTTAGAAGGTCCCAGGCTTTATGCAAAAGGTAGGAATGTGAAATATGGCCCTTATTATCAAAGAACAATGTCTTGGAATGTTCTATAGTATATACACACTATCTATCTATCTATCTATCTATCTATCTATCTATCTATCTATCTATCATCTATCTGTATCTGTAACAAATAATTTTGTCATGGTGGGCTAAATGCTGTGTTAGAAATCTGTGCTGGGTGTTGCCATCACACAGATGACAGAATTTACTCTCAGGAAAATGAGGGGCCAGCTGGGGAACACGTGCTAGATGAGGTGATATTTGAACCATTCTGTGCCATTCCCAGACATGGGACTATCGTGGATAAAAGGAACTGAGTTATACTATCACATGATGTATTTAGTGCAGAGCACTGGGCATTAGAGATGAGGCTGGGAGACAGCAGGAGCTCACATCCTGGAGGGCCCTGGGAAGTAGGCTACCTGGCTGCAGACCTAGTGTTCTACATGGTCAAGAAGTAGTTTCTTAAAGTATGTTTTCTAGAAACATTAGTTCTATAGAGTTCAAATAGTCCTTATTATAGAAAGAAAAAAAAAAAATATATATATATATATATATATATGGTTCTGATATCCAAAAAGTATGGGCAATACATGGTAATAAATGTTTAAAGGACAGATTCAGCTCTTGGTTTTTTTTTTTTGTTTGTTTGTTTGTTTGTTTGTTTTCCCCTAACAAAAACTTCTCAGAGTCTTCAATAGCCCTGTATGCAGTATTACTTGTTTTAGCACATAATACTTTCTTTAGGGAGCGTTTCATCGACCCAGAATGCTACCAAAGACTTTGTAGGGAATCCCACTCTCAACAGAAAGAAATATTTACAGTATTTTTGGTAAGTGAATATAATCAGAATTTGCATTTTAAGAAGTATGGAGTTTTAATTGAAGGATTTTACAATTTCTGAGTTCGCCAACTAAAATTAGACACCATAATTGTAGTTAGAGGAAACTTCTAATGTTGGGAGAGAAATGATGAAGGACTAGAATTGTTTTACATTTAGTCACACCAGTGGGAATAGAGAGAACCCTGTGAGAGCTTGCATGTGGGAAATGACAGATTCCAGAGGGGATTCTATATGGGACTGGGTCTTTATATAGAGTTGGGTCCCCATATAAAAAGACTTAAATGTCTAAACATAATTTGGGTGAAATTGTGTGTATTATAAGATCAATACAGTAAATCCTCACTTGACATTGTCGATAGGTCCTTGTCAACTACAACTTAAGCAAAATGATATGTAACAAAACCAATTTTACTGTAGACTAATTGCTATAAACAAGAGTTCCTGAGGGCAGCTGGTTAGCTCAGTTGGTTACAGTGAGATACTCTTAACAACAAGGTTGCTGGTTTTATCCCCACATGAGCCACTGTAAGCTGCACCTTCCACAACTAGATTGAAACAACTATTTGACTTGGTGCTGATGAGTCCTGGAAAAACACACTTAAATAAATAAAAAGTTTGAAACAAACAAACAGCACAAACAAAAACAAAAAAACACAAGAGTTCCTATCGCATATTTCTGGTCACAAAACATCACCAAACTTTCAAATAAAGACCCAAAACTCTTCTATTAAATATTAAAATAAACGTGAGCTATACATACATTTTCAATGATTCAGAACAAGTAAGATAATTATTTTTTAACCTCTTTATTCCAGTTCAGGATCACAGGTGGCCAGCAGCCTGTCCTAGCAGCTCAGGTCGCCAGGCAGGACAGGACACCCTTCCATTGCAGGATGTACATTTTCCTTTAAATGATGAGTTCTGCCACTCTGCACTTAACCCAAATGCAATTGGCAAGAATTCAGTTTGCAGATATTTTTAAATCTATTTTTGGAAACTGATATTCACAGAAACTATAGCACTCTTGTATTACCAACTACAGTTTGAACTTCACTTGTCTTGGAAATTCCCTAATCTGAGGTGTTCCCCAACTGGCATTATGCAGGCTTTGTAAATGTTGATCCCAGGCTCAACTTCCTAAAGCCACTGAATAAGGTCTGTCCCAAGGTCTTCTGTGAGCTTATTTTGCTAAGCAATCAATCACAGTCGAATAATTGATCAGCTTTTCTGTGTTTCGCACAAAGCTGACAAATCACTCAAAAATACTTTGTAACACTTTTCATGAACCCGGGATCTACTGAGGATTTGATGGATTCCAGAAGACAAACAAAATGACTTGCTGGCTACTCCAGGACTGAAAATAGCCATTGGTAAAAGTACCAGAAGTTTGAGAAATTGAAGTTGGAAGGCAGCTCACTGGAACTAGCCAGGGGACAGGAAGAAAATCAGGAATGAGACTGTTTACCATCAGACAAGGCTGACTGAGACTAGAGCTCCTTTTCTCACAAGAAATAAACTCATGTCATTCATATAGAGTTAGGATTCAAGATGTCTCTACTCTCCAAACAGGATATTTTTCTTTCTGTTTTTATACTTCTTAAGAGCACATATTTGGGGGGAAGGGCAATAGAAGATGACTTTGATTTGTAAGTAGAAGGTTATGATGAATTTTTGCCTTTGCTCTTTTCCAAGTGGTTAAAACTTTGCCAATCTAGTTGAGGACCTGGTTTTTCTCTTGCTTGGATCCAGAGATAACAGACTAGAGCTCAATTCCATGCCATAAAATTGTGATAGTGTACCATGTCGTTGGAGCATCAACTTTGTAATCCGGAGACCCTGAGATTCTGGAATTCACAGAGGGTTCAGCAGGATCTAGCCTGGTCTGCTGGTTAATCAGAGGATGGCGCCAAGGTTGCCAAGGCACTGTTTGGGTTCCAAGGGTCCTTAGTTACAGTGAGAATTATTAAATACATTTGTGGGGACAGAGGCAGGAGTGCAGTTTCCAGGCTCTCGGCCTCACGTAGAAAAGTGCTGGCTCAGGTAGTAAATGGTCATCGACTGTGATCGAATGGCCATCAGCTGTGGCTAGTTGGCTGTCAGCTGTAACCAGTGAGCCATTGGCCACTAATATAACTGCTGTGGCTACGCTACCAGAAAATGGGGGCTAGCAAGAAGATGGTGACTGAGCTAGCAAGGGCAGATTGCAGTTAGCACAGTGGAGTGCAGCTAGCAAGTGGGGTTGGTTGTCAGAGACATGGACGGCAGGTTGCAGATCATGTGGCTCCTGCTTCCTGTGTCTCTAACCCAGCCCCTAGTGAGAACATAGTGGTCTGACTCCCCTATCTATGGCTCCGTGGGTGTTCCTGTTTGGCCTCACCGTATCCTGCGTTCTTATGTGGGAAGCGGGACTAGAGACCCTGCCTGACACCCTGCATGACACATTATTATAAATTGACTTTATTAAATTATTAAATGTACCCATTAGAGAATTTATTAAAGCATTAGGAATCGTTAAAGAATTATGAAAGATACCCCACCAAAAAAAAAAAAAAAAAAGACAGGAGAAGCAAGCACTCTAAACTTGGAATAAGACAATTTAGGACAAACTTAGGATCCTACACTGATTAGCAATGCAATCTTGTGAAAATCTTCTTGTAGCCTCTCGTTACTCATTTGTAAACTGCATGCAATCTTCATCTATCTTAGTGTGTTTAGGCTGCTATAACAAAAACACCATAGTCTGGGTGGTTTATAAACAACAGAAATTTATTTCCGACAATTCTGGGGCTGGAAGCCAAGATTAATGTGCTGGCAGATCCAGTATCTGGTGAGAAGCGGCTTTCTGGTTTATAGATAGCCACCTTCTTCCTGTCTCCTCACGTGATGGAAATATGGGGAGCGCTCTCAGAGGTCTATTTTAATATGAAACTACTCTCATTCTTGGGGGCTCCACCCTCAAGACCTCATCCCCTCCCGAAGTCCCCACTTCCTAATACTATCACGCTCAGTACTAGGATTTCAACATATGAATTTTGAGGGGACACAAATAATTAGTTGATGATATCACCTCATAGAACTTTAGTGAAAATTAAGAGATATCCAGAAGAATCCAGAAATGGCTTGTAAAGTGTGAATTGCAATTCAATATAAGGCGTCATTACTATTGTAGCAATTACTGTCATTATTGCCCTATGTAGAATTTGGTTAGGTCAATATGTACCCATTCGCAAATTGTGAAAATAAAATGATGGTATGCTTTGTCTACCTTTTCATGGAATGGACAGGGCATACAAAGATATTGTGCCTATCAAAACTTCAAAAAACAAAATGGTAAGTATGACCAAGCATTTATATAGACCAGTTAGGGACTTGAAGGAGGAGAGTGACTTTTGCAACTTTATTTTTATCGTATTGTAAATCAGATGCCTTTTCTTAATTACTTGACCACCCATCTTACTTTCAAGCCTTGTCATACTCCTTTAAGAGAGTTTGATAAAAATAAGTTAAATTATAAACAATAATTTGAACGCCAAGGGTGTAATAGGGAGTTCCTGGGACATTATTGGCCAAAATACATTTTAAATTAGATAGAATTATTGCATAACCCCAAAGTAGAAAAATAAACACTTTTCAGTTCTTTGAAGATTATTTTTAAATACATTTTTAGACTTACAGAAAATTTTGTCTCCAATGATATTAATATGTTTTCTTATCCATATAATATACTCTACAACTTTAGACAAAGTACTTTACCACTTGACTTCAGTTTCTTGCTCCATAAATCAAGGGACTTGCACTGAGCGAATATGAAACTCTCTTCTAATTAGATCTTCTGTGACCCTATTATAGTTATTGAATGAACTCATTTTGGAAAACAAGAGGCAGCAGTGTTGCTGTTGGGAGTTTGGGAGGAACTGTCTTGGTGTTGACACATTTGTTAATATGGCAACATATTCTGTGTTCAGCTGAGTAGCCAAGAATTTATGAGAATAGAAGGCACATTCTTTGAGGATCAACTCAGTTCCAGAGATCTTTAGCTAATAATAATGCTCAATGAGAGGTCTCTATGGCCCAGACAAGACATTCATTATTTCATTCGATCCTCACCACAATCTAGTAAAATCTCAGTTTATCACCCGAGGTTTTCAATTGAAACTAGAGTTCAAGTGATTTTTTCCAGCCCCGCAGCCAGAAATTGGCTGTACTCGAGTTTGAACCCAGAGTGCCCTGACCTCAGAACTTGTGCTGTTCACTTTTGCAATTCTCTGGTCTATTTCTAGCTACGGTTTTATCTTTAATATACCATTTCTGGTTGTATAGTATCCTAATTACACAAGTTAACTATAGATTTAGCTAAAAACAAACAAACAAAAAAACCCATAAATTCAATAATGAATGTAGGAGTTTTGTCTGCTTCTTCCTTTGAATATGTCTTCACACTATTTGATCAAATTCTACCCCTGTATGTTTAAGCAGGAGGCTTCCTATTATTAGTACAATGTTTCAGTAGGTATACTTGATTTTTCCATTGATTACGATCTGTGTCCATACCTAAGGCTCTTAACCCCTAAATCTACAACAGTGGACTGCAAAAGGACATGTAAGCCCGGTAGACCCTCTGAAAGTTATAACATGAATTTGAAATTCTACAAAGGATCTCCACATCTTGCAGCAGAAGAAAATAAAAATTGGTTTCCTTGCAGAGTTCTGAGAACAGAAATATCTGAGATAACAAAGTCAGCGAAATACTCCCTTTGAGGGAAAGTTCTATTCTAAACAATATGTTGTTATTCAGACCATGTAGGTAGAAGAGTTATATGAGTATACTTTAGATACCAGCACACACTGAGCTTTGGAGGACAGCAGGCAACAAACCAAGGGGCCCTACATCCTCAGACATGGTATTTATTTTAACGGAGTTGTCCCTGCCCAAGCCCCAAACCTTGACCTGGTACCTGGAACAGGGATCATCTCTTAGGACTGGATTTACTCTGTTCAAATGCAACAGACACTTCTGTATAATTCACAACCACTGAGTACATTCACAATTGAAACTACAGAGAGAGTGCCAAAAAAAGTATACATATTTTTAAAACGGAAAACTGTATTAGAATTGTAATACTCAGTATATACCGATAACAAAAGATGAATACAAGTCACATCTGACTTCTGCAATTACTAGAGGTGCTCAAAGTAGTTACCATCAGTGTCCAGACACTTCTGATTATGGCAAACTACTGCTTGAGCAATGCTGACCAAAGTGTCCGCTTGTACACATTTCTTTGGTAGTTATACGCCCAGTGTAACTACCAAATAGTCAACTGACTAGCTCACTGTCTCCATTTAGAGCAGTAGCTCACAGATCACATCATGCCTGGAAAAAGCTGACACATATGGCCACACACATGCAACACTCCCAGTAATGAGGAATGTCTCTATGTACTGCATGATGAGGTTTTGTACAATCCCCGAAGTACTTGCTCTAACTCTACCTCTCTCTCCTAAAGATCCTTTAACATCGCGCTCACTATAGGGAAATACCATTATAATCAAATTTGCTTTGGGACTCTTGGGATACTAACAGATAATTATTTTATTTCTCCTTTATGGCATCAACTAAAAATATCTGGATAAAGTCTTTCCTACATCTACTGGGTCTAGAACTTGAATGCATAAGTCAGGACACCCATACCTCTGAGGATAGTACTTGGATGTGTCTGCAAACAAATGCTTCTGTAATTATTATTGTTTTTGAGTCTAAGGTCCAATATTAAGAAGCTCTCATTCTGATTGCTATTCTTCCTTTCTATATTAATACCACCAACAACTTTTGACTAGGTCAGACAGTCTGCCTTTGTAGATTGACTTTGAAAATATTTGTTCTCATTTATTTTGTTTTTATTTCACAGTTTAACTCTGAGAAGATAAATTAATGTATTTTCTTTATTTTGAAGTTGGGAGCTGGAGAAGTGTACTGTTATTTTCAACCAGTTTCTTTTAGCTTGATAATGTCCATAGGTATGCTATAATTTATAAACTTTCTAGTCAGTAATTCCGATTTGCTTGTATATGTTAACATAGGAAATGCAAAAGATTTGAAAAAAAAGTTATCTTCGTCTGCTTTTAGAACTAGATTTCACTTCCTTCCACTGCTTGGCCTTCCTCTCTCCCTCTCTCCTTACCTTTTTCTCTTGCTTTCTCCCCTCCTTCCTTTTTCTTTTCCTCCATTCTTTTGTAATAATTTGATCAAAAAGACATTTTGGTGGGGTCACAGAAATTAGGTAGTGTGATTAGGTATTGTGTGTGTGTCTGTGTGGGCGTGTGTGTGTGTGTGTGTGTGTGTGTGTGTGTGTGTGTGCTGGATGGTGCAAGAACAGCATAGCATGCAGTTTCGGGACCTGAGTGGAGTAAGGAGAACATCCAGGGAAAAAAAGTGAGGTGTAGCAGGTGAGTTACTAGCAACATGAGATGGGAAATTGATTATATAGTGGGAGGATTAATCCAATAGGTAAATATATTGATTGTCATTGGAATCAGATTTCTTACTATTGGAGAAAATATTTACAAAATATGGAAGAGAGAAAACCAGAATAAGGCTTGTGATTTTGTTTTGGAATTGATGGTATCAGTGTCAACTCATAATTAGATTGATCGAGAGTGTCCTAGACTGAATCACATCCCCTAAAAATTCCTATGTTGAATTTATAACC
Organism: Rhinolophus sinicus; assembly: GCF_036562045.2. NCBI lineage: Eukaryota > Metazoa > Chordata > Mammalia > Chiroptera > Rhinolophidae > Rhinolophus > Rhinolophus sinicus. Next base: position 57,653,221 of record NC_133757.1, read on the forward strand.
CCCAGTACCTCAGAAGGCACCTGGATTTGGAGATGGGGCTTTAGAAGGTAGTTAAGGTTTATAAAGGTAATATGAATGGGCCTTAATCCAGCATGACTGGTGTCCTTATAACAAAAGGAAAGCTGGACACACAAAGAGAGACCAAGGGTGCACGTGCACAGAGGAAAGGCCATCTACAAGCCAAGAAGAGGAGACTCAAAGAAAACTAAACCCGCTGACATCTGGATCTTGTATTTCAAGCCTTCAGAACTGAGAGCAAATAAATTTCTGTTTAAGCCACTTAGTGTGTGCCATTTTGTTATAGCCATCTTAGGGCACTAACACAGATAGAGAAAAATATGGAAATAAAAATGGATATAAATATTGGTAGAAATAAATGTAGGCGTAAATCTGCAGGTATATATGTATGTGAATGTGTGTGCATATATATTTTCTGGCTTTCTCCACCAAGAGGTCTTAATAGCAGGAGCAACCCAATAACAGCGAGATAAACTTGGTTGATAAATATCCAGTCCTTGGTTCCTAAATATCATTCCCCACGAAAAGGAACCAGGCTTTTTAGAGAAATAGCTGATTCCTGGACTGGGACAGGCAAAGTACAAGATGTGTTTGGAACATGTTGTTTTGCCAAAAAGAAAGGGAGTGCTCAAAGAATGACAGGACCATGACACAGAAGAGTGGGATCATTGAGGCTTCTGCTGGCAACATCTAAGGTTGTGACCAAGTGACTAATGAAAAATCTTGAGGTCAAACAGATGTAAATTAATAAATGAACAAATCAAATGTTTATGAGGAATCTGATATTTACATAATTTCAAAGTAACTGCCCAGAAAGTATTTACCAATTATATGGAGTAAATCAGTAATTTTGCTATGGGAAAGCTCGGCAGATATGACATTAACTATTCAAATTTAACATCATAAGTAATGGAATAAATCAAAATTGTGCAATACCTAATAGGATTAAATAAGAAAAACCCAACAGCACTTCTGTGACAATCTTACCAAAGACACAAAAACTCAATGTAATCTTGAGGAAATGTTAGACAAGCCCAAACTGAGGGTCATACTGTTACATAATTGGTAGACAGTCTTCAACAATCAAGGCCATAAAAGCCAAGGAAAGTCTGAGAAACTCCTTGAGATGGATGAGACTTACAGGCCATGACGATAACATGTAATGCCTGGGCCAGATTTGGATCCTTCTGTGAAGCTCATTATTGGGACAAGTGGCAAAACTTGAACAGTGTCTTAGGGTTAAACAGTAGTAATGCATTGATATTAATTTCCTAATTTTGATATATTGTAGGAAAAATGCATTAAAGTATTCAGGGATAATGGGACATCATGTCAACACATTATTCTCAATGGCTCAGAAAAGAGGGGTTTTGTACTGTTTTGGCACCTTTCTTGCGTTTGGAATTACTTCAATATGAAAAGAAAAAAAAAGGTAACACTGGTACAGCTTAATTAAATCTCTCTGTCCAGCCATCTGTCCACCAGTCTTTCTATCTTCCTTTAAATTGCAATCAGATACATTCTTCTTAGACTCAGATTTATTGTTGTGTTGAATTTATAGGCTTGCAGAGGGTGTTACCTGAGAGTTGAAGAAGATAACATCCAAGTACCACTGCGTTTCAGGAACTGTGATGAGTATTTTCATCCATATGACATTATTTTCATTTACAGTGGTTCCAAGAGTCAAGGTTTTGAATTCTCATTTTACAGATTGGGAAGATGAGGCTCCGAGAGTTTGGATGGCTTGTTCAAAGATTTGTTTAGCTTCTGTCTCTCAGAGCTCAGAATTCAGTCGTTCCTGAAACCTAGATCTTTCCGATAAATCATAGTGACTTCACCTATGTCAGGGGGGGTGAACTCCTGTCAAAGAAGAAGATTCTCTGGAAACCCGTTACCATTCTAAAGACGTGAGAACTAATCAGACTTCTTTTTAAAATTTTTGTTTGTTTGTTTGTTTGTTTGTTTGTGTTCCAATTAGAGTTGACATTCCATATTGTATTAGTTTCTGGTGTATGGCATAGTGGTGAGACATTTATATAACTTCCAAAGTGATCCCCTTGGTAAGTCTTGCACCCCCCTGACACCATATATAGTTATTACAGTATTATTGACTATATTCCCTAAGCTGTACTTTACATCCCTGTAACTATTTTGTAACTACCTATTTGTATTTTTAATCCCTTCCTCTTTTGCATCCAGCTCTCTAACCGCCCTCCCATATGGCAACCATCTGTGTATTCTCTGTGTTTATAAGTTTGTTTCTGTTTTGTTTATTTTGTTTTTTAGATCGCACATATAAGTGAAATCACGTGGTATTTGTCTTTCTCTGGCTGACTTATTTCACTTAGCATAATACTCTGTAGGTCCATCCATGTTGTTGCAAATGGTAAAATTTCATTCTTTTTTATGGCTAACTAATATTCCATTGAATATATGTATCAACTCTTTTTTATCCATTCATCTTTTGATTGGAGCATTTAATCCATTTACATTTAAGGTAGTGATTGATTGGTATGTAGTTATTGACATTTTATTCATTGTTTTCTGATTGTTTTTGTGGTTCTTCTTTGTTTCTGTCTTATTTTCTTACTTTCTTATATGTTGATGGCTTTCTGTAGAGTTCTGTTTAGACTCTTTTTATTTCTTGTATCTATTTTGTAGATTTTTGGTTTGTGGTTATGCTTCATATTACCAAGCCATGTTTATAGCAGGCTATTTGAAGTTTATGGTCACAAGTTCGAACACATTCTAAAATCACTACCATTTTCACTCATCCCTTCCACACTTATGTTTATGTCATCATTTTTACTACTTTTGTGCATGGGTGTTTGTGTGTATCCTTTAATTTACTGTTATAATTACACATGATCTTCCTCCTTTCACCTTTTAAACTTTGTATTAGCTTTACTGTTGGTTGATCCACTGCTTTTATTATGTGTTTTACCTTTGTGAGAATTTTTTCCTTGTAATACTTTTTTATTTACATTTGATTTGATTTCCTTCTACTTCTTCTTAAACATCCCTTTAACATTTCATGTAATACTAGTTTGGTCAGCTTTGTCTTGTCTGGAAACTCCTCTTTATCTGTCCTTTGATTCTAAATGATACCTTTGCTGGGTAGGATAATCTAGATTGTAGGTCCTTGCTTTTCATCATTTTGAATATTTTCTGCCAATCCCTTCTGGCCTGAAAAGTTTCTGTTGAGAAATCAGCTGACAGTCTTCTGGGAGCTTGCTTGTAGGATGCTAAGTACTTTTCTCTTGCTGCTTTTGAGATTCTCTTTTTGTCTTAAACTTTGACATTTTAGTTATGATGTGCCTTGGTGTGGGCCTGTTTGGGTTCATCTTGTTTGGGACTCTGCACTTCCTGGACTTATATGTCTATTTCCTTCACCAGGTTAGGGAAGATTTCAGTCATTATTTCTTCAGATTGATTTTCAATCCCTTACTCTCTTTTCTCCTTCTGGTTCCCCTATGATGCAAATGTTGGTTTTTGTTATGTTGTCCCAGTGGTTCCTTAAACTAACCTCATTTTTAAATTATTCTTTGTTCTTTTTGCTGCTTCAATTGAATGTTTTCTGCTACCTTGTCTTACGAATTGCTGATTTGATCCCGTTTTATCTCATCTGCTGTTGATTCCATAGAATGTATTCTTCATTTCAATGACGGTATTCTTCATTTCTGACAGACTCTTTTTTATGTTTTCTATCTCCTTTTTATTTTTTCCTATCTCTTTTTTGAAGTTCTTGCTGAGATAATCTATTGTTCCCCTAAGTTCAATGAGCATCCTTGTAACTGGTGTTTTGAACTCTACATCTGGTACATTGCTTGCCTCAATTTTGTTTAGTTCTTTTTCTGGAGTTTTGTCCTATTCTTTCATTTGGGATGTATTTCTTTGTCTCCTCATTTCAACTGTCTCTCTGTGTTTGTTTGTATTACATAGATCTGCTATTTCTCTCAGTCCTGGCAGCATTACCTTGTAGAAGGTGCCCTGTGGGACCCAGTGGTACAATCTCTCTAGTCCCTAAGAATACCTTACAATGCCTTAGGTATTCTAATACCTAAGGTATTCTAAGCGTGTCCCTTGTATGGGTTGTGTGTGCCCTCCTGTTTTAGTTGGGCTTTGATTGCTATTGGCTCATCAGTGAGTGTGATTGACCCTCAGGATTAATGGCTGTGAAGACTGTCTTTGACTTCAGTGGATAAGCTGTTGTGTAGGGCCTGACCTCACAGAGTGAGACTCGCTTTAGCAGGACTCTGGTGCTCGCTGAGTCCACCCTTTGTGTTGTCTGTGGCACCAATTCTGTAATGTCTGGTGTGGTCTGAAGCTGGCCACCAGGTGTGTTGGTTCTGGGGCTTCCATGGATGGATGGGCTCTGGTGTAAGCCAAAGTCCAGTCCGCAGCCCTTGGTACTGGCTAAAAAGTCATCTCTGGTTGATACCTCCCTGTTTCGGGCTTGGAGGCACCTGGGAGTGGTCCCTGTGTGAACTGAGGGTGCCCATCACTAGTGCCAGGCCTGGGGCCGCTTAGCAAGAGGTACAGGGCACACCAAGTCCAACTGCTATTTGTTTGGTGTTTATGGACCTTGCAGATGTTTTAGGAAAGTCAGCAGTGTGGGCCCCGACCTGATTTTTATGTGGATTAGCCTCTGAAAAAGATTCAGGCCAGGCACATGAATTGGGTAGGGTGGTGTCTCAGGGAATCACCAGGGTGGAGAGAGAGAGCTGTGTTAAACAGGTTAGTGGAGAGCTCACATTGGGTGCCTGCCTGCACATGCAGGCTGTGTGTGGGAAGGGCTCAACAAAAGAACAATGGTGTCTTCCAGTACTTCTGTCCCAGCCATAGCTGCCCCTCCAGCCCTTACCCTGAAGCCAAACAGTTCAGTTACTCCCCTTATGTCCCTGGTCCTTTTTGAGCTGCTGTCCGTTCTCAGGCTCTTAAGGCAAGTGTGAGCAAGTGATTCTGTGTATGGACCCTTACAGAGGAAATTTAAGTCTACAGTGGCCCTCTATCTCTCCTGGACTTTGTCCTTGCTGATTTTCACAGCCACCTATTGTGGGGACTCATCTTCCTGGCTCTGGTACCATAGGCTGGGGAGACAGGTGTGGCACTGGGACACCTCACTCCACAGGAGAGACCTCCACAGCTGATATATCCCTCCTGTTTCTTAACTACCACACCTACCAGTCTCATTTTGGCTTTTTATATCCTTAGTTATAGGTGTTCTGTTCAGCTCGTCTTCATGTGGTTCTCAAGGATTGCTGTTCTATAATTTAGTTGTAATTATGATGTGGTCATGGGAGGGGGCAAGCACAACATTTAACTACCCTGCATCTTCATCAGAAGTTTCCTGTGAGACCCGGTTTCTTTATGTCTAAAATGGGTATGACCACCTGGCTCATAGTTGAATTAAGTTGTTTAAAGAATACATGAGATTATGAGTTAAAATTGTTTTACACCTGTAAAAGTGTTATATTGACATATTACTTTTTATTTAGGCATGAATTACCTTTATAATTAGGGTATATATTAGAACAAAGGAATAAATCCTTTCTTTTGGATGGGTCTATCCATCATCTTTTGGTACTCACTTGCTCTGACTTAGACTCCCTTCACCATACGATGGGACTCCCAGGTAAGCAGCTAGTTCCAGGAGGAAGAGACAGATGTGGGATGGGACCAGTTTGCTCATGTTTGACTTCCCTGCCATTGCTATTGACAGTGAGCTGACCCCTAGGCATACTGGTGTGTCCAGAAGCAGGCAATACAAGCTAATTTACTATCCACAGAGAGCTAAGCTCAATAACACTTATTGTTTAAAATCCCTAAATAATGCTTTGTTTTTGTATTAAGGCATTCCTATATACTATGTAGTAAAAGGCAACATTTGCATAACTTTATGATTAAACTGGAGGGTTCAAAATTAGTTTTATATCTACTGATTCCATTTTGAGCATTTCCTTTAGATTCCCCTGTTGTTCAAGACGATTTTATGACCAAACTCCAATTCTTAGCAATTGCAACTCAAGACTATATTTCAGAAATAATGAACTTGGAAATACAGCAGCAACTACTCAAGAGATGCCAATACTGAACTTCCATCTGAAATCCATCCCATTGCACACATCTCTAGGGCTCAGAATAAAAATAAAGAAATAAGCATACCTGTGACCTAGAATTCTACATTTAAGTGAAGACAATTAAGTCATATAAGTGCTTTCTCACTGCGATTATGGGAACTGAACTCCTTTTCTTTTTTGATGGGTCGGGGGAGTGGTTAGATTTTTCACTGCAATTCTCTTTTCACTATAATCTTTATGTTTTATTTGCCTCCAATAATAATATATGCACTTGGAATTTCTTAAATCATTGTTGTCATTACAATGGGTAATGATGTTGTAAATCTCCCTTACAAATTTTAGAAGTAATTTTTCCAAAATACTTTCTAAATTTCCATTCACCCTCTATGTAGTATTATCTTTCTTGAAACAAAATGGATGTGTTTTTCTTGAGCATAAAATGGAATATTAAGTTTTACATCCCATTCCTCAGTAATGGATTTTGAATAGCCGTATTACATGTAGAATCAGAAATGCTGGAGTCCTTCTTCTGACCATAAATATAACATGTTTTAAGAGAACAGGTGTTAAAGCTGGTATTTTGACCAAATTCCAATTCCTAGCAATTGCATTCTAACTGTAGAATTGCTCATACAATTTGAACTGCACCAGATTTCTTTGTTTATCAATTCTTGATTAAGAATTGCAATGTAAGGGAATAAGAAATTTACATAAGGAATACCAAGAGGTTTTATTTATTTTTTTTAATTGAAACCTGTGTAAATGCAGATTAATTTTTAAAAACCTGGACAAGGAGTCAGGGTGCTGCTGTCTGACTTTGTCATCAAAAAGCTGTGTGAATTTCTCCGTGCCTGCTAAATAAGTATGGATATGGAAGAAAGTTCATGATACATATTGAGTGAAAGAGGTGAAACAGAATAGAATTTATACTTTAATTGTGTGATACTATGGATATCTCCTTACTCAAGTCTCTAAATTTATGAAAACGTATATGTAAGTATTCACTTAACCTACTAAATATTTACAAAACCAGCCTCCACTCAATTGTCCATCTCTACACATCATCAAAATGACAGCATGAGGTAAGCCTCTGGAAATCTTCCCTGAGATTTAAATTAATAGAACAACTATAACTCCACAAAGGACTCCCTGCACAGCAGACAGGCAAGACAAAGTGTCTCACTGCTGAATTCACCTAAGGGTGAGCAAATTGCGCGAGCAGGGCAGGAGGGAAGGGAGAAGTGTGGAGACGGAGCCGCGCGGGCGCAGGACGCAGACCTAGCTCAGTGCTCCGAGCTCGCTGCATACCGGATCTACCACAGCTGCGGGAGAGGGAAGAACTCGGACTGCTAGTGCTCTGTTAATGGCCCACAAGGGTGAGGGGACAGCATATAACACGGTTGAACCCAACGCTCACAGAAGAGACCTCGGAGCAAAGACTGAGGGAAGAAGGCTGAAAATGGTGGCTTAAGCCCTTACTGCCGCAGAGAACAGAAGCCTTAGGCACTGAGACTAGCCGCCACCCCCCCCCACCCTCACAGAGCTCACCCCGCCCCTACCTGCCCAGTGCTAGAAGCAGAACAGTAACAGTGTCAGATCAAAAGAACAGAATATTTGCAGTTCTGAGAACTGTGGTCCACAGACACAGATTCGCATCCCAGCTAGTTCTGGCAAAGGGGAGGGAGCTGTGGAAGCAGGACCGGCTGTGATGGTGGTCACCGCCATTGCTCTGGGCCACCTCTCACAATTCACCCTGCCTCTGTCCCCACCTATCTGTGCAGATCCCTGCAGGAGTAAACAGAACTGCTGAAACACATGGGCTCTGAATCTGGCACAGGAAAAGCTTTAGAACTTCAAAAGCTCTCCACATCACAAAAGGGATGCAGTTCCCTATGACCCAGGTGAACTGTTAACAGAGCAGAAGACCACCTTCCAGGGAATCCCCCCATTGTGTGAGAAGCTGCAGTAGTGTAGAGACAATATAACACTACAGTGTGAGAGAGAAAAAAAGGCTGCAGTCGGAGAGAAAAGAAAGCATTCTACAAACACATACTGGAAAACAAAAGAACTCTTCCTATAAACCTGTTGCAGAGCCCACTCCTGTAGATGTCTGGGAAGAGAAATAATAAATCAGTAATTGCCATGAATAACAAGGCAACAAGACAGCTCAGAAAGAAAGTGAAAAATCTCCAGAAAAGGAACTTAAAGATATGGAAATATGTGACTTAAATGACAGAGAATTCAAGATTGCAGTTCTGAAAAAACTCAACAAGATGCAAGAAAACACAGAAAGGCAGTTTAATGAACTCAGAAACACAATCAAAGAACAACATGAACATTTTACCAAAGAGATTGAAATTTTAAAAAAGAACCAAATAGAATTTCTGGAGATTAAGAACTCAATAGAAGAAATTAAGAATGAAATAGCCAGCTTAGGTAGTAGAGTTGACCAGATGGAGGAAAGAATCAGTGACATCGAAGATAGAAACCTGGAAATGACACGGATGGAAGAAGAAAGAGACTTGAGACTTAAAAGAAATGAAAGAACTCTACAAGAACTTTCTGACTCCATCAGAAAGAGCAATATAAGAATAATGGGCATACCAGAAGGAGAAGAAAGACAGAAGGGAACAGAGAGTATATTCAAACAAATAGTCGACGAAAACTTCCCAAACTTGTGGAAAGAACTGGATCCTTGAATCCAAGAATCAGATAGAACACCTAATTACCTCAACCCCAACGGGCCTTCTCCAAGGCACATTTTATTGAAGCTGTCAAAAATCAACGACAAACAAATAATCTTCAAGGCAGCCAGGGAAAAGAAGATGGTAATCTACAAAGGAAAGCCCATTAGATTATCATCAGATTTTTCAGCAGAAACTCTAAAAGCCAGGAGAGAGTGGAACCAAATATTCAAACTATTGAAAAAGAGAAATTATGAGCCAAGAATGATATACCCAGCAAAGATATCCTTTAGATATGAAGGAGGAATAAAGACCTTTCCAGACATACAGAAGCTGAGGGAATTTTCTAATGCACGACCTGCACTACAAGAAATACTAAAAGGGACTATTCGATCACCATCAATAGGGACAATTTGTGACAACTAAAACATAAAAAGGGGGAGATTAAAGGCTTGAACCGAAAAATAGGAATGGAGAACGTAGGCATGCTGAAGAAAATGGAATACTCTAAATATCCAACTTTCTTTTACATAAACTTAAGGGTAACCACTCAAAAAAAAAAAAGAAAAAATAATCCAGAAGTGAAATATATACTGTAATAAAAGAAGAAACAGAGGGAAACAGCATAGAATACCACCACACAGAAATAATAGACAACAACAAAAAGGCAAAGAAACAATGGAGACACAGTCTTACCAGAAAACAAAAGATAGAATGATGGGAAATCCTCACATATCAATAATCACTCTAAATGTAAATGGACTGAACTCTCCAATAAAAAGGCACAGAGTAGTAGATTGGATCAAAAAACTAAACCCAACCATATGCTGCCTCCAAGAGACACATCTCAGCTACAAGGACAAACATAGACTCAAAGTGAAAGGGTGGAAACTGACACAACAAACAAATGGTATCCAGAGAATATCAGGTGATATAAGTTCAAACAGACTTCAGGATGAAACATGTAACAAGAGACAAAGATGAACATTTCATCATGGTAAAGGGGACTATAACAAGAAGACATAACAGTCATCACTATTTATGCCTCCAATCAGGGAGCACTAAAATATACCAAGCAAGTACTAACAGAACTAAAGGGAGAAATTGACCAAAACACAATTATACTAGGGGACCTAAATATATCATTGACAGCTTTGGATAGATCATCCAAACAGAAACTAAATAATGAAATAGCAGCCCTAAATGACACATTAGATGAAATGGACATAATTGACATTTATAGAGCACTTTATCCTAAAACATCAGACTATACTTTTTTTTTTTTTCTAGTGTACATGGAACATTCTCAAGGATAAACCATATATTGGGACATAAAACTAGCCTCAGCAAATTTAAGAAGATGGAAATCATACCAAGCATATTGTCTGATCAGAAGGCTTTCAAATTGGATATCAACTGCAAAAAGAAAGCAGGAGAAACCACAAATACATGGAGACTAAACAACATACTTTTAAAGCACAACCGGGTCAAAGATGAAATTAGAGAGATCAAAAGATACATAGAAACAAATGAGAATGGAAATATATCCTACCAAAATGTTTGGCATGCAGTGAAAGCAGTTTTAAGAGGGAAATTTATATCGTTACAGGCCTATCTCAAGAAACAAGAAAAATCCCAAATAAAAACCTCACGTTACACCTTAAAGAACTAGAAAAAGAAGAACAAATGAAATCCAAGGTCAGCAGAAGAAAGGAAGTAATACAAATCAGAACAGAACTAAATGAAATAGAGAACAAAAAGACAACAGAAAAAATTAATGTGACAAAGAGCTTGTTCTTTGAAAAGATTAACAAAATTGACAAACCCTTGGCTAGGCTCACTAAGATAAAAAGAGAGAAGACACTAATAAGCAAAATGAGAAATGAAAAAGGGACGTTATTACAGATGCCACAGAAATACAAAGGATGATCCAAGAATACTATGAAGGACTATATGCCACCAAATTCAATAACCTAGAAGAAACGGACAAGTTCTTAGAAACATATAGCCTTCCAAGGCTGAACCATGAAGAACTGGAAAATCTAAACAGACCGATCACCAGTAACGAAATTGAATCAGTCATCCAAAACCTTCCCCAAAGCAAAAGTCTGGGACCAGATGGCTTCACTAGTGAATTCTACCAAACCTTCAAAGAGGATCTAATACCAAACCTGCTCAAACTCTTCCAAAAAATTGAAGAAGAGACAGTACTCCCTAACTCATTTTATGAGGCCATCATTACTTTGATACCAAAACCTGTTAAGGATAACGAAAAAAAGAGAACTACAGACCAATCTCTCTGATGAATACAGATGAAAAAGTCCTGAACAAAATTCTAGCAAATCAAATGCAACAATGCATTAAAAAGATTGTTCATCACAACCAAGTGGGGTTCATCCAAGGGGCATAAGGATGATTCAACGTATGCAAATCCATCAATGTGATACATCACATAAACAAAATAAAGGACAAAAATCATATGATTATATCAATTGATGCAGAAAAAGCATTTGACAAGATACAACATGGAGGAAAAACAGAGGGTTGCTAGAGGGGCGGGGGGGTGGGGATAAGGGGAAGGTGAGAGGTTTTGGGAACGTACAGAGGGATAGTGGATGGGGGGAGGGGGGTTCACACAGTGTGAGGGATATAAATGATAAACGTCTAAGTTTTGCTTTGTCTTGTGCACCTGAAACTAATTAAATAAATAAATAAATAAATAAAAATTAAAAAAAAAAAAAGATACAACATCCATTTATGATTAAAACACTTAATAAAATAGGTATCGAAGGGCAATACCTCAACATAATAAAGGCCATATATGACAAACCCTCAGCTAATCCCATAATTAACAGTGAAAAACTGAAGCCCTTTACTCTACATTCAGGAACATGACAGGGCTGTCCCCTATCACCTCTGCTTTTCAACATAGTGTTGGAAGTCCTTGCCAGGGCAATCAGGCAATAGAAAGAAATAAAAGGCATCCAAATTGGGAATGAAGAAGATAAATTGTCACTCTTTGCAGATGACATGATGCTGTATACAGAAAACCCTAAAGACTCCACCAAAAAGCTATTAGAAACAATCAATGAATACAGTAATGTGGCCGGCTACAAAATAAACTTACAAAAGTCCATTGCATTCCTATATACTAACAATGAAATCTCAGAGAAAGAAATAAAAACAAATTCCTTTTGCAGTTGCAGCAAAAAGAATAAAATACCTAGGAATAAACTTAACCAAGGATTTGAAAGACCTATATGCTGAAAACTATAAGAGATTTTTAAGAGAAATTGAAGAAGACACAAAGAAATGGAAAGACATTCCGTGCTCATGGATTGGAAGAATCAACATAGTTAAAATGGCCATATTACCCAAAGCAATATACAGATTTAATTCAATTCCCATCAAAATCCCAATGGCATTTTTTAAAGCAATAGAACAAAAAAAATCATCAGGTTTGTTTCAACCACAAAAGACCCTGAATAGCCAAAGCAATCTTAAGAAAGAAGAACAATACTGGATGTATCACACTCCCTGACTTTAGCTTGTACTACAGGGCTACAATAATCAAAACAGTGTGGTATTGGCAGAAAAACAGACACTTAGACCAATGGAATAGAATTGAGAATCCAGAAATAATCCCACATAAATATGGACAGTTAATTTTTGACAAAGAAGCAAAAACATACAAGGAGAAAAGACAGCCTCTTCAATAAATGGTGCTGGGAGAATTGGAAAGCCATGTGCAAAAGAATGAAACTGGACTGCTATCTGTCACCATGTACCAAAATTAATTCAAAATGGATCAAAGACTTAAGCATAAGACCTGAAACAATAAACTGCATAGAAGTAAACATAGGTACTAAACTTGTGGACCTTGGGTTCAAAGAGCATTTTATGAATTTGACTCCAAAGGCAATGGAAGTAAAAGCTAAAGTAAATGAATGGGACTATATCAAACTTAAATGCTTCTGCACAGCAAAAGAAACCATTGACAAAATAAAGAGGCCACCAACTGAATGGGAGAAGATTTTTGCAAACAGTGCTTCCGATAAGGGGCTAATATCCAAAATATACAAGGAACTCATGCAACTCAACAACAAAAATACAACCCAATTGAAAAATGGGCAGCGGACCCAAAGAGACATTTCTCCAAAGAGGACCTACAAATGGCAAATAGACATGTGATAAAATACTCAACATCACTAATCATCAGAGAAATGCAAATAAAAACAACAATGAGATATCACCTCACCCCAGTTAGAATGCCTATCATCAACAAGACAAATAGTAACAAGTGTTGGAGAGGCTGTGGAGAAAAAGGAACCCTCATACAATGTTGGTGGGAATGTAGACTAGTGCAGCCGCTATGGAACACAGTGTGGAGGTTCCTCAAAAAATTACAAATAGAATTACCATATGACCCAGCAGTCCCTCTCCTGGGTATCTACCCAAAAAATCAGAAAATATTTATCCATAAAGACACGTGTGCTCCAATGTTCATTGTAGCTTTATTTATGCTGGCTAAGACATGGAAACAACCAAAATGCCCTTCGATAGATGAATGGATTAAGAAGTTGTGGTATATATACCCAATGGAATACTATTCGGTAGTAAGAAAAGATGAAATAGTACTATTTGTGACAACATGGATGGATCTTGAGAGTGTAATGCTAAGCGAAATAAGTCAGACAGAACAAGCAGAGAATCATATGATTTCACTGATATGTGGTATATAAACCAAAAACAACAAAAGAACAAGACAAACAAATGAGAAACAAAAACTCATAGACACATCCAATATTTTAGTGGTTACAAGAGTGTAAGGGGGGAGGAGGGTGGTAGATGAGGGTGAAGGGGATCAATATATGGTGATGGAAGGAGAACTGACTCTGGGTGGTGAACACACAATGGGATTTATAGATGATGTAATACAAAATCATACACCTGAAATCTATGTAACTTTACGAACAATTTTCACCCCAATAAACTTTAATTAAAAAAGAAAATTATCTATCTCTACTTAATTTTTCCACTCATGCATCATGTCTATGTGAGTCATCTGTAATTGATTTCCAAATATTGCATTCCATTTTACAATATACATGCAAGGTAAATCAATCACAGAATGAAATTGCATCTCTTGCAATATGTATGATATTTCATGGATACTTGATAGTAATATTGCGACTTACTCAAATCACACCCAAAACTTTGACAATTGAGCATCTGAAAAAAGGAAGGAAAGAAGTCAGTGAAGAAGAGAGGGAGAGACCAAAGCAAAAATAATGACAGGATTGGCACTGAGAGAAAAACCAACAATCAAACAAAAAAAAAAAAACGAATACCAAAAGGTTGAGCAAAGCCTTTGATATAGTGTGGTACTACTAATTGTTTACATATGGGTACTTTAAGATCTGGCTGAAAAAGGCAAATGTGAACTAAAAATTACATGCCATGCAATCATAAAATTTTTAAAGAAAAATTACTCAAAAATAATTTCAGGACTTTATCCATACTTTGTTCATTCATAGAGTCAGTGCTTGAGATAATTAAAACCTAAATTTTGTAAGTGTGAAAGCAAATATGCATATCTGCATACATAGTTTCATTTTTACGTTTTTAAAAATTGTTCCTTAAACGTAATTGTGCTGCTTATTTTAAATGATTTAAGTGACCTGAGATCAATTATCTTCAGATAAAGAAGATCTTCTTGATGTCCTGTATAGAAATATGCATACACCATACACACATATACGTACAGTTACATAGGTTTTCTAGTTTTCCAGTGGTTTTCACACGTATTTACTGGCTTTTTCCCACCCACCTCCCCTCCAGAGTCCACCCCACTTCTCCCTCAACTTCCTCATGGGGATGCAAATCCAGTACCCTCAGGACAGATTAGGAGCCATGGTCACTACTGCACAGAGCACTGGGAATATTTAGCTATGCTTAAGTGTGTAAAAATAGAAGCAATAGGAGCTAAAGCTAAGGAAACTAATGGAGGTGCACCTTCAGTAAATTTTTAATGATTCAGACTCAAAGATTGAATTGTTTTATTGAATAGAAAGAGCATTTGGTGTGGTGTGAACAGCATGAGACAGCGAAGAGGATCAGAGAATAATCTAGAATCTGGAAGACAAACAATTGGCCCGCCAGAGGTTGTTTTTTTCATTATTAAGGAGATTGTTATAGATAATGAGACTCACTGTGTAAGATTCATAATTTGGGATATAATACATATTTAAGGTTACTTTTATTTACCTAGTAAAATCTATACTGCCAAGTCCTCACTTTCTATTTTAGAAGCAAATAATTGTATCATTTTTTGGACATCTTAACAGGTCTAAATAAAAGAGATTATTGTAATATTATTATGAATTTCTAGCCATACCAGGGGAACCACCCTTGACTAAGTCAGGTAATCTTCCAGTGCCAGAAGGGCATAGACAAGGGTTATTTCTTTCTGGGTTTATCAGTCCTGGGCTCAAATCTTCATTCTAGTATGTGCTAGTTATATAGTTGTATGACTTGAGTATGCCACTTAACCTCATTATCTGGGAAGTGGATTAATAGCAGCTCTTTATTATTTGAAGATTAGATAAAATGATATATGATATATACAATTATATCTATATCTATATCTATATCTATATCTCTATCTATCTATATATATATATATATTGGGAAGTATGGGCAAGAGGAATTTAAAATAGTTTAAGAACTACACTGTCATTCACTAATAAATTTCTTGCTGCTGATCTACCCTAAAATTCATCTTTTCCTGGGTCTATATATATCATGTAGTATTGGTGTTTGCATATAACAATTGTTTGCAATACATATATATATAATGATACCGTGTTTCCCCAAAAATAAGACCTAGCTGGACAATCAGCTCTAATGCATCTTTTGGAGCAAAAATTAATATAAGACCCAGTCTTATTTTACTATAATATAAGACTGGGTCTTATATAATATAATATAGTATAGTATAATATATAATATAATATAATGTAATACTGCGTCTTATATTAATTTTTGCTCTAAAAGATGCATTAAAGCGGATTGTCCAACTAGGTCTTATTTTCGGGGAAACACGGTATTATTAGTATATATATATATATATATATATATATATATTGCAAACACTTGTATGCAAATGCATATACTACATGATATATATATAGACCTGGGAAAAGGTGAATTTTAGGGTAGATCAGCAGGAAGAAATTTATTAGTAAATGACTGTGTGGTTCTTAAATTATTTTAAATCCCTCTTGCCCATACTTCCCGAGTTAAGTTGAGGTGAGATACTGAATGGTTTCAAGTGGCCCTGAGTTCACACAGGTAGGGGAGGAACACTGAGGGCAAGGAGCCAGGCAGAAGAATTAGTCTTGTGCAGGAAACACAGGCAGATTGATTTTTATAAAGAGAAGCATTTTTAATTTAATTCCCTTTGCACCTGTTCCTCTGCCTGGGCTCCCTGTTATATTAAATTCTAAAATAGCTATTATCACCATTTGTTACAAAGGTGATACAGAATAATCAAGCAGATCCCTGGAGAAATTACACAAATTCCCTAATTCTGCAAAATTATTCACTGAGTCCAGAAGGGGGTTCCACATGCTCCCCTACTGTCTCACCCATGTTAGACAATTAATTTCCTGGCTCAGGTATATCTATGACATCAATGGAGTTAGGAATGGTCAAACTGGGAGATGCCTCGGTGACAGTGATGGGAAGCTTGGCATTTTCCAATGCAATTAATTTCTCAGTGTTGATGGGAAGAGCCAATATGACTCAGCAGTTTCTACCACTTCTTTTTTGTGTATGGATAGTTCAGTGCGAAACATTAGGAGGCAGAACAGGTTAGAAGAGACAGCGGTTTGGGAAGGAGGTAGGTGTGGACCCTACAAGAGGAGATAGGGAATTGTGTTGCTGGAAGCTCCAAAACATGGTTTCCTTCAACTAAGGAAATTTCCCAAGAGGCAAACCAGAATGCAAAAATCTACTGCAATCTTCCCTCTGATGGCGGAAACTGGGTCTAATTAAGCTTGTGATATAGGTACCGAGCATAGAGCTTGGCACATAGAAAGCTCTAAAAATATCTTATTTCTCTTTTTTGAAAGACTGGAGAAAAAAACTGAAATATATTTGTGTTGTTTACTTGTTTATTAATATTTGTTTATTTTCCTGCATAGTTGACCCTATTGCCATCCTCTGGTGAAGACCAATTTCCAGAATATTTCAGCCTGCCAATGAGAAAGCATGTGAGCCAGAACAGATCTCAGAGTAGTGGCCCAAATCACCCCTGCCAGAATGTCCAGTAATGGTAACTGGTTACTATATCTGCCCAGCCCCTAACTGAGCTTCAACTGTTCTCTGGTATTTCCCTTTCTTTATCAGGTCTGCTGCTTTCCTTTGTATCCACTGGCTTTGCAAAGGAAACAAGACAGCAACTAAAGGGAATGGAAAAAATATGGGTTATCAGGTAGTGTTTGCCTGGTTTAAATCCAAGCTGCACATCTCTAGCTAATTTCTGTTCCTCCACGTTTCCTTCCTGTTTTAGATCCTGGCCTATAATGACATCTACTTCCTTGGGTTGTGATGTAAGTTACCTGACATGCAAATGTAATCAGTGTGGATCCAAAGTTGGAAGCATAAGTCAGGGGTGTTAGGCACATGTAATACCTATGTAATACCATCTACATCAGCTAGAAATTGGACGAACGTGTCTTGAAGGAGCTGTGCAGGACTAACATTCCAGGATTCTAACTTTCTATATCCAGCAAATCTAGGCATTGGCCACACTCACTTCAGTCATATGCTGCAGAAACACAAGGGAAGTATATTTCCATACTGGGGCCTAATTAGCATGAGACCCTTTGTTTCAACCCAAATCGGGGACATACATAAAAAACTAAAAAAACAACAATCCTGCATTTTGAAAACTTGTTTTGGTTGTTGCTATTAAAAATTCTAAAGTGTGTTGTCTTTTAAGATTCATTAAATATCCCATGATATAATATCTGCCTTGGACAACACATACGTAGTAGAATGTAACATTACATATTGCTTAAATGACAAACTGCACTGACCACAAGCAATGGCTTCCATGGGATTCAAATAGAGTATCTGCAGAATAGTTAGTATATAGTGATAAATGTAGATGCCCTGGGATGCTTGCTAAAGAGAGAAATAGAGAGTATTTAAAATGCCATTTTAGGTAATGGAAATAAGAATCTTTGGAAGTGAATCTGCTTTCTCAAGTACTATTTTTAACATTGGTTACATGTGCTCTTCATTTTTTTTTTTTTTAATAGGACATTTCATGGATAAAAAGTATCTTGCAATCTCTCTAATTCTCTGTTAGAGGGGAAGAAAAAGTCTGCAATATTTTTAGGAGACAGCTCTGTGGTATAATAGTATGAAGTGAGATTAAGTTACCACCCCCCTTGGTAACAAGACCTCTGTTGAAAGCAACTTCCTTTTTGTGATTTTCCCTGAGCTGGTTATACATTGGAGTAGGTCATGATGCTAAGGATACTAAGGTTTGGGTTTTGTTTTTTTATTAAAAATGTGATTTATTTTTTAAATTACAGATATAGGATGCCACCCCCAAAAAATATTGTACCTTAATGAATTGTTTCAAGGCAAATTCCCATGTAAGAAATAACTTCGTCTGCCACCCGAAAAGCCCCATCCCATCTGCCTCATCCCAAACATACTCCCCTCCCCCTCCACAAACTGCTGATTTTAAAATAATTGCTTTCTTGATACTCTTTTTGTGTTTAGGAATGAACACTATAGTTTAGCCTGCTGATTTTTTGTAACTGGTTATATCTTTTAAATCTTTTTTAATCCACAGGTTCTTTCGCCCTTATTTATTTATTTATCTGTACACTTTCCCACAGTCTGGAGTTTGTGATTGTAGCCTCTGCATTAGGCTCTCCTTCCATCACTTTAGTGAGACTGTAATTGGAGCGGTGTTTTTCCAGGAGGCACATTGAGACTGGTTTTGTTCTTTGATGTTAGCAGCTATTGATGCTTAATGCCTAAGTCCACTAAGTAACTAAGGTTTGAAAATGTTGATATTTAAATTTCTATATTTCCTTACATGCAAATTAAATAATTCTATAAAGAATCACTTGTTCTCATCTCCTATTTTGTTACCCAAAGGTACAGTTTATATAGGCCAGGCAGAATAGAAGCTTAATAATTTCTATTTACTTACTAGTTTTCAAAATAATGAATTTTTTTCTATCATCTCTCAAAGATAACCATTAAAAAAATGGCAGTATGAACTCATGGATTTAAACTTATCTAGGTTTTAATTGATTACCATTATTAACTGTGTAGAAGATAAAATAGTCCCATCTTTGAGACTGATATTTTTCAATACAAAAAAGATATTGACTAATGTTATTGATTAATGACTCTTTTGAGTACTTTATGTATCCAAACTGATGCTCCCAAAAGTCCTACAAACTATTGTTTCACAGGTGAGAAAGCTGAGGCACAAAAAGTTTAAGTAATTTGCCCAACTTCCCTCAGCTAGAAGCAATAAAGCTACACTAGATAGCAGGGTTATTTTACTCTTTAAGCACTTTGCTCTATTCATTGTGGTACAAGTTTACTCATCAGTTTTTCAGATACTGTCTCATTCAGCAAAACATCTATGTGAGTTAGCAAATCTAACTTGATCCCCATTTCGTGTTACCAAGGAACAGAGATGCCGAGAAGTGAAGTGGTTAGTTCCGAGTTGGCTATGTGACTCCTAAGGGACAAAACCCAAACTCTAGCCTGGGTCCTGGTGCCCCTTGAAGCAACGCTGTCCTTCCCAAGGTTTGATCACTACAGTTAAAGGGAACCTAGGGACCACCATGGGCCTGAATGTCAGAGATCCCAGTTCCAGGTGGCACATTTGTTTTACATATGCCTTTTAGGGAAGAGTAGTCAGTTTTGCAGCAAACATCAGTATCCTAGGAATGTTGCAAATCTAAAGGCCAAGTCAGAAAGCTTTCTAAAATACTGTGTTTCCCTGAAAATAAGACTGTGTCTTATATTAATTTTTGCTCCAAAAGATGCGTTAAGGCTTATGTTCAGGGGATGTCATCCTGAAAAATCATGCTAGGGCTTCTTTTCTGGTTAGGTCTTATTTTCGGGAAAACACGGTAGGAGACACAGGGAGCTGTGACCAGGTGAGTGTCCATCTGCAGTTAGGTGTCTCAGTGCCTCATTTTCACTTCAGGATGATACACTTAATTACTGTAGTTTCTACAAAGTTTCATCATTTTCTTCCATTTTCTAAAGAAAAAAAAAAATAGACAGGTGGATAACTAGTAAGACCCCCCCCATCACTCCCAGTCTATATTTTCTAATGAGATGGGTATATGTTACAAAATCACACACATATCTACTTCTCTCTGTCCTCTCATAGTACAGAAACTTCTCTATCTCCCCTTTAACTCTACAGTACATCTGTACTCACTGTGCACCCCTGAATCATCAACTTCTTTTATAAATGGAGGTATTTACTGGAGAGAACTTTTAAACGCAGTTTAAATACAGTTACCTGTTATTTAAGTTGGGAATGCTAGCAGCATTCTGGAAGGTATTTTTGGAGAGGTCAAAAGGAAAAACACAGCCTTTAAGGTTCTTAATAGAACAGGTAGCTGAATGTGAAAGCAGCCGTGGAAGCTTATTACACGCATATATCCTGGAAACAGGAGCTAGGAATACTCACGGAATGACTCATAGAAGTCTGAATTAGGGGAGGGGGGGTAGTTACTTAAAATAAAGTTTCTTGTTAGTTACTTGAGATAATAAAAATTTCTTTCACAATCACCCAGCTTTAATATTGAGATAAGGCACATTTCCATCCCCCTCACCTCATGATATTTAAGTATATGTACACCTGCCTAGATATTTTGTTTGTTTATCTACAAGATTTAATTAGGCCTCTAAAAAAAAACAGCAGCTCATAAGACAGCTATGATATTTCAATTTAATGCAAATCTACAGACTTAATTGCCTCCAGTGGCAAATAGGCTGCATTTCAAAATCCTCAGGAACTGAGATCATCTGTTAAATGTTAGTACATTTTTACACAGGGCATTCGAAGAGTGGGTTTACAAAAAACAAATGCATCAAATGCTACACTTGTTAAAGTGTGGAATTAAATTTTGAAATGAAGGTGAATTAAAATTAAGAAGTAGATAGATAAACTTCTTGATTCCACAGTATGTTTTAAGTGGAATTGCCTTGGGAATGGAAATTAGCCTCTAAAAAAAAAAAAAATCAAACTAGCTACTCTGAAGCATATATAATGACCTCATACATATATAATTGGGATAGAATCTCAACCTACAAAAGTGCAAGGGGTCTCTGTTCACGTCATTCTTGGAGCAGGTGGCCTCTCCTGAAGGCTGTGACATTTTCTGCATGTTCCTTTGTTCCTAAGGCTCTTATGATCATAAAAAGGAATACCCTGAGGACCCCTGCAGGAACTCAGATATACCCAGAAATACTGGATGAGATTATCTTCCAATTGAAAAGTACAAGGAAGGCTCCCACAATTCTAGTCATAATGTAACAACATGGAATCAAACTAAATCCCCAACAATAGAGGATTAACTTAATACATACAATTGGATGTTATGCAGCCATTAAAGAGCAATGCCAGAGACCAGTATTTATTGACATGCTAAGTCATGAGTTATATGTGTATTTTGATGTGAAAGCGGCAGTTAAAAGATGAGTATTATAGTTCAATTCATTTCCTCCTCATCTCATCCTCATATAGTGTGGTGCTGCACTTCCTATTTGTCTCCTGGCAGTGAGCTGGCCTCTCAACTGTGCTGCTTCCTTCCACTCCCTCACTATGTCCGCCTTCTTCCCCACCCCCCATCGCCCCAAAATCCCTCAAATGTCTCAACTTCAATTATTTGGGAACTAACAAACTGAGATATGGCTAGTTCATCTTTAGAGGCGATCTGAAATCAGCAATCCCTTGCTATTACTATTTTGCACTAGAACCTCTCTTTTTGTACATCTCAGTTATAGTCCATGATCCAACATCAAAATGGTATCTTTTCAAATGTGAATTGCTTATTCCTTTGTAGTTCTGGGGCAGCATATTGGTTGAACCCAACTGTGCAGTTTCTCTATGTCCACACACCAGGGGTAGAACATCGCTGGGAAAACCTCTTAAACCAGATTACTTTCCTTTATATTAAAAATGAGTCGACCTGTCTAATACTTTTACCACAATTATCGAATAAGCTCATTTTTACACTCTCAAAAACAACTAATTCATACATTGTCTTCTCTCTTAAAACCCGGTGACAATCTTAGGCTCTCTCACTTCTTCGCTGAGCTTGCTTTATCCTTCATTGAGAAAGTGGAAGGTTTCAAATGGAAACCCCCTTATCTTCCCAATAACAAACCTGAAAATCCATTTCCTGAAGTCCTGTTTTTTCTTTTGGCCTTTTGTTAAAATTAATTTAAGGTCCTGCCTCTTACCAAGGCTTCATGCTCAAGATCCCTTTCCTGCATACTTTCTCAAGGATTCAGCAATTTAATTACTCCCTCTTTTTGTTGAAACATAAATATGGCTTTCTCAAATAGTCCTTGGTAACATTTTTTAAACATAGTTTAGAAAGAAAAAAAAAACACACCTAATTTGCTTCTCCTATATCTCGAAGTACCACCCTGTTTCTTCTGCCTGGTGTTTTTCCTACACTCGTATTTCTTTAAAAAGTCATTTATGTTTTCTGTCACTAACCTTCTCTCTGCATTCTTCAACCATTGCAGTTGGGATTTCATCTAAACCACTTCAGAAAACTGTTCTTGTCAAGGTCACTAAATTCAATTGCTCTGCATTTGTCTTCATCTTCTAACCTCTCAGCTCCAATTGACACATTTGATGACTTTCTCCCACTTAAAACATTCTCTGGTCTTAACTTGAGTTACAGCTCACTTTTCTGGAGCATTCCTATTTCTCAGGCTATTACTTTACAACATAACTTGAAAGCTACTTTTCCTGTACGCAATCTTGAAATTTTTAGTTCTACAGGCTCTTCCACCTCCTTGTTTATTGTCCTTTCATATGCTGTCTCATTACATTGCAAAGCTTTAAACATGTTAGAGTTTTAGACATAGAGAAGTCATTTCAGGCCATGTGTTCTACTGCTACTCAAATCATTCTGGCGTACCTGTTGCTTCCAACAATAAAGTTGGGGCATGAATCAAATTTCCATGTGCTCATTGGAAAATCTAGAAAGGGCTGCTTCATCTCTCACACCATTGTAACGCATGAACATAATCCTGAGAAGTGGGAGTGTGTCAGCTGCAGAGGCGCCAGTCCTAGTGGAAGACTCTTAGCCAATGGCTTCAGCTATGTGTGGCCTGGCTTTGCCCTTTCTCTTTTCTCTGGTTGGAATATACCTTTGAAATTGTGATTTTCATTCAGCAAATCTTTATTGATCATAAACATGGCACTGAGCTGGGGACAGAGACAGTAATAATAGCAACCCTGATGTAGAATTTAGTCTGGGCTAGACATGTCCCCAAGTCCTGTAATATGTGAATTCATTTAATCCTTACTTTACCACATTTTATATATGAGGGACCTAAGACTCAGTAAGATTTTAATTAATTCCCCCAGTTCAAAAGGCTGGTAAGTGGAAGAGCTGGCTTTTACCCAAGGAAATTTGGCTCCAATGTCCTTGAGTTCACTGGCTGGTAAGAAGAAACTGAGCAATTGCCACATTACAATGTGGTAAAATCTGAAACAGGGGTTTGGAGCATGTGGGAACCACAGGGAGGGAGGTCCTTACTCTGCCTGGGAAGGATTCCCATGGGTGATATAATTTGAACCAGGCCTTAAGAAAGGATAGGACATTTCTATCAGAGGAGTAGGAACAATCTCCGCAGAGGAAAAGGGATATGCAAATTGCAGAGTTAGGGAAGGGTGTGGTAATCACGACGCACTCATTGGCGTCCAGGGTGCCTGAGCACAAGCTTGTGTTCATGCTGCTGTGTGGAGATGGTTCCGTGCTATGCAAAGACATGAGCCTGGTGATCAGCAGACTTGGATAGAGTGTCTTACTTCCTTCCTGATCTCTATTATAAAGTGATTAGACAAGAAATATCTCTCAGGTGCCTCTCAGCTCAGATTTTCTGTAATTACAGAGAACCCCAAAGAAATCAAAAGTATCACCCTAAAATTCCAAACAAAGATACTTTTGCTGCAGATGAAGCCAGGTGGCTCAAGGCTGGTTTTGTGCCCTCACCTTCCATTGAATATCACTGAAAGGTAGGGTGAGCAAAGATCAAGATTGCCTGGGTCTGCAGGGGTTCCTGGGTTGTGTTATTTTCAGCGCTCAAAAATATGGAAGTCTCAGGCAAACCAGGATAAATTGGTTGCCCTACCTGAAAGGCCAGTGAATGTGACACGATCTTAGAACAAAAACAAGGTTCATGATGTCATAATACGTAGAACTTGAATCAGTGTATCTGTAAAGTATAAAATAATGTTGAGATATCTTGAGATAGAGACATGTTTATTTCATTTTTTCATTAATTTTACCTACTGGTAAAATTCAGCTTATTTTATCAGTTTGTGTTATCTGAAAGGACTGCTTTTGAACCTAACACCTTATGTTTGGATCTTCTTGTTTCCTCTCTCTACTGGATATATATTTTCTGTTTTTTTTAAATTATTATTTCTGCAAAGGAAGTAACTATTCTGCTTATTTCAATATTACATTTTCCCTCTGAAGACATTGAATAATACATAAAAAGATAGCAAAATATTAAAAGTCACCTAAAATCATGCCGCTCTTAAGATTATCACCATCAATACTTTGTTGAATATACTTGTATGCGTTTCTTTGCACATATGCGTATGTTATTTATGTATCTATAGCATTTAACACATTTGGGATCATATAATTAATATATGTTGTTTTCACTATGGACTTCTTTATTCTGATTCATTTTTTTCCCTCATTGACATATGTTTATTCTTTCTCCCTACTACCTCCTAGGTAAATATGGTAACCACTGTTAATTTCTTGGGTCATATCCTTCCATTTAGTTTAGGTCCTCAAGATGAGGATGCCAAGACAGGATTGCATGTGAACAAGATATATTAAGGGAAATGCCTCTGAAAGTTCAAGGGAAAACAACCAGAGAGGCTGGCGAGAACCTTTAGATAGGTCTAACTGCTGAGAAAGGTAGAAAGACACTGAGGATGCAGTATAGTTCTAAGAAAGTTGGGCAAAACCAGTGAGGAATCAATTAGCCAAATTCACCCAGTTGACAACTTGCATGAAGGGACCTACCTAACTAATCAAGTCATTGGCTGACAGCAGCCTGAAGAATGTATGACTTCAGCATGAACAAGGACTGGACCCAAAAGGATAACAGGTCAGTCTGTTTGCTACAGCAGAAGGTCTGAACAGCTCATAGCTTTCTCCACGTTTGTATAGCAATATACAAGTTCACATGTGTACATACTGGGCTTTAGTCATTGCTTTTACAAATGCAAGATCATTTTATATACACGCCTCTGAATCTTAATTTTTGTCACTTAACAAAAATTAATTATCATGAACTCCACCCAAGTAAAGCAATGTATAACTCATTTATTTTAAGGGATATCATATTTTATAATACTTACAAATCAAAAATCATTCAAGCTGTTTTATATTGATGGGAATTCTCTTACAGTCTTAAATGTAAAATAATATAATACACTTGTAAAGAAGAACTATATATGCATATATATGGTTGCTTTCATTTTAATTTGAGCATTTAATCCATCTAGAATATGTTTTGTTAGGTGGCATGAGATCGGATTTGAAAGTCAGTTGTCATTCTTCCATTTTTCTTGGGTTTGCAAAATTTTGTTGACATCATTAGTCCATTGTCCTCATCCTTCCTATTGTCTTTATCATCAGGTATTCATGTTTTGAAACATATCTTTATTCTCATTTTTGTTTAGAGGAATAAGTAGAAATAAAAATGTCAGTATAAAATATTTCATACTGTGTTCTTAAAAATGAACTATCGACTCATTTATCCAGTTCAAAAAGTTTAGTTTTCCATTTGTAATTACACACTAAGAAATAAATGAATTCTCAGATAGTTGACTTTTTTTTTTTAATTTTCTCTTTGTATTTAGAAATAAGATATGTCATTACTTAAGTCCAGACCTTTTTTATGCTTTTTGATGCAATTTAATAATTTCATTCTTAGAGGTGCTAAATTTTCTTATTAAACTAATTCCTATGTAAGTGATACTTTTGTCACTTGTGAGAATAGAATGTTTCCCATTTTGACTTATATCTGGTTATTGATAATGCAGACAGAAGCCATTTATTTTGGAAATGTATCATATAATTCCTCTCTCAATTAGTTCTTTTTTAATTTGCTGCCTTATTTTACCTAGATTTTCAGCATATATTGTTTTTTTCTCCTGATCTTTACCTGGATTTATTAAAAATGTTCTATCTTATTTTTTTTAATTAATTAATGTATTTATTTTTAATTAGTTTATTGGGGTGACAGTGGTTAGTAAAGTTACATAGGTTTCAAGTGTACAATTCTGTAATACATGCTCTATATATCACATTGTGTGTTCACCACCCAGAGTCAGTTCTCCTTCCATCACCATATACTTGATCCCGTTTACCCTCATCTCCCACCTCTCTTCCCGCTTAACCTCTGGTAACCACTAAACTATTGTCTGTGTCTATGAGTTTTTATTTCTTTATCTTAATTTAAATAAAGCAATACTGATAGGACTCTTCTTATTCAGATTTTAATGGAAATGGATTTACTGTTTTACTTTTCAAAAGTTATATTTCTCACACCCCTATTACTATTTTAATTTCATTTTAAAATAAGAAATGATTACCTGATTATAGTAAATAATTTAATGTATTGAAATATTTGTATGACTTCTCTCCTTTAATTTTCCATAAAATATGAGTCTGATATGCCTCTAACATATTTATCTACTGAATCACTATACTAAATCACTATTGGACTCTGTGGTAGTATTTTATTGATTAATGCATCTATGTAGACATATATATATATTCGTATAAATATTCCTCTTCTATAATTTTCCTTTGTACTATCTTTATTTAGATTGGTTTTTAATTTCATTCTGCTTTATAAAATGAATTGAGGTATCCATCTTTTCTTAGAGCCTATAAAATTTTAATTATCTTTGTAATTATCAGTTATTTAAAAGAAGCCAAGACCCATAAGAAGAAACTAACTTGCTCTAGTGCCTTTTGGGGGAGGGAAGAGTAAAATCTTTAATCACTATGCCAACATCTTTTATAGTAACTGGCCTATTCAAATTTGCTGCTTTTCCTTTGGTAATTTTCCTGCTTTTAAATTTCTAGTATGTCATCCTTTCCTTCTGGACTTTCAAATTTATTGGTGTAATTGAAATCTCTTAATTCCATGTTTTATCAGGAGACTGAACCAAAGCACAGCTATAACTTGGAAATCATGGATGGCCATGATCTATGATTAAAGATTACACCAAGTTAGATTGAAGTGAAACAAACGGGTAGAAAAAATCCCCGAGGAGGCAAATAACTCAGCAATTATACTTTCTGTATTCCCGCACAACCCTCCTGTTCTTTTTAGCAGGCCATCACTAATATGCATACCAGCAGTTCAATTCCAAGTATCATGCCAGATTCCAACCGAATTTCTCAGTTTCACCAGATGAATCCATTTCCTACCCCATCATACTCTCTGTCTCTCACGCACTCACCCCTGTAAAATTATCCTAGCTGTTATACTTACAGAAACTGAGGAGAATTTGTAGAAGTGAGAAGGGGTTAGCTCATGAAAGGTCTTTAAACTATGATACGCCATTTGGACTCTAATATGAGGGCAGTGGAGTAGGGCACAGCATTACGTTAAGCGCAAAGTTACTTAGTGAGACTGGTTTATTAAAATTCTCTAGTTGTTTTCTCTTAAAGTGGTGGCTAAAAGCACAAGTCTTAGAATTAGACCAGCCTTCCTACATTCATTAGCCTCATGACTTTAAGCCTCAGTTTCCATGTCTTAAAATGAGGTTACTAATCTGGTTTTCACAAGGGATATCTAAAATAATAAAACGATAACATATGTATAAAGTGCTTACCGTGTTTCCCCGAAAATAAGAATGGGTCTTATATTAATTCTTGCTCCAAAAGATATGTTAGGGCTTATATTCGGGGGATGTCATCCTGAAAAAGCATGCTAGGGCTTATTTTCTGGTTAGGTCTCATTTTCGGGGAAACATGGTATTACATGGTCGGTGAACACTCAGTAAATGGTTGGTATAGTCAATCATCACGATCATTATCTTCATTGCTGTCATCATTTCTGTTTTCCTAATGTAGGAAACATATGAATATGGTCTTATTAACGGGGCCTATATATTTTTCCTACGGACTTGATAGTGGAGAGAAATGAGAGCAGAGCTGGTCTCAAGGTCTGTTCTACTACCAACTGATATGGACTGTTCAGTTTTTGTTTTTGTTTTCTTTTTCTTTTAAGTGTATTTGTTAAAAAGCCTCTGTTTTGGTTTAATAGTTTGCTGTAAAAACTGCATTCTAATTGCTATAATTTCTGTGTTTCTGATGAAAAGGATTAATGGAATAGTAATCATAGAGATAAAGAAACAAAGAATTGGCATTAAATTTTTCTGAAACACAGTCAGTCCCTCTGTAGTTTACAGATAGCATCTCCTTCTAAAATACAGTGGGTTGTTCTATAGTCAGGGTAACACTCAATAGCAGCTGTAACAAATAACCCAACAATTCCATAGCTTAACATAATACAAATTCCTTTCTTACTCACATCATGGTCTCCTGGGTAGCTCTTTCTTTGGTGTTACTTGGGGATCTACTCCCTCCATCTGCTGTGTGGGAGTCCTCCACTTCCAGCTTCAAGGATGACAGAAACAGTGTGGCAGTGGCACGCTGGCTCTTTACTCCCTCATTCTCAAAATGATACACTTCAATTCCAAGCACATTTTAATGGTCAGATCTTAGTCACATGGACACATACAACTGCCTGTTTCAGCCTCCTGATAACTGCACTCAGGCTTTGTTGTGTCCAGGAAAGGGAAAATAGATACTTTAGATGCAGAGATGCAGACAGGCAAGTGTATATATATATATATATATATATATATATATAAAACAGTTGAATAAGATTTAAGTCATGACATGCAAATTCATAAATAATCTTTTTTTAAAAACTTTAATGCAATTATGAATAGACAACTGTACTCCACTGAAACCTACCAAGGTCAAAATTGTGATATTTTCCACTCATTTTACATTTTTGTCCACATATATAAGAGGGGGAAAAATGGAATATATATATATATATATATATATATATATATATATATATGCCTAATAATGGAATACTGTTGACCTATTTTCCCTTCAGGATTCTACAGACAATTTTTAACTAAAATGAAATGTATCCTCATAAATTAAAATGTGATTAAATTAATTAAGAACATATTTTTTTCACACCAGTAACCATTATCTAGGTGGTTTTTATTATGTTTAATGATCCTCGTGCTATCATTATTTTCACCTCTCATAGTCAGCCTACAGTCTGAGTCTCTTTTCTAATTTTTGGGATTGTGGTAAGTTTCTATTTTTTATATCATCTCTTTGATGTTTTGACAATTTCAACATTTTAAAAATATTTAATAATTGAATTGTTATTTATTTGAGTATCTTAATTAAGCTGTTTGTTTGACTAGAGATCATACAATATGATAATGTTCCTAAACAATTTTCATAAGTGTTTTAATAATATTTAAAAATTAATATGCACCTCTGCTTCTATAAACTTTCAACAAATAATAAATAAGGGGCTATTTTTGGAGGAACAGTTGTTGTTTTGTTTTTTTTCTCCCTCAGGTATATTGCTAACAGCTAAAAAGTTCAGATAATGAATGAAAGTTCACTAATCACTTTTCCATGTGCTCACATTCTTTGTATAAACTACTGATTGATGATGTCTCATCCTTTCAATCAGAAATTCATTTGGAGAAAGGAAAAAGTGTTTGTGAATGCTTGAGTTGAGGCTGTCAGTGTTATTATTTTGCATAATTATATTGTCTGTTGATTCATTTTCCATATTTCTTTGGATGACACTTCTCCTAAATTGATTAAAACTTCCATTTTATAGTCTATTTGAATTCAAATTTTGCTTCAGAAATTCTGCTTTGATTGGACATTTTGATCCATCATTTTCCAAGGGCATTTGTAGGAACAAGAAAAGAAAGTATACAAGGTGTGGGACCTAGAGTTTTCCACACTACTTTGATCCCTGTACCATCTATTAGCTAGTTGGAGTTATGCTCTTTGATATGCCATTGGGAGAGGGTTCAAGTCTTATAAAGGGTAGTAAGTTGACTAACAT
Organism: Rhinolophus sinicus; assembly: GCF_036562045.2. Taxonomy (NCBI): domain Eukaryota; kingdom Metazoa; phylum Chordata; class Mammalia; order Chiroptera; family Rhinolophidae; genus Rhinolophus; species Rhinolophus sinicus. The sequence goes on from NC_133757.1 coordinate 57,683,480, forward strand.
TGGCAACCTCTTTGAGAGATGATGAATAGAATTAACCTTTGAGCCTAATGTTTCCCAGCATAATCCTGGCCCAACTTTCATCCAGGTGAAAAGTCTACTGCAGAACTCTCTTATCTGACATCCTGCCTGTATTTCCACTTGAGCATACAGAAATGGAAGTTCTTAGCTGCTAACTCTTCAAGTTTGTTGCTCTTAAGATTATGAATGGACCTAGACACAGACTGCTGATTTTCCACAATACTATCCTGTTGTGCTGAGTGTTTCAGCATATCCTGACACCTCAGCACTATTACTGCTAAAGTAAAAAAATATGGGGGTGGTTTCTTTGCTGTGAGATGCCATTCTCTGAGTGCTCACTATCTTCATAACTCAGCAGGAATACTCTCTGGAATACAAAGAGAATAAAAGATAAAAGTCACTTTCCTAATTAGTGCATTCTTTCATTCCTGACTCAAGTATTGAGTGCTTTCTTGGTGATAGCTTCTAGTGAGACCCCAGAAATGCAGAGAAGAGCAACTCCCATTCTCTGTGCTTAGATGACTGATATAATATTAGGAGAGGGCACAGTGAACACTGTTGGGAGCAAGGTTCTGGAAGATTCCACAGAAGGTGATGGTTCTCTAGGAATTTGCCATATGGATTAGAAGGGGAAGTCCATCCCAGGCAGAGGAAGCATCAAGAAGAGTGAAAATAGCATGGAATAATACAAGCATATGGGAAACGAAGTTGTGTGGAAAGCCCAAGTGTGAAGTATAGGGTAAAATGTCAAGTAGGCAGAACAGGTGGCCAGACCTTACTACAGAGAATCATTGTTACTCTTTCCTTACATCTTTGGTCTTCTAGGCATGTTACTCTGAGTACACGGAGGGCAATATGTGTTCACACTTGGCTGTTGACAACCAGGAAATGGTTGTCAACAACCATTAGTTAGTTAGGCCCTAACTCCAGCAGACTGAGCCTCAGAACCTAGTTAATAGCTAGTGGGAGCCTACTGCAAGCAACTTTCTCAGGATTTTCATACTGGGAGGCCAGGTTATATATAGTTTCTATGACTTATGGTAAAGAGTTTTGTCCTCTATCCCCACCTCTCACCAAGAAAAATAAACAAACAGAGAAAACACAGCTGATATTTACAGAACCAATGCTGTCCATGCTCCCGTATCCAGACTGTGTTTTCTGAAAGCATGAACTACAAACCTTAGAGAGTTATGTAGTCACAACGTTACTTCCCTTCCCAGAAAACAGATGTTGGCATGTAGGTCACTCCCCAGTGGACTATAAGCAGTATAGCAGAGACCTATCAGTCTCCCTTATTTTTCTGTTTGATTTTTATCTTTTGATGGGTAGTGACACGCTCAGACACAGATTGAAGATCTTGGAACACAGGTCCATCCTCAATCGTAAGACACTAGAAATGTCCATGGCCTGGCTCCCTAGAGATGATTTGATTCTGTCTATGGTGACAGTACTATTAGCTCCTGATCAAGGATTTGACAGCAAGACCTGGGTTGAAATTCCTCTTGTTCTACTACTTAATAACTCTAGAGCACATGTGGCAAGTTACTTAACTTGTGACTTGGTTTCCCTTCCATAAAATGAGATAATGCATGTAAAACCACATTTTATAATGTCAGATACTTAATAAGAACCTAATAAATTATTATTTCTATTTTCATGGCTTGGTCTGTGATCCCAGGGAAAGACGGCAAGCATGTTTTTTGGGTTTTGTTTTGTTTTTTGGCTTTTTTGTTTTTCATTTGTTAACCATTCAATAAGTATTTGTTATTAATTTATTTAAATTTCTTTAAATGTAACCATTTTGCTTTGGTTTGCTTCTTTTGGGAGTATATATATATATATATATATATATATATATATATATGTATTCTTTTTTTTTCAATGTATAAATTCTCAGACAAGAAGAAAAAATTCATGATGGACCATGGAGTTGCATATGTGTGATATTGTAGGTGTTGGAATAATTAAGAAGTGAAGGCTAATCCTCTATATCAGGGGTGTCCAAACTTTTTTCAACAGTTTCACCAAGGGCCATATGAGGTAAAATACACAAACAGCCGGGCCACTCACTCGAGGTGAAGTGTGTATTGCCTCACCTGATTTATTTAAGTAAACTAAATATAGTTTTGGAATTTGCTGCGGGCCAATTAACAATAGATTGCGAGCCGCAGTTGGCCCACAGGCCGCAATTTGGACACCCCTGCTCTATATTGTGAAAAGTTCTATGATAAAGGAAAAAGGTATGGATATAGAGTCTGAAACTAATTGTTTAAGGAAATCTCAAGAATGCAATTTGGTTTATGAAGTTATAAATTACCCATTGAGGTAGAAAAGGAAAAGCAATACTTGAACAACTTATATTTCTATACCAAAATACTCTGATCAACTTAGATTTTGAAAGCAAAGACAATGTAGGGAATGTTCATATGAATATTGCAGTTTTTTGTCATCTTTATGATGTAGTTTTATAGCACCAGAAAACTAGGACTGATGCATTAACTTACCTGGTTGTAAATATTAAATCAATAAAAAGAAGAACTTACTAAAAATTTTTTTTAAAAACAGTAGTTATCTGAAACACAGTAGGCTTTGTTAGTGGCAGGTTGTTTAGTTCAATGCAAGATAATCCCTTGCAATGGTATTTTGCTCTGCTGTAGTAACAAATAAATTCCAACGTTCTGGTGGCCTAATAGTAAGGCCATTTGTTTTTTCACATAGAGTTGCTGTAGTTCTGGCGACTCTTCACACCAAATATCCTATAAGCAGATTCTACAGGAATCACACTTTTCATTTCTGACTCCTTCATAGTCTCCTTTAAAAAGCGGAAGCAGATGGAGGAGGCCCCCCATTCTAAAAACCTCATCCTGATAATGAGGCACCACTTCCTGTTACTTTCCTCTCTCCCAGTATTTATTTTTATGTATCCTACCCACAAGGAAGTCTCGGAAATATTATCTCCCTGTGACATAAGGAACACAGCACTCTCTTGACCACTCAAGGTTCCTTGTGATGGTTGGACTAAAGGACAAACCTAAATCTGATGTCTGAAATTTCCAAGATTAATAATTGTGCTTTCTGAAATTTACCTAACAAATCTTTACCTAACCAGTGCCTGCAAGAAGGGTGCTTAAATTGAAAAATTATGCACTAAACATAGTTAAACTTTAGTATCTGAACAGGCATAAAAAAACTGTGTTGTATCACATACACATGCAATGCCCAGATATGTATGAGCAGCAAGATGCTTCTCTTGTAAATCTTTTCTGTATAGACACTTGACATTTGTTTTGCTTGCCGAAAGCAAGCTCTAATAGCTCACCTAGGGAACTAATATATTGAGACAAGTATATGCAAATCGATCTTCTATGCATGGTAGTTCTACCTCTATAAATGATTCCACATTCCTCCTTGCCATCTATGGGACCTTAGTCCTCCTTCTCCCTTCATTGAATCATCCTAACTTTTGTTGATACTGCTTCCAAATGTTTCTTCTTATGTAGCTGTTTTTTACCATTCCAAATGCCTTTTTTTTTTTTCATGATGAGGGCCATTATATTTCGCTGTTGAACTAATTAGTAAACTCACATGTGTTCCACCTTCCTCTAGCACCTCTTCTTATGCAAAAGTCATCTACTGAAAGCTGGGGATAGTAGACCATCGTAATTAAGCACACGAGTTCTGGAGTGAGACAACCTGTAACCTTGGACAATTTTCTTAACCTTTATCCCTATTTTTATCATCTGTTAAATGGGAAATAATAAGATCTCAGAAGCTTAAAAGCAGGGTGATAATCTAAATAATTTACAGTTGGAACATCATGAAACGAACGAATTAGAACTCATGCAGGCCAGAGCTGGACTCTTGACGTACCAGCTAATCCTTAATTGCTGGGTCATGGGAGGTTCAGCATCATGCCTGAGAATGGACTAAAGAGGCATGGGCATGGAGGAGGTTACACTAAGTTTAGACAATGGTTACTTGCCAACAGTACAGAAATTGTTCAATATTTTAATTTTAATATAAACTACCTATCAGTTGAACATCAGCTTTAGTTTAGTGAACTCATTGATAGGATTGAACACAATGTATAATCAGCCTAGGTCAGATAACAAATAAACCCAGTCTCCAGGTGTTTACAAAATAAAAGTTTATTTCTCACCCACAAAATGTCTGCAGTTGGATCCTGTTGTCATAGACTTGGCTAGGGAAGAGAGCCCAGAGATTTGTCCATCAGTTGTAGAATGCTATCCTTGGAGGCGACACCCATTACTTTTGCATATATCTTATTGACCAAACCAAGTTGCATTGCCATACCCATCTTGAAGAGGGTGGAGAAGTGCAGTCTTCTGTGTGCTCAGAAGAGATAAGTCGGACATATTTGTGAACCATCATAACATCTACAAACACAGTGTCTATCGTGTTGTTATGTATTCTAATTATTATTAAGGCACACTCTGATTATTCCATTTCTCTGTTCAGATTATTTCACGGATCTGCTCCACTTTCCTTATAGCACTTAAAATCCTTATTATCATTAACACCCTCCATGTAAATTGTAACTACTTTTTTTTTCAAATCTTTTCTATTTCCGTTCACTTTACCTCGGGTCTATCCAAGCTGAATTATTTATTTTCCTATCAATCTATTGCTCATCTCTATATCTTTGTCTCTCCTGTTACTTCAACTTAAATGTCTTTATATAATCTTCACATGCCATAACAGCTTCTAACACTTCTACCCATCAAGTTCAAATGTTGTAAATTTCTATTGCCACAGTGAACTTCCATATTGATATTCCATTAATTTTTATGACACTGTTAGTTCCAATATCCTGTTACAGTTATTTCTATACATGATTATACCCCATTCTACCCTGAAAGGTCTTTGAAAGTGAGGTCTCTGCCTGATTCATCTGGGTAGCACCTCTTATGGGTACCTTCCTCATAGCTGTTCAATAGTGTTGAATTAATGGAGAGGAAGGCCCAATATGAAAATGAGCATTGAACTGGGGTAAGAAATTCTGGGATTTAGTTACAGCCTAGTTACTAACTAGCAATATTACCCTGGGAAAGTTGCTTCACCAGTTGGACACCCTACCCTGCTTGGCCAGTCCCATCCATTACTGGTGATACCTAATCACTAACTGCCCTGGTTCGTGACAGCAATCAGTCCCCCGTTTCCTCATTTCTAATATGGAGACAGTTATAACTGCCTTATCCCTTCTTTCTTACAATATTGTTGGGAGAAGCAAGTCGGATGTGACTTCACAGATGTGAAAGCACTTTGTCTACATTGTCCTCATTATGACAGGCAAAAGCTTAACTCTGATTTTAAGTTTCCAATTGATCGATTCTTCATCAGTGTTCAATTCTGTTTTTCCTTTGGAACTCAAAGCACTTTATACTCCTGGTTCTCTGCCTACCTCTCCTTTATCTGGTCATTTTGGAGTTTCTCAAAGCTTGGCGCTAGATACCACTCCTTCCCCCTTTCTTTTTTCATGTTTCACTCTTAACTCTTTTTCTAGATTAGTTCATTATTACTCATAACATGTATTTTCATCTCTACACAGATAATTCACAAATATCTACCCAGATCTCTCAAATGAGTAATGTGCCTTTAAATTCATTGCTTACTTGATATCTTCACTTGGATATATCAACATATCTCAAGCACAACATTGCCAAAACTGTACTATTGATTCATACTTGCCCTCATCAACTTTGCTATTTTCCATTGTTTATTTTTGCAGCAAATGATACCACCATCTACTCATTTTCATACATAGAAATCTGGGTGCTTTCTTCTTTATTATCCATGATATAAACAAGTACTGAAATGCTACAGTCCTTTCCCATCTATCTCCATTAATAATACTGTAACAGAAACAGGTCTCATCAGTTTCATAGAAATACTTTACTAACTGGTATTTTTTTCTTGTCAATCTATTATCTACATTGCATCATTTCAAAATGTAAATCTTATACTTTTACATGAAATGGTTTCGATTGCTTCCAGATAAAGATTAAGTTTTTTAACATGGCCTTTAAGGACTTGCGTGATCTGCTCTTATCTACTTTATTATTGTCTTTCTCATCCTGTGACAGGGTCTTTCTCAGTACCCACACATTCTTTATTTATGTCATTATAACGATTCTGTGAGATAACAGCACCAAGGCTAAACTTGATTAAGTGACATTCTGAAGGTTACATGACTAATGAATAGGTAATAGTGTCTCAGTATGTTTCCTGCAGCAATTATCAAAATTGCATCTCTGTTATCTGGTATTTAGTCTGGATATGCAAATAGCTGTCTATTTGTATTAAGTTCATGTATTCAGTTGGGACGAAGTAGGATTCCTACTTTCCTGCCTTCTGACTCTACCACTGGCTATTAATAACCCTTATGCAAAGACCTAGTAGGATCATTAGCTCCTAGCTTAATGGTTTTCAAGGTATGATTCAAAGAACTCTATGGGCTTTAGCTCACTCGTGGACCATTGCCAAGCTCACTATTGAAGGGAAACCTTCTAAATCTATTCCTACTAGAGCACTAATTCATTGATTCATTTTTAAATATTAACTTTTGGACAGGTTCTAATTTAAGGAAATGTATGTATTGCAAATAATAAAAATAAAAATGTTAACAGCTAATCAACTCTTCATCCCTTTGGCAGTTAGTGAAAGAAAATAAAAAAATAAGAATTAGAAACATCAAGATTAGCTATGATGAGAACTTTTTGGAAATTGTATAATGCATTGCCTTGCACAAAGTACATTCTATAAAGAGCTTTATTTTCTTATTGATTAATAAATACTCTTTATATATACAATGTGTATGTGTGTGTGTATGTGCATGTGTGTGTACACACACTGTGTTGGATTGTTTTATTTGTGGTTTGTTTTTGCTCTTTGACTCAGTTTATTTTAAGTGTGGCCATATATATGTGTATGTATTTACTCAAATCTGTTAATCTTTTCTTTATGGCTTCCAGGTTTTAAATTCTATTAAGGAAAGCTTTCCCTAAACTCCATTTGTAATTGACAAACATTTGATGTAAAGGATAATTCCCTTAACTTCTGAAGAATTTTTACTAATGAGTAGAAACTATACAAATAGGCCAGTAGAAGCTAGGAAATGGATTAAACAGAAAAGCAACACAAATAATAAATAATATTAGAGGAAAAAATTAAAGAAATGCAAATCAAAGCAGCATGCGATTGGAGATAAAATTTTATCTAGATTGTTGAGGAATATTTATTATATCAATCATTATTCAGACTAAACATACATATAGAATTATGAAGAAACGTTAAGTATGTCTTTCAAAATGCAATAGTGTGCATGCCTGTTGTACCAGTCATTCTACTGTTATAAATTTACCCAACAGATGTATTTTCAAAAGCACATCAAGATATTTCTGTAGGAATTTCTGTTTTACCATCCTCTGAACTATCAAATAAAAAAGAAAAATGTTGGCAACATACTAAATAAGCATTAAAAGTAATGTGGTTAGATAAGTCATCTATGTTCAATCAACAAACAATATACAGAAGATGGAACAATTGAAACAACTGAAATAGGGATGTATGTGTTCATGTAGAAATCACTAAGAAACATGAATATAGGAAAAATGCATGATAAATAACTGGTGATTCCATTGTGTAAATAAAAAAAAAGAAAGCATACACATATTTATGTAAAAGAACACATGAAACAATTTTTCTATGGACAGTGACCACCTTTGGGGAGAAGGAGGAAGTGTGGAAAATAAGGATGGAGTAACTATTTCTTTTCATTTTTAACTATATTTGCACTATTCACATATTTTCTACTAAGTATGTGTATTACTGTCATGGTTTTTGCAAAAAAAAAAAATACACTATTTTAATTTCTGTATTTTTACAAAAAAATCTAAAGCTACAGATTTTTAAAATTCTTCCTTTCATTGATGTGGATTCTATAATTACACATATTTAATATTGTACAAACTCTCCACTTTTATTTGAACTGTTGCCCTCAGCATTTTTTTTAACCTCTCCCTATGTTCTCCTATACTGAATAGATCCTTATTAAGTTGCTAATTCTGCTGTGAGGAAGGTCTTGGTATTTTAGGATTGTTCACCTACAATTGAAGGCAGCTATTTTTGTGAAAGGATTATTATTCTTCATGGTTGCTGGTTGGTTTGGAGTTACTTAAAATGAACTCAATTATAGACCCTAAAAAAGAAGAAATACCCTCACTTGTCTTCTGTTGTGATTTTTGCATGCTAACTGCAGCAACAATATATATCTATACCTCTTCTGTGTTCACTATTATTCTGTCCCCCACCCTTGACCTTCAAAGTATAGTGTTTTACAATTGTGGTCACTGCTTTAAGAATAAGGAACCAAGTGATAAACAGCTAGAAATAAACAGTTTAAACACTGGAAGGTATTTCCTCTCTGTTGAAATTACCACACTCATTTAAAAGAAAACCACAATTTGATTTTCCATGTTTCATTAGGCTTTTTGTTTTTTGTTCTTATTCCTCTTCTTTTTATTTTTCTAGAAATTCCAGTAAAAGTCATGTAAAAAATGTAAATACCTGATCACAGGAGTTGCTTAAAAAATGTCTCAGCTAAAACCAGCACTATAGTGTGAGTGCTAGCTGCTTAACAAGTGAAGGGTGTGAGAAGTTATGAATAAAGAGAGAACATTTTGCCATGAATTATTCAGCTATCCAAGGGATGCTGTTATCTCCACTCCAGTGGCTTTTAATTGCACATGTAAGAATTCTGCTTATCTGGCATTCAATTTGATGCCAAGGTGCAGCTTGCCCAAACAGAGTGAGTGGGAGGCAGGAAATGAGGATCTCCTCAGACTGGCAGCTGCCAATTCATGAATGCACTAAAGAGTATGTCATAGGACTGTGACAACAAAGCTAGAAGGCAGACACAGCCCTTGGCAATGGAAGGACATGTGGGAATACCTGACAGGAGATGTTTTTTTCTTTGATCTTGGTGTACTTTGCTGAATCTTGAGTGAACTGTAGAATTGTGTGTGCTACCTAAATTGACTGCATCCTCTTTGTTAGAAACTCAAGGTTGATCCCTGGGGCAAAGATGACACTTTGCTTTTTAAGACAGGCTCTCAGAGGACCTAGTATTCTTTTATCCTAAATGGAGTCTTGGCTTAGTTTTGAGAAGCTACTGTTTTGATTTTTGAAAGTCTGTTTACGATACTAGGTTTGTTAATCAAGCTAAATAATTTTCCAGAAACATTTTCCTCATCCCAGATTCCCAGAGGAGATGTATTTTGACACCTGTGCTAAAATTTTCCACAACAATTTACTTGTAAAATACCATTTTAAATATTTTGAGAAGATTTAATTTGGGACTTCTTCTCAATGTATACCTCTCCCTGTAATAGATGGCCCTTTTGTATTATTTCAAATATCCATTTCCATATTCATTTGCATATGCAACATACTCTTCTCATCACTCACCATTTGTCATACACTGTGTAGAGCACAGAGGATGCAATGGTTACAAGGACTCACAGATAAACACCCTTACATTATGGAGCATGAAGACTAGAGTGAAGACGGACACACAACATAAATCTATGGTATCACATGCTTATATCCCTCAAGAAGCTCATGCCAGACACTGGCAACAGTGTGGAGAGTGGAGTTTCCAAGGCTTTCTGGGAGAAGGGGCTGGAACACATGGAAGAGAAGTTAAAGTAGGCTTCCCTGAGAAGACAACACTTGTGGTGAAACTTGATGGGTGCTTATGCATTTGTAAAGTTGACAGAAGAGGAAAGGTAGGCTTTCCAATCAAAAGGCAAAATGTGGGTAAAGATTCAGAGGTATGGCAGGCTTGGAAGGTGTGGGAGAATAGCAAGTCTTAAATCGCTTTTTTAGGAGAGTAGGGAGCATAAGAAAAAATGGCAAACAATGAGTGTGAAGAGTGTATAAATGGTCAGGTGCCAATTTATGAAGTACTATGTACTTACATGTTATTCAGAAGGCAGGCGAGAGCCATTGAAGACTTTTCAACAGGAGTGATATGATCGGATTTCTGATGTAGACAAATTGCTCTGATGACAATTCCATTGACAGTTCCTTTATGGGTCTACATCATAAAATTTCATATTAGCATTGTCTATGGGCCCCAAACAAAACGGTTAATTGTAGGTTAACTGACAAAGCAGAGAGTTTGAAGTCAGAAGACCTGGATAATCTTTTATAGTCTTTCCTTTTTAATTACGATTTTGGACAACGTACTTTTCTTTTCTCTTTAGATGTAAGTTCCATACATGCCAAGAGCCGAAAACAATTCCCCCTGCGTAGGTAACCCTCAGTAAGTGTTTGTGGAATACATGAATGAATTTCTGGGTGTCTGTTATTTTTCCTAAAACAAGGAGGGTTGAAAATTGTTCTAAGAGAGAAATCCATGTGATTCTAAGTTAAATGAACAACTATACTATACTCTTCAGATAAATTATTTTTTGAACCGATATCCTCAGTCTGGGGAAAGCATAGTAAGAAAGGAAAAGCTATGAATCAGCTTTATGGCACTTTCTTCTCCAGTGCTTTATTTTCTTCCGTTGGATGACTTCTGCTTTACTGCATTGTCCTATGCTGGATCTTTTCTCTCTTCCTACATTTTTAATGTCTCATTTACCAAGGAGTCAGTCCTAGGGTTTCTTTTTACTCTACTTTCTCCTGTGAATACATAACTAACATGTTTGTATTTTGAGTTCAGATATTTCTTCTGAGCTCAAGACTGAAGATTCCACAGCTTACTTCCTGGGCATCTCTATACCTGTTTCTGTCTCCCTCAAGTGCTTTTTTTCCCTTTCTGTTTCACTGACTTTTCCTTCTCTGGGGCCTCAGGGGATCATTCCTACTTCCCTGCCCTCTTGGACATCTAATATAATCTTTACAATAGACTTGGGTTTTTCCCAAAGGCAAGCAAAACCATTTAATTGGGTATTTTAGTTTCTGCTTGGCAAAAGTCCCTGAGGAAAGGAATACAAAGGCAGACTGTCACCTTGAAATATGTGAGGCACCATAGTAGGGGAAACAGAAAAAGAAAAAGCTTATAAATTAATCTCTCAAAAATGACATAATTACATTTTTTCCCATGTTATTTTGAGTATCTTGGTGTGGTAGATGCATCTCTTTTGTGTTCAATTCTCCATCTGAAGTCTTCATTTCTTTATTGTAATTGATGAAAATTCTAGGTCCCTGGAAAAGTGGCAAATTTCCTAAGATTTTTATCTTGTAAATTGTTACATCCCCAGTACTTTTGAACATAATAGGTTTGTTAATTAATTAACAAACATATGTCTTTCAGGATATGCCCATGCCTTATTTTTGCTGGAGGCCTTCCTCCAGTGTTACCTACCATATATATAAGTTCATTCTGGCCTCTCTATTACAATGAGTTTAGTCCCTCAATTTCCTGACTCTGCTTGGTTTAATGGTTTTCCAACTGTCTCTTATTTTATTCCCTCAGTTTCTACTTTGTTGATTGTAATCATTCAAGAGTCTGATTAAATGCTACATTCTAGTGAATTCTTATCTGAATCATCCTCTGGTTTGGAATGCAATACATTATTCTCCATATACCAAGATCACCTGTTTTATAACTCTGGCTAGACATTAATAGCAACCCTTGTTTCAAAATGGTGAGTATGACTTCTGTTCTAACTCTGCAGTATGTTACCTGAATACAAGCAACATGTTGAAATCTTTCTATCTTAGGGTCTAATCAAGCACAGTGCCCAGTAGATATCCTCAATATGTATTGCAGATAAATTGAGTTGAATTAAATTGACTTTGTATCTAAAAACTTGCATAGTAATAGGAATAAGTAATAGGAATATGGTAATAGGAATGAGAATAAATCTCACAGAAGTCATTGTAAATTACAAGTTAATCTAAGAGTTACACAAATAAGAATTTTTGTAAACATCAGAAGGATTAAGATAAATTCTATAGAAGCCAAAGTAAATTCTCATACAATATTGTTATGGGTAAATGACGTTTAGCCTCTGCTCTTTGTCTTCTTAAAGGAATTCAATCAAGAGACAGAATTTTGTGCAGCATGAACAGCAAAAGTTTATTAGTAAAAGAGAAGACACTCTGAGACATGGAACGGGGCTGACCCAAGAGAGGGAAGCAGCCCGCCTTACATTGTGTGAAGGCTTTTATTTCTCTGGGTAGAATTGCCTCCCCTTCTCCCCTCTCTTAGCTCTCTTTCTTCGCCTGAGGTGCCTAGTCCTCTGGCATTTAGCAGTGCATTTCTTTGATTTAGGGGCATGTGTAAACACACCCCCTTGGTTTTGGAGGCATGTGTAAGCATGTGAAAGGACCTGGACTCCTATTGGGCTAGTAAGGTATTGATGGTCCTGGCAAAAAGCATGTATTCCCTGATAAGCAAGATGTCTTCCTCTTTTCTAATGCATTTCTTTGATTTAGGGGCATGTGTAAACATATCTCTTTGGAGTGTGTGTAAACCTGGAATCCTGCCGTGCTTTGACCCAAGGAGGAGATGCAACAAGGGGCTTTGTAACCGGGGCTAAATTTCTCCTTCTCTTGCTCCTTTCTATCTATCTACCTAATTTATCAATATCAATACTTAGATATTATTTGTCTGAGAAGCTTGATCATATTGGAAGTATCCTCATATTTATGGAATGATAATCCCATTGATTTGTGATAGTTTAAAAAACTTTTCCATGATCTTGAACTTGGAGAACAATGGAAAATAAACAGTATTTCCTCGCAAAAGCTTTTTTAAGGAATGTTGCTGTTCACCTAAGTGTTAATGGATTAGAAAGTAGACTTTGGGTTCTTCCCTTTGAACACAAACCACGCCTTACGTACCATTGCTCTCAAGTAAAACAGTAAAAGAGTAATCTGGGGAAAAAAAGCCTGATATCAGTTGTTCTCAAGTAAAACAGTAAGACAGACAAAAAAGAAAAAGAAAAAAACCTAATAACATCAGCTTTGACCTAAACTTCTGCCATATTTGTAGCTTGTTTTCCCTCTAATATTTTTTATTTGAAATTTTCTCTTGTGGCTTTGTTAAATTAGATAGTTTTATTACAAAATTTGTTTTGTGAAGCTTCTTAAAAACAGTCACAGTAAATTGATCACAGCAAATTCTAGTGAAAGTCTGTATTTCCATGGCAACCATAATAAGAGTTACACATATTCTCATAAAGGGTAGAACCGATGCTACCGCCAAAACACAGACAAAGGCCAATAAGGAATTAACACAGAAACATTCATTACAGTGAAGATGATCAGAGCAGCAGTAATCCTGCAAAACGATTTTATTCATTCATGCAAGCAGATTTTTTTTATACCCAGTATTCAAAAAAGAGAGAAAAGTGCAAGCTGTACAGTGATTGATTATTGATTTAGGAATAAATGTTAAATATCTGTTAGTGTAATCTCTTCTAAGGATGTTTTCTCTGCGTATAGTCAATATGTAGTCCAGATGTCAGTGATTGTTTTCTATAAAAGTCTAGATAGTAAATGTTTGCTGGCCATATGATCTCTGTTGTGACTACTTGGTATAAGTAAACAAATGGGTGTTGCTCTGTTACAATAAAACCTTATTTTAAAAATCAGGCAATGAAAGGGAATTGTTCCACATTGTGTAGTTTGCCAATCCTGTCTTAAGCAGCTGGAAATTTTAAGCACATATCATTCAATTTAATTTTTACAATAATAATATAAGTTAAAGGTGGTGTTCATGCTACAGATCAGCAGTGGAGGTCCTGAGAATTGAAATAGGCCAAGGTCAGACAGAATCAGAACCCAAACCCAGCCTATCTGATTTTAAAGCGTGACTCCTGACCACTTACTTACCTAATGATAATAAAGAGTATACATGGGCGTTTAATGCAACAGCAGTGTGTTAAACTATCTGTGTCTATTACTTCATTTACTTGTAAGATCCCTATGAGGTAAGTACAATGAACGCTTTCTGCTTGCAAATGAGAAGCCAACACCTGGGAAATCTGAGAACAGTTTCCAAGATCAACAAAAAAATAAATTTATCTTTTTTTAAATTAGCTTATTCTATTTAATTCAGTGACTGAAATAATGAAATCATCCTTTAAATGTGACCTCAATGAACTTACAAATATGTAAAAGTCCATGCTTGTTTAAAGAGCTCCTGAATTCTGGTAGATACTTCCAGATTTGCAATGCTTATTTCTTAATCTGCAGTTTTACTTTGATTGTAACTTGGTTTCTATTCACTCTGCTTATAAGGAGTAATTTCACGAAGAGGCAAAAGGGGTGATTATGGTGTGCAGTTAATTAGAATTTCTAATTAAAATCATCCGAAAAAAACCACCCAATGCCAATAGAAGAGTAATTATTAATCTGTAAATTAAGGAAACTGTATACTACGGAACTTTTTTTTTTCATACTGGAGTGAAAAACACCCACTTTAATTTAACATACCATGAATAAAGGTACTTACCTTTAATAAAGGTAGAATGGATATGGCAATAAGGTTAAATTGAATTGGACCAAATGTTATTCAGTTAAATCCTAGAGATTCTGTAACTGGCAAATTCCACAGCTTAACGGGCATCTCTGTACATGTCTCTATCTTCCTCAAGTGCTTTTCTTCCCTAACTGTTCCACTGACTTTTTCCTTCTTTGGGGCTTCAAGGAATCATTCCTATTTCCCTGCCCTCTTGAACGTCTAATATAATCTTTACAATAGGCTTGGGCTTTTCCAAAAGGCAAGCAAAACCATTTAATTAGGTGTCTTATTTTCTGCCTGGTGAAAGTCCCTGAGGAAATGACTACAAAGGCAGAATGTCACCTTGAAATATACGAGGGGCCACATATTGCTTCATTCACCCCCCTCTCTTTAATTTTTCCTTTTTAACTTTTGGGACGGATTTGATTCTCTCAAATGAGGGCTCAGTGAACCTGCCAGGATCTCACATTTGTATTTGTGTCTATATATAAGAGCTCGTGTGTGTGTGTGTGTGTCTGTGTGTGTCTGTGGCAGGCAAGGACACATATGTATGTATGTGCGCACACCTGTGAGTGTGTGTGTGTGTGTATTTTTTTTGTGTGAAATAGGATAAAATTCTTAGCATGGTGCCTGGGACTTAAACATTACATTCTTGCTTCTTCCCTGAATTTTAGCATCAATGATTTCCCCCATAATCTTATATCATCTAGGAAAGACTTGGAAAGTTATGTCAGGGAGAGAAAGCCTCTTTTAGGAACATTTTCTTCCCTAATCCCTAGTTCTAAGCCTAAAACCCCATTTGATATTTTGGCCACTACAAGGCAATCTCAGGTGATTCTTCTTCCAACTTCAAATCTATTTTAAAAACATAAGCATCTTTCTGAATTTTTGCATCTGCTCATTCTGTATTTGTGGATGTGGTTAATAAAAGAAATGATTATTCTGGGGAAAAAAATTCTGTTTGTCTTTACTTCATATTTATAGTCAAAATACTGGGTCCAGCTGTCTTTGAAAATGGAGTATAAGTATCATATTTACTTTTAAGCACACTAAACAGATACATTTACTTTTTAAAATTAATACACTTTATTTTTCAGAACTGTTTTAGGATTACAGAACGATTGAACAGAAAGAACAGAGTTCCTATACAATTGACCCTCCCAAACACACAGTTTCTCCTGTTATTAACATTTGCTAAAATGGATGAGCCAATATTGAAATATTATTAACTGAAATCCATAATTTACATTAGGGTTCATGTTCTGTGTTGTATAGTCTATGGGTTTTGACAAATGCATAATACCATGAGTCTACCATATCAGTATCATACGGAATGGTTCCAGAATAGTTTCACTGCCCTATAAATCTGTGCTCTACGTATTCACTCCTCCCCTTTACCCCAGCCCCTGGCATCCACTGATCCTTGTTTCTCTATATATAGTTTTGCCTGTGCTAGAATCTCATTTAGTTTGAATCATATAGTATGTAGCTTTCCAGGCTTGTTTCTTTTACTTAGTGATATACACTTAAAATTCCTTCATGCCTTTTTATGATTTGCTAGCTCATTTCTTTTTCTCACTAAATAATGTTCAACTGTAGGGATGTAGTACAGTTTGTTTATTGTTATTTATTATTTGTAATTCACCTATTCTATGGCATCTTTATTACCTCCAAGTTTTGATAGCTATGAATAAAGCTGTAACAAACATTTATGTGCAGGTTTTTGTGCAGACATAAATTTTCAACTCATTTGGGTTAGTATTTAGGAGCATGAGTGCTGGATTATACTGTGAGAGTATGCTTAGTTTTATAAGAATTACAAAACTTTCTTCCCAACTAGATGTACCATTTTGCATTTCCACCATCAAGGACTGAGACTTCACGTTGTTCCACATCCGCGCAAGCATTTGATGTCAGTGTTACGGATTTTAGCCATTCTAATAGGTGCCCAGTGGTATCTCATTGTTGTTTTGATTTGTAATTCCTTAATGACATGTGGTGTTGAACATTTTTTCATATGCTTCTTTTCCATCTGTATATTTTCTTTGATGAAGTGTCTGTTTAGATCTTTTGCCCACTTTTTAATTGGGTTGTTTTCTGATTGGTGAATTTTAAGAAATCTTTGTGTATTTTGGATTCAAGTCCTTTTTATAGATACGTGTTGTACAAATATTTTCTCCCAGTCTGTGGCTTGCCTTTTTTTCATTCATAGTATCTCTCACAGAGTTGAAATTTTTACATTTTAACTGAATTTAAATTTAATTGATAAGTTCCACTAATCAATTTTTTCTTTCATGGATTATATTTTTGGTGCTTTATGTGAAAACTTATTGTCAAACCCCAGGTCACCAAGATTTTCTCCTATGTTATTTTCTAGAAGTTTTATAGTTCTGTGTTTTACGTCAGGTCTGTGATGTATTTTGACCTAATTTTTGTGAAAGATATAAGGTCAGCATCTAGATTCATTTCTTTGCTTGTGCATGCCCAGTTATTCCAATAAAAATTCACTTTTTATTTGCTACTTTATTTATTGATATTTATAGTTTCGAATCAACATTTCCAAATTCATAATCCCACCAATTGCCTATGCTTAAAGGTCTTTTAGTGCTTAAAGTTCTTTTAGATACTAAAGGAATTTAGTATCTGGGCATTAATTTGAGTGGATTTGTGTGAACACTAACACGTGTCAGCAAAATTTTTACTGTCTCATCTTAGTTCCTTGGGCTGCTTTGAGCAGGATGGATTTGGGTGTGTGAGAGTACTTGAGGCCACAAATAGAAGAGGTTCATAATTCAAATTCCATATCAGAAGAAAAACAGGGAAATCAAATGGGAGTGAAGGACGCATCTGTCTCTGCTCACATTACAACAGCTTCGGAGGTGACAGCATAGACCATGTGTAACTCTGTTTTCACGAGGATCTGGGAGCCACGTAAGCACATTTATAGAGCTGAAGTCTCTCCTGTATGGTTGCTGACTGTTTCTGTCAAATGGTACAGCTCCCTTCTTTCATTTTTCTCTAAGTTTTCCCAGTTATAGATAGTCCTTGGACATCTGTTCAGTATAAAAAATCAGATGTTCTGGGGGAAATACTTGGCCAGATTTCTTACAATTTCATCAGAGTTTGTGCTGTTTCTAAAAGTAATTACAATATATATCTGCATCTGGACTAAAAAGAGATGAATAAGAGGAAAAATCTACGTATCTGCTTATATGTATGTTTTATACACACACTCATATATATAGTTGCTTCTTCTTTCCTATTTTAATATTTATGAAAAAATAGCTTACATGTATATAGCATCATGCTCAAAGTGCTTGAACATATAATAATTTATTTAGTCCAATGGAGAAAGAAGCTCCCTCTTTTAGATTAACATAAAAGCAGAAGTTTATTTTCATGGTGGGAATTCAAATATTTGAGCATACTTTTTACTTGGCAAGTCATTTTCTCCCCTAGGACAGATAAGAAGCCATTAAATCTAGCCCAGCAGACTGAGAATTCGACAAATCAAATGACAGATAAGGAATTGAAATATGAACTGCATATCAAATTCTGAACTTAGGCAGTTTGGGGGAAGAAACGTTTCAAGGCATGTGATGGGAATTCGTGTTTTAAAAGCATGTGTTCTACAAATACTGGTGAAGGAGGGGAAGATAAACAGCTGAAACAAGTTGAGAAGGAAAAGCACACCACTGATCATCTAAAACCAGTGCCTAAAATATCTGTCCTTTTCAGTTTTGCAAAACAATCAATTGTAAAGTGAGATGAGAACACTCTCTTTTAGGACATGCTCTATTGAAAAATAATACCGATTCAATAACAATCTAAATCCCAAATGAGTTTTCTTCAACAGTGCCATCAGTAAGTAATTCACTCAATGAGGGCACACCATTTTTCACCATTCAAAATTCAAAGCATTGGTAAGAGAGAAAAGAAGCCAAGATATCATATCTTCTTCTTGTTAATTCTGTATTTGTGTGTGACTGGATTTTCTTGAATATTAAGTATTTACCCCCATGAGTCTCATAATTGTAAGCCAGTGGGTTTAGACACTGTTTGTTGCTCCTATAAAAATCTTTATGTTTCATAAGAAATGCACCATGCTCTTTTATATTATTCTGCCTGTAACCTTGAACTCCTGAGCGGAGTTGTTGGAGTTCATTGACACGGTCCTCATACACTGCACAGAACCCTGTGCTCAAAAGGGTCTCACACTAGGTTTAATGCTCTGCTGTCACTTTTCTGCCATTCCTTGTAATTTTTTAACAAGAGCCCAGTTTTTCATTTTTCAGTGTGCCTCACAAATCATGCAGCTCTTCCTGCATATTGGAATCAAAATTTCAGTGACAAATAAACCAAGGTTTCAGTCTTACCCTAGACCCTAGAGCCATATGAACTCGGACAAGTTAGTTGGCCTTAGAGAGTCTACCCTACTCTTATTTATAAAATAGTGATTAAAACTGTTTACTCTGTAGGACTGTACTGATTGTTGACTAAAATAAAATATGTCAAGGGTCCAGCAAGGATAAGGCAAATAAATATAGTTTTTATCTCAGCAGCCCACGTCAGACAATTGCCGGAAGGGCTGTGAGGTGTGGGGGCTGCTGGTACCCCATTTAGGCTCAACCTGAACACTTCAAGGTCCAGGCTGAAGCTCAGTGTTACGTCATGCACCCAGGGGAAGCAGCCTTGGCCCCAGTCTGATGCAATGGTTCACTTTATTTTTTTTTTTTCCGGTAAATTTTTTATTGGGGAACGTTGGGGAACAGTGTGTTTTTCCAGGGCCCATTGCTCCAAGTCAAGTCATTGTCCTTCAATCTGGTTGTGGAGGGCGCAGCTCACTGGCCCATATGGGAATTGAACTGGCAACCCTATTGTTAAGAGCCATCCGGCTGCCCATAATGGCTCACTCTTGGTAAACACCCAGTAAACCTAAGATTTGACCCTTCTTTCTCTCACACTTCTTGCCCACATTAAATCTTGGTGGTGGCTACCTTTTAACATTTAGCCAGAAAAGCTGAGACTGAATCCCTTTCTAGGCAATAGATATTTGTGTCTAAATTAGGGCTGGAATTTTGAGTTGGGGATTAAAGCCTTATTTTGAAAGGCCCAAGCTTGTGTTTTGCAAATTCTAACTTTTAAAGGGTATGAGTATGTTTTATTTTCCCAGATTATCACTAGGGACTCAACATTAGTTCATGATTTTTTTCCCCAGGTTTTCCAGTCATCCCCTATCCTCCTAAACAAAGTGTAGGTTACCATGCTGAAGAAAGAAGCTCAGGTAGAGAAACAACAGAAATATAAACACACTTTGCATGCCGCTTCTGTAAGATGCTATCCATTGAATTGGAGCTTTGTTTTCTTATGAACCATGTTTATCTTCCTTAACTGACCTCATTTGAAGGTATCCTGTGTATGGGAGGCAAAAATCCAGTGCTTTTGACTGTAGGAATCAGGGGACTTGTCACATGGTTTTCAATAAGATCCAGTAGGGACTTTCTTCCTGAAGCAATTGTTTTGGGAGGATTTGGGTGTATATGTGACTATAATTAATTTTAAAGATGCAGCAAATAAGGGGATTTTTGAGGGGGGAGGTGGCATAGAAATTGTATAGACTGGCCCAAAGCACTACACCAATCCCTACACTCAATTCATAAGTCTTAGGATCTCCCCCCACCGCAGCTCTACTGAGATCTAATTGACATATAACACTGGGTAAGGTGTACAAGGTTATGATTTGATAAGCGTATATATTGAGAAATGTTAGCACAATAAGGTTAGTTAACACACCCTTCACCTCACATAATTACCACTTTATTGTCATTGTAATGGTGAAAACATGTAAAATGTACTCTCATAGCAGCTTTCGAATATACAATACAGTATTGTTAACTATAGTCACCATGCTGTAGATTAGGTCCCTGCAACTTATTCCTCATGTAACTGGACTTTTTTTTTTTAATTTTTATTTTATTTTATCTTTTTTTTTTTTTTAATTACAGTTTATTGGGGTGACAATTGTTAGTAAAGTTACATAGATTTCAGGTGTACAATTCGATAATAGATCATCTATATATCTCACATTGTGTGTTCACCACCCAGAGTCAGTTCTCTTTCCATCACCAGATATTTGATCCCTTTTACCCTCATCTACCACCCCCCTGCCCCATTACCCTCTGGTAACACTAAACTATTGTCTGTGTCCATTAGTTTTTGTTTCATTTGTCTCGTTCTTTTTTTGTTTTCAGTTTTATATACCACATATCAGTGAAATCATATGGTTCTCAACTTTTTTCTATCTGACTTATTTCGCTCAGCATAATAATCTCAAGTAACTGGAAATATATACCCTTTGACCAACATCTCCTCCTTTCCCCCAATCCCTGGCCTTTGGCAACCACCATTCTACTCTCCACTTCAGTGGATCTTAATCACTTTTATAAGTAGGCTTTTATAATTCAAAGAAGTATTGGTCATAAATAATTAAATTACAGAACATGAATGTTGTTTGCTTATTTCGTTCATTCTTATCAATTAACAGATTAGTTAACTAAGGTTATACAATTTTTAGTAGGAAAAAAATGAAAATAAAGAAGCACTCTGACCTATCCAAACTCTGTTATGCAACCACGTCTGTTCCCCCGGATCCTTTGAGTTAAATCACCCTAGACTTCTGTGCTTCCCTAAGAGCTACCTAGCAGAAGTAAAACTGGCCCTGGGCATTTTCCATTCTGTGGGTGTGTACCATACACTGTTGCAGTGAGAGACATTTTCAGCTCTTCAGCACACGCCCTCCCCATATGACCATGGAACTCAGTGAACCTTCTGGACCCACAGCAGATTGTTAAAGAGCAAGAGCTGGCTAATTCCAGCCCTACCCGAGGATCTGCTTTTGGGAGCAGAACTGGACAGCTTTGTGGGCACCTCACCTAGGCTCGCTAGTGCTCAGTTAAATTCATCTGTAGATTCAGCATGATGATAATGATCTCTGCTTATCTGCCTTCAAAGCAGGGTTGGGATGAAAGCTTAGAAAATGTAAACCAAAGTACTTTCTAAGCTGCTCTACTCAATTTAATATTATAATATTAATATCAACAAGGATTATGGATATAGTATTACTATTACTATTATTGGTTGTAATATAATACTATGTCCAAACTATTGCAATAAGTTGAAAAACAGTGCTTGAAATAGCTTAATTCAAAACTATAATTGGTTTTAGAACTTCATGTATTAGTTGAATGGATTTCTAAAATGACCAAAACAGAGAAGGATAGTTCTTGTTTTCAAAGAATGTATTGATCTCTAGATCATGAAGGATAAGTGAAAGGGGAAAAAAAAAAAAAAAGAAAAAAAGAAAAACAACACTTCAAAACCGAGAAAAATACTTAAAAATAGTTTTATTATCCCTCAGGAAAGATGGGGAGGGAAGCATGAGCTCTTTTATGCTCCAACAAGATTTCCGCCAATTTCAGGAACAGATCCCCAGAAAATGGCCCTGGAAGGTAGACACGTTGGTAGTCAATGACTGCCACAGAGCTGGGCAGTATGCTATTTTGGTTACCCAGAGTCTGGAGCCAGAATGCTTGGGTGCAAATGCTGGTTCTTCCACTTAGCGTGAAATTTTAGGCAAAATATTTCCTTGCGCTGTGGTTTAGTTTCCTCAGTTATGAAATGAGGATATTCTGATTGGGTTGTTAAGATGAGTAAATGTGAAAATATTGCTTAGAATAGTACTTGGCATTGAAAATATGTATTAAATATATTTGTTAGGATGTTGAATTATATAGTTTCTATTATCTTTATTTTATTTTTTTTTGGGGGGGCTACTTTGGAAATAAGAAAAGAACAATTTTAGTAGCATGCCATCATATCTGTTCAACACATATCTGTTTTAACTTTTGACATCAGTGAAAAACTCTGGCTTTTAGATTTTTTTACATTGATAATAATTGTTAATGATTTTGAATGTAATAGAACAGAAAAGAGATTTTTAACAGGGAATGGAAGCTCAGTGGGACAGTTTTGAATTGCATTTTTATGTTTTCTTCTTAATGTTCTTTAAGTGACATTGAATTGTATGCATTAGGCCAAAGTGTGACCCTACAGGTCTCCCAGACCATTTCAGAGAATTCACAAGGTCAAGCTATTTTCATAGTAACACTACGGTGTTAACCTGCCTTCTTCATTCTCACTGCCTCTCAAGTGTGCAGTGGTAATTTTTAGAGGATACATGATCTGTGACGTTGCAAAAGTTGAATGTAGAGAGAGATCTGAGAATCCAACTGTCTCCTATTAAAACAGACATTAAGGACATTTATTAAATTGTAAAACAGTGACACTCTTTTCACTAGTTTTTTTGGTTTTGGAAAATGTATTTTTATAAAAGTATATGCTATTTATGTTAACACTTTGTCAGCGGGCATTTTCCCGCCAAATCACGTCCCAACGCAAGGCTTTTTTGACATTTTGTCGCCAAAATTAGACTTTCCGTAAAATATTCATATCTTTTGATCTAGTTGATATTTTTCTATGAAACTTTCAGTGTTTTAGTTTAAAAAGAGGTCTCTATTTATTTACTTTGCAAAATTTTTGCCGGTTCCAACTAGAGGCGATATGACAAGTTTACTCGTTTCCCACAAACAATGTTTAACATACAATGGCTTAATACTATTATTTTTAATGAATTAATAAATAAATATTTTAACTTTTCAAAATTGTAATTTTTTAAGATGGGAATCATTAATAAATATGACTGGCTTTAAACAAAATCTCTTTGGAGTCCTCAGTAAGTTTTAAGAGTCTATAGGGATCCTAGGATTAACCCCTGAGGAAACTGATCTATTAGACTGTCTCTAGGCTCTTAGAAATCCAACTGGGGCAAGTGTTTTCATGGGGTTCGCAAGTCTCTGGAAAGGCCAAGCTGCAAGTCCAGGAGCATCCAGCACACCCAGTCCCACCATCTCTAGACTAAGCATCTAGTTGCTCCTTCCGGTTCCAAAGCACTGATACAACAGATGGATAGGCTGCGAACAAGAAACTACTGGGGTGCTCTCTCTAGAGACAGTGAAAACATGAGTATGAGTGACAATGTCTAACCGGACTTTGGAAGCTGCCAGCAACATATTTCAAACTGTGTAGACACAGATACATGCCATGTTTCCCAGAAGACCTAAGCGGAAAATAAGCCCTAGCATGATTTTTCAGGATGATATCCCTTGAACATAAGCCCTAATGTGTCTTTTGGAGCAAACCTTAATATAAGACCCAGTCTTATTTTCGGGGAAACACAGTAGTGATGTGGAAGTTTAAATAGACTGGGTAATAGTACTCAGAGATTTAAAACTAATATTTCCATTCTGATGTAAGTGTTTTTTTTTGTTTTTCAAAGTCATATTATTACATATTTTCACAATTAATATACATACTTTTATATGCATTTGACAGTTCGATACACTTCCAACAGCTGAATTTGTTTTCTTTTGAATTGAGAGACTGGTGGGTTAGAAATTTGGAAGATAGGTACAAGTACAAACAGACTTCCCCGTGACTTCTCAGTGCTGAATATGTATTAATACCAACCAGTGCCATTGTAGGGCCCTTTTGAACTTCATGTCATCATTAAGGAACCATTCCCACGGAGGCAGCCTGATCTCCCAAAGCCGTTCCTTCCTTCAAGCTCCCTCATATTTAGTTAGTTTTGTCACTAATATTGGCCAAGAATCGGGTGTATGTTTGGCTTTGTTCTCTGACTTAGTATGGCCGGCCTCCACACTGCCTCACCCCCGTGCGGTCTCACCACCCAGGCTTCTTCCAGCGAGCCCCAAGTCTGGTCTCTCCCAGCTACTGCTTGGAAAACTGCTGCTGTTCGTGTCAATCCTATTCTAGAAACAATGGCTGAAATTCCCAAACTTAGATAAGAAATGGAAAGAAAGTCCGACCCAAGGGGACAGTCATTAATTTGGGGGTTAGATACAGGCTTTTTGTTTGGATGCTGAAGTAGGCAGCTGGAAAAACAAAATACCAGTTCACACGCTAATTGACTGATGGTGTGCCACCCAATCAGGAACTGAGGAATTGGCAGCTTCATCTTAACCAGGTGTTCACTCAAGCCTCTGGAGTCTCACCAGTGGGGGAGGAATTTCTGCAGTACTGATTCTCATAATAAACCTGTTGAAACTTCAGGTGGGGAGCATTCCAGGTGTGAGATCATGTTGCTAAAGGCCTGATAATGAGGGGCAATTCTATTTGATTTAGATATTTATATAACTTGCTAAGAAAACCTTCTGTGAGAGACACCCCTTGGAGTATGAAAAAAAAAAGGGGGGGGTTAAAGCTGGGAGACAAAGGGTTGTGATTTCCCTTCCCTTCAGATAGAAGGTAAAACCCTAGTAGTTCCTGGTCACAGTCAGCCAGGTAGCTGAGACAACATTATCTTCAGATTGACATTACCACAGTATTCACGTATTAGAGGTTTAGAATTTCCCATTGACAAGGGTAACTGACAATTCCAGTGAACTAACTTAAAGATGTTTTTCTTTTTAACTAAAGCATAATATAAAATCAGTATCAACTTTCTGTTTTGCAACCATTGAAGTGGCTTATTTCCAGAAATATTTGGAGAGTATAATTTCCAGAAATGTTTGGAGCGTATAATAGTTTGTATCCAGATGTAGTCGCAGAACAATTTCTGAAAAATTGTTGTTTTCTTGCATATAATTCCAACCTTCCACCCATGTTAATTGCTTGTGACATTTTGGCTTCTTTTTCAACACTTTAATGAGAACTGAAATGTTAGCAAGGAGTATTACTGTATCTCCCATCCAAATGAATCCCAGCTAGTGATGTTTATGCTGGTCTGTGCAGGAAATGTGATCAATGGGAGGAATAGCAACTAGGTGAGGTATTTTATTTAAGTTTCAGCTGTAGCAAAACTTAAGACTGATCATCAAGATTATTGTAAGTATGAATTATGACCCTTGAATGGCATGTGGAAAGCGTAGAGAAAGTTTATGTTTCTACATCTGAGCACATCAAATGTTGGGTGGAATTTATTATGAGACATGCTGGGACTTCAGTTATATGAGAGCAAGTCACTGGAGGAAGCTGAGAGGGCTCAAGGTGGAGCTGAGGGACTAATCCCACAGCCTGCTGGATACTAAAGAGGAAAGGTCATTAAAATAATTTTGGCCACTGAAAAAGTAGTTCATGGACCCACAGCATTGGCATCCACTAGGAACTATTAGAAGAGTAGACTCTCGGTCCCCACATCAGACCTACTGAAATAGTTTAACTATCTGCCCAGGTGGTTTGTATACACACCAAAAAGCTGTTAACAAGGGGTTGTGGTGTATCTGTTCTCAGTCTGGCCTAGGGTAAAACACCAGCTGGCTAGCAACTGGCATGACAATTCTGGCACTATTCATGTTCAACATCCGGAAGGGGCCAGATGGTGTCCCATTTGGACCTTGCAGTTTGAACTTGAAAGTCTCAATGAATTGGCAAGAGGTTGGGAGAGTCAGTGGCAAAGGGAGAGTTTTCACCCCTGTATGGCTCAAAAACCTTGCCGGGCTTTAGTTTACCAGAATAGAATTCAGGGCAGGAATACATGCAAAATGGGTTATTCCAAAATAACCCAAGATGAGAGTGGCTTCAAGACCCAGCCATAGTATGAGTTAGGGCTATCGGTTCCCCAGGGTTCTATGAGCTTTCAGTCTTGGGGAGACACCCCACACTGGTAAGAAAGAACTCAGGCCCTGCTGGGCTCACAGCCTGGCTGATGGGTTTCCCCTGAGTCCTGAGAGCAGAGCTGACTGGGACAGGCGCTCAGACTGTTCAGCCAAGTAGCTGTGCATGGCACACTCAAGCCTGTAACAGCTCTGAGTTACAGTACTTTGTGGAAAACAGGCTTCCAAAACTGCTGTTTTCATAAATTAAATGTACAAAATGGTGCAAAATACATTAAAGTGTGGTCGAAATTGTCTGGATCTCATGATAAATGTTTATAATTTTAATAGGACATAAAGTATGGTAACAACCAAAAAGTACAGCCTGAAATCAGTAAGCTCAGTTCCATTCAAAGTCACATCCTTAGCAATTCTAATAATATTTCGTGTGTTCTTAAGGAATTACTTTTTTCTTCCCCTTTAAATATCTCAAAGTCTTGTTAATATTGACTTTTCTTGACTCTGTCATCTCCTTTAGCCTTTGCACCAACACTATGATGTAAATAGCCTTAGCCTCATAATTAAACTGAGGCTTACAAAGGTTAAGTAACTTTCCCAAGGTCACAGAATCTTCAGTAAAACAGCTTTTTCAAAACACTGCCGAAAGTTTTCCAGTATACTCTACTATTTCCTAAGGATTGTGAATGTTATTATGTAGGCATGTGTAAGGTCCAATGGAACAGACCGATACATACACAAAAAAATTCAAAATCGGGGCCGGCCCAGTGGCTCAGGTGGTTAGAGCTCCGTGCTCCTAACTCTGAAGGCTGCCGGTTCGATTCCCACATGGGCCAGTGGGCTCTCAACCACAAGGTTGCCAGTTCAATTCCTTGAGTCCCGCAAGGGATGGTGGGCTCTGCCCCCTGCAACTAAGATTGAACACAGCACCTTGAGCTGAGCTGCCTCCCGGATGGCACAGTTGTTGGTTGGAGCGCGGGCTCTCAACCACAAGGTTGCCAGTTCAATTCCTTGACTCCCACAAGGGATGGTGGGCAGCGCCCCCTGCAACTAAAATTGAACACGGCACCTTGAGCTGAGCTGCTGCTGAACTCCTAGATGGCTCAGTTGGTTGGAGCGTGTCCTCTCAACCACAAGGTTGCCGGTTCAACTCCCACAAGGGATGGTGGGCTGTGCCCCCTGCAACTAGCAACGGCAACTGGACCTGGAGCTGAGCTGCACCCTCCACAACTAAGACTGAAAGGACAACTTGAAGCTGAACAGCACCCTCCACAACTAAGATTGAAAGGACAACAACTTGACTTGGAAAAAAAAAAAAAAAGTCCTGGAAGTACACACTGTTCCCCAATAAAGTCCTGTTCCCCTTAAAAAAAAAATTCAAAATCGAATCTCAGTTTTCTACTATTCCTTCTTGTTTGTTTTTTTTATTTCCTCACTCCCTTCTCCTAGTGTCCCTGAAGTTTGCTAAGTGTCTCTTCTCTCTGACTCTTGTTTGCACACTCTATAGACTCAAGATCCTATTGTTATGACAAAAGTTAAGCTGGTCACATAGAGTAACAATAGAAACCAAAGAACACTCTGAGTGAAGCATTCTACTGAAGGGTCTGTAAAAAGGGTCTGGGCCAGAAGCCTTACTACGGGTCTTATTGAACAAACCCTTTTAGCCAGATATGTGATGATAAGACTTTGGTTGGTTCTGACAAATGTGTATTGTTTATATCCTGAGCTTGTGATGTTAGATATAGTAGAAATGTCACCGCCAGCATTTGTATTTAATGTTAGGTTGGTGCAAAGGTCATTGCGGTTTTTGCAATTATGTTTAACCTTCTAAACCGCAATGACTTTTGCACCAAACTAATACTTCATGAGTCACAATTGGACTCAAGTTACTATTGACTCCACTTCCTGTGCGACTTTGAATGAATTCAGTCTTTCTGGGCCAATTTTCATCTGTAAAATGTTAGAAATAATACCTATCTCGCAGGCTTGATTTAATAATGAAATGAGATGATACATATAAAGCATTTGGTAGTTCATTATGATCACTGTTATCATTGAGCATCAATAATCTGAAGAAATAAATGGATGGATACTTCCAAGAGAGAGCCTCTATTTCTGTCTCTTTTGACCAGATATACCTGAATACCACTGGATATTATATGTAATTATATATTGAAAATATTTTTTTTTTTGATGAGTAGAACAATATAACTCTTTTAAGTTTATTTCTGGAACTGATGATTTTACTCTGAAAGCTATATACAGTTTCATTTCCAAGTCATTTTAGATTCTTAAAGTGGTATTTTTCAAGATTTCCGAAAATCCATTTTCTTTGAATAGATGATTTTCATTCCAGAACTGATTTTGTTTTATGTCAGAGTCAGTACACCTTTGATTTATGCTCAGGTTGTTTTCTGAAGCTTCAAAGAATCACAGCTGGGTGGAAAAATGATTCTTGGCAAACTGATTTTCCAACCAGGCAACCCAAAGTGATGGATTGCTAGAATAATGGCCATAATATATACTGAGAATACAAAGGAGATACACGGTTTCTTCAAGATAAATTTGGAATTGTAAGAAGTGAGCCTGTATTTTAACTTTCTACATGTAAGAAAAATCAGACAATACACCATTTCTGTGTGAATTCATGGTAACCCGTGTCTGGCCTAGCCAATTTTAATACTGAACCATGCACTACCTCAGGGATATCACAGTAGTACATTCTTTCTGTTCCTCTGTACAGAGGTATTGTTACCATAACAAGTTTTATAATTATTAGAGAACAAGTGCAAGGTTTACTCAACAAACAACTTTACCATTAAAATTTTAATCTGAGTTATTAGTTATATCTAGTGCAAGTACTCACATATTTCTACTGATGATTTTTAATTATTTCTCATACATTACTACAGTTTGTAGTACTTATAATCACAAAATAGAGAACATGTAACTATTATGCTAAGCTCTTTGAATGCATCAGTTTATTTAACTTCCACACACCTCTGAGCTTTATGCAATTTAATCCCATTTTATAGACAAGGAAACTGACAGGTAATATTGTGGGTTATATAGTGGGTAACATGTTGGAGCTAGAATGTAAATCTAGGAAGTCTGGCTCCAGAAACTGGGTTTTGGGTTTCTCTTTTTTTTGTAATTTTAATAATATACTTGATCTAAACCAATATATCCTAACTATTATCATTTTTATATGTAATCAATAGTAAAAATTATTACTGCAATATTTTGCAATCTTTTGTTCCTACCAAGTCTTTGAAGTTCAGTGTGGATTTTACACCAAGAGCACAACTCAGTTTGGAGCAGCCATATTTCAGGTGTTCGTAGGCACACGTGGTTAGTGGCTACCGCACTGGGAAGCACAGATGCAGGCATATCTGTATGACTTGCCAAGATTAACAGGACAGAGAAGAGCATAAAGTCATACCTAGAACTGCTGAGTGGATTTAATCCCTTTGGTTAAAGATGTCGATGTCCATAACACGGGATTGGACGCAGGGAATGAAAACTCACTATGTACTTGGCATTATTCATGCATGCAGTCATTTTTATATATAATTTAATACTTCCAATCACCCTATGATATGAAGAAGAGGATGTTCATTTTACGAGTAAGGAAAATGAAACTCAGAGAGTCTGGAAAGCTGCCCAAAGTTCCCAGTGAGCAGTTGGACGAGGCAGTATGCAAACTCATGTCTGTCAGGGGCCAGAACCCAGAGGCTTTTCTTTCCCACACCCTCAGTGTTGTCCTGTTTTCCAACCACACAATGTCTTGGGTGTCTGATGGGAGACAAGTGAGTAACCAACAGTACAGCATGGTACGGTTACTCAGGCAGCGATGTGAACACTGAGAAAGGACATCTAGCTCAGACTGTCTTAGGGACAGCTTCTTGGAGCAGGTGAGTCCTGAACCCACTGAGCCTGACACAGCTGAGGGAGAGGCCAATGCAGAGAGGAGCTGTGTGAAGGTGCAGAGGGTGGCCCTCTGGGGACTGCAGATGGCTCTGAGTGCCTGGAACACGGTCCAGTGTGCAGAGGCAGATGAGCTGGGTGTCTGGAGGCTGCCCCCCCACTCTGCATTTATGATGTGCACAGATGTATAGACATTTTATATGATTTTTCTCTTTATTTCAATAAGAGATGTAAGACAGTTTTAAGTTAAAATTATAAAAGTGAGGCATAGCAGTTTGAAGAACCTTTGGTGCATTACAGATTGGCTCGGTCTTCTTAAAGATGGAAGAAAGAATGGTCCTTGGAAATAGGGGTATATAATCAAAGTCACCTTCCTTATCAACAACAACATCATGTATTCCATAAATAGTTCAGTGTCTTTCTAGGGTACAGTCTCTGTTCTTGGAACACATGGTTACTAATAGTAGTAGCAGCAGTTTGATTTTATGTGCTTGTCTGCTCATTTTTGTGTTCAGTGATATAGGATATGGTCTGTGTCCCAAAATATCATAGCCCCTGCCCTGAGGTGATAATAAGGCACAGGCTAGAACTGAGTGTGGTAAATGAGAGCAAAGCATTAAGGAAACTTGATCTTAGGCTCAAAATTTGGTAGTACCCAATATCTAAACTTCTTAGCACTCAGACTGAGGGTAGGGCCCAATTCAGTTGTATATACTCAGGTTTCCCATGCCTGATCAGGTCTTCTCTCTGTAGAAAAGAACCAGAAGACAAAGTGTTTGTCCAAGGAGCCTTGGAATGAAGGTGAATAGAGAGCAAATCCAGCATGGGTCCATCAAATTCAAGGCTGTAAAGAAGGAAGTGTACCAGAAGTCTGTGAACCAGAAGATAGGTAGAGTTCGTATTAGACATGCATAATAAAGTAGGACTAGGTCAGGATTATCCTTCTTCAACAACCACACATTCTTTTTTGGAGACTGTGCACTCCCACCACACCAGCGAGAGGGTTTTAAAGAGGCAATCCTCCTTCAGACAAGAAGGATTTGGATATGCAAAGGAGAAATTGAATGAAATTCTAGACAAGAATATGAACATGGATCAAGGCAGGGAGGCAGAGTTTCCAGAGCAACTTTCACCATATTTTCAAAGCACTGTACAAAAGTTCAGTCAATGGGCAGTCACTTACTATATGCCCAACACTAGTTGTCACATTCCTTTCCATTGTGAGCACAAAATACAGTGAATGCTGCTGCTGAGTGTCATCCAATGGAAAGGCAGGGATCTTCAATACAGGAATCGGCGCGTCGGACCTTAGTAACAGTGTGTGACAAGTTTCAACTTGTTTGGTTCAGTCAGTTAAGTGTGAGCTATGGTTGAGAAAAGATGTATTTTAAAGTGTGACGTAAATCATCCTCCATCATGATAAAGCTCCGTGTCACACATCACTTCTGGTATAGGGCAATTTCTGTCAAATAAAAACATTATGGTGTGTCCTCATCCCCCTTATTCACTGGATCTGGCACCATGTGACTTCCGGCTCTTCCTCAAAGTCAAAATGACCATGAAAGGTAAATGTTTTGAATCAATTCTGGACATTGAGGCAGCCACTACAGCACCACAAAAGACACTCACGGAAGAGGACTTCCAGAGCTGCTTCAGAAAGTGACGAAAACAACGGGATAACTATATTCAAAGCAAGGGGGAGTATTTTGAGGGGGATTAATGGCAATGTGTCTTTTACTGTAATAAATGTTTGGGTTTTTTTAATTTAAACATTCACCATATTATTTGATCACACCTCATATTAT
Source organism: Rhinolophus sinicus (assembly GCF_036562045.2). NCBI lineage: Eukaryota > Metazoa > Chordata > Mammalia > Chiroptera > Rhinolophidae > Rhinolophus > Rhinolophus sinicus. Next base: position 57,715,420 of record NC_133757.1, read on the forward strand.
GACATGCATCAGAAATATTGCTAAAGATAATCAGTAGAGATGCTCTACAATAGCTACAAAAGCTCTTAGTCTATGACTCTGAAAAGAGACAGAACTTTTCAAAATATATGACTTGCTCTGCTTTCTGGTGAGCAGAATACTTGCTCCCTTTGGGAAAAGCCTTCAGTTGAGCAGAACATTGGCCACATAATTTTATTCCAGTATTTTCTGTTACTTGTTTAGGAACTTTAAAAACCAAGTATTTACTGTTTGACATCTGCTTTCTTCCATCTTCTTTTCTTTTTGGAACAGATCTTTTTGGAACAGATCTGTCTTAGAGCTCTCTCCCCACTAGGGTTCACAACTCTGTGATCTAAACCAGTTAAGTTCCATGAATACAAAATATGGACAGATCCAACTTAGAAAAACTTACAAAACATGTTTCCAAATATTTTATTTGCTTCTACAAGTATTTCCTCTATCTAGCAAGATGGCTGGATCCTAGTTATAAACTCTTCCTTAATTCCTGGATCTCGTAAAAATACTTTTTTTTTCCCCCCATGTCCCTCAGAATTTCTTCTTGGACCCATGCATGTGCTTACTTTCTGGCTCCATCTGCTTTTGTACATTATGCTTAATAATGGGTCTTTAGATCCTACCATGGTATAATGGTCAGCATCCATCAAAAGGTCTAAATGTGGCATCTTTGATAACAGAACAATTATATGAAAGAGACACTCAATTTACTTCTCATGATTCCAGAGGTTATGCCTACCTGCTCTAGGAAAACAAAACAAAAATTTCCTCTTATTATAAAGAAAGCTTCAAACTCAGATAACTGATTCATGGAATAGATCTCTTATGGACAGCAAACTTACTACAGGGCGGTTGAGGCTCTTAGAGAATTTCTTTAAACATAGTATGCTGCAATTAATACATCCTAGAGCTGCTGTAGCCTATTTATTACTTCTGTTACACAATTATGTACAGCACTGGTCAGAATCTGACTTGCAGTCATTAGGTACTTACTAAATCTTGTAGTTCTTCTCTGATTACTCTAGCTAGTGTGTAAGATTCTTAAAATCATGACTCCTGCCTTATGAAACAAAGTTGCACAACATATTGTATTAGAAATAAGTTCGAATTTTAAGTTATATTAGTTCAACTTGAATTTTAATTTACTAGTTGTTTGACTTTGAGCAAGTCACTTACTTGTATTAGGTCCACCTGGCAATTTGACAGTTTTTGTCCTCTAAGTTTATATGGAATTTAGAGGCTCAAATGCTAAAATGGTGTGACTGTGGTTCATTAAATTACCATTATTATAATTCTTATTGTTATTATTAATACTCTTCAGTAGAAGAAACTTCTTAAATACTTAATACACAACATACAAATAAATGAATGAGTGAGTGAATGAATGGTACCCATATTATCCTTATTTTTAAATATCCATGGCTTCCCTTGGTTCCCGTGCTTGGTTATCATAAACATGCTTGCCTGCAAATGGAGCCCTCTGCTACCTCCCAGAGAACCCAGTACAGACAGTAGTAAGAGGCCTCAACCCTGCAGAAGCTTCATGAGATGCACACACTAAGTGCCTGCTTTACTTCACGTGTTGCTTGACACTGGAGAATCTGGACCAGAGTAAGACTGGAAATAGCGGACTAGTGGCAGGTTCTTCTCTGGGGCACTTTCAGATTGACAGTTGTCTCATGGCAGGTAATAATGAGCAAAAGGATGAGGATGTAGGTGGTCCAGTCTTTGAGTGTCTTCATTATCTTAGAGTAGCCACTCTCTGGTCCTTGGTGTAGGTGGGAAAGGTTTGGCTGCTACGTGCTGGCTGGGCTGATTTTGATCAGGGGGAGTCTTGGATAGAGGAAAGATTCAGTCTCTGGGTAAATGCATTCAGCAAGTCCCTGCATCAGACAGCTTACTCAACTGTAGGCCACATAGAACAAAGAAAAATGAGTGCGTGTGTGTTGTGGGGGGAGGGGAGTCTGAATGTATTAAAAGAAATCCAACCCACATATTTTGTTCCATGCCTTTCCCCCAAAACATGTCTGTACTGGGGAATGTAAGGCAATCAGAGAACAGAGTCCAGTTTATTGCAGTGCAAATCTTACTATGTGTCTTACTTTGAGAAGCCAATAGCAATACTCCAAAAGAAGGGACTATGAAAGCCAAAATAAAAATATATTCAATGATTTCAGACTTGTTTGTTTCTATGTCCCTCTTGTCGCCTCCAGTTATCTGTCTGCCATGCCCGAGGCAGTCTTTGTAGTGCCTTTACTTGCTGTTGAATTTATACTGTACCCTTCCTGGCATTCTTTCCTCTCATGTTCTTGTTTTTGGGTTTTTTTGTTGTTGTTTTTTGTTTTGCTTTTTTTTTTTTTTTTTTTCCATCCTGATAAGAGCACAGCATCATCATTCACCCTTTTTGGTTTTGTTTCTGTGAATGATTTTCTCCCTTTCTCCCTCCCTACCATATGGATATTATTAAAACTAATTTCCAGCATTGGGGTTAGTCTCTTAATTTAAAGAGATGAAAGAAATCCCCAACTCTTAAGCAACCCTGAAGAAACACGTGTTTATGTGTGTATGTTTGTGTATGAGGAAAGAGTGAGGGAAATCTAGAGACAGCTTATACTTAGGAAGGATTCAGCAATCTACATGAGTCTAGTGTGAGAATCAGGTACATTTAAGTTTATAATAGCTGACAATCTCCAAAATATATTAGAACAAGTGCAAACTTTCAGAGGAAATAATGGACTTTTCCACGTTTCTTAAACCCCTCACATATTTCTAGGATTTAAAGAGACTGGAGATTAACTCTTAAAATGGGGATCTATGAAGAGATTTTATGTGTGAAAAAGGTTGTGCTGTGAAGACCGGAAGGCTTCAACAGGACTGCTCTGATTGCCCTCACTTGATGTTTGTCCTTTGTGTTAGGGGCAATTATGTCTGACTTACCCTGGAGAAGGCTGACGCAAACCCTGACACCCAGGATACAGGGCTGATTGCAAATGGAAAAGGCATTGCATTCAGTCACATCTGATAATAGGTCAGAGGTTCAAATCTCATGCCAGAAATAAAACTCAGGTTAGTCTTCTCAGCCCGGGATCATTTTAAAAGCAATCCTCTTCAAGAGATAGGTGGCTAGGCTAAGGGAATCTTAGCAGTGAAATATTAAGAAATGAATACCAGTAAAATGTTATGGTCTGGGGGTAGATTGGGAAAGACAGCTGCAGCTGAGACAACTTCCATATCATGGAAAGACAGAAGTTTCAGCCACAATACCTCCAAAGGACTCAGGAAAGTTCATACAGAAGAATGAGTTCACCCTGAAACCCTCTTGGCAGCATCTTCCAAGTACATGGGCCCCCACCATTCCCTGCTTCCGCAGCCTCCCTTTCTGCCCTTTAAAGCCTAGTGATGTCAGAATGAGCTACAAGGAGAGGGAGAGGGTGAGCGAGAGGAGATGATGGCAGAGAGTAAATGACAGCCTGGATTCACGAGCTAGGTTTTCCATGGAGTCAATACAGCCGCATTATTGATTAGACGTGGGTGCTGGAGAAGGGCAAGGGCAGGGGCGACATACAGGTATGTCTAGTTTGGACCACTGGCTGGGAGTTGGCTCCATCCAGGACACAGAGAAGAGCGGGTTCAGTTGGGAAGATAAGGTGTTCCATTTGATTCATGTTGAATTTGAGCTGTCGGAGGAAGATATCCAACAGGATGTCCTACTGATAACATTTTAAGTGTCAGTGATTATTGAATACCATGAGAATAAATGACATCATCGAAACGTGCAATAAACAGAAAACAGAAAGTCTCTGTCCAAACCGCAAGGGAAGCCTTTGTTTACGGTGTGGGCAAAAGAAGATATACCTACAAATGAGATGAGAAGGACAGCAAGAGACAAACCAAACAAAAACAAGTTATGGTGGTGTCAACTCTGAGAAAATTTCTGCAGCACTGAGTAGGAAAGCCTTGATAACTGCTTGTTTTAGAGGAAAGTGGAGAAGCTAAACATGACTCAGATGCTTTCGGTGGTGGTTGGAAGTGGAGAGAGACTGGTATTATATTGGCACCCACTGCCAAATGTGGAAATGATGGTGTTGGGAGCTAAGAATTATTTCGGGGGAGAAAAGAATTGTTTCAGCTCTTGACATATTGTGCTTGCAGTGATAGTGTGTATCCATGATATAGCCATAAAATACCTGTATCCATAAAATATCTGTATATTTATATATTCAAAACATATGTAAATACAGGTTTGAGCTTCTGGGTGAGTTGGGGAGCAGATTTCTTTATAATTTTTTCAACTATTTCAAGTACGTTGCTACTAAACTGTTTTTCTTTTGTCTTTTGTCTCTATTCCCATGTGCTCTTAAAAGCTATTTGATTTAATCTATGACGGTGACCTTACAATGCACTTTATAATGCATGTACCTTGATGATAAGGTGTGATTTGTGATCTTACTAGTTTGCAAATGAATCTGCAAGAGGCTGAGTAATTAAGATTGGAAATTATTTAAATTCATCATCGTAACAGACAGACCTGAGCAACATGGCAATGTATTTCTTTTCTTCCTCTTTTTTTTTTTAAATGTTCCTCAAAATTAAAGATCTTATTTTGAAAACTGTCCTTGTACAAAGATAGCTAGCAGACATCCCAATTACTTCTCTTTTGGGTAAACAAATCTATACAGTTTCTCTTGGGAGAATATGAATGTAAATTTCTACAGGTGAGCAGTCAAACTAAGTTTCATGGAAGGTAGGTTTGTGGAATTATGCCTGACTGTTTTGTGCATGGAGGAGAGTTCAACGGGAAGGAAAAAAAATTAATCCACAAATGGAGAGAAGCCAATATGCGTCCTAAGATTATGGCTATGGGAATGAAAATTTGTTCTAAATCCTTTAGTTCTTCAATAGCTTCTGTGTCTTGGGCACATAACATTTACAAGATTGGTAGAAAGCCTGCATGAATAGTGAGGTAGGAAGAGAACCAGGAAAATATAATGTCACAGAAGTCAAGAAAAGATAGTTTCAGCATGGATGGATGGAAGGATGAATGAATGGAGTGGTCATCTATATCAAGTACTGCTAAGAAAAAAAGATGATAACAGATAGATGAGCATTTATTTTGATGAAATATTGTCTTTGGTAGCTTTGATAAAAGTTAGTATAGTGTATTGGTAAGTATAAAAGTCCTACTATAATACTGAATGTCAACTGTACTTGAAAACTTTAAAAATATATATTAAAAAAAAAAAAAAGTCCAACTGGAAATGGTAAATGGAAAACCAGAGGGAACTAAGTATATAGCATGGGATTTATTCAAATTAGTTTAGGATTTTTTTCTGAGAATAATTGAGAAATAGGGTGGTGGCTGGAGAAAGAGATAGGGCCATACATACATAGGTACACATAATCTATGAGAGAACAAAAGGGAAAGAACACACAATTTCTTTCATCTTAATATGATGAAAAGTAAAGTGGTTAGAGAGAAATACATGTAAGTTGATAGAACTAAAGTGGAAAGATGAGATCATTCTCACCTGACTCTTTTCTTAGTGATGTATAAAGCCAGGTCGTCAGCAGGGAGGAGAGCAGGCAACAGTTGGAGTTTTGAAGAGAGAGAATAAGTGATATAATTGTCATCTCTGAGAGTATTACAGTGTAAACCAAGTATAAAGTACATTAGATACACAGACCATAGACATGTTTGCAGAAATATGAATATAAAGAATGAATCAAGCCACACAAGATGTGAAAGGGAAAATAATAATATAGAATGATGTTAACTATCAATTTCTTTTAAATGTGGGACTAAAGCTAAATGTTTTAAAGAATTATAGTTATAGAAGGAAAAGTCAATATGACCATATTGAGTTAATAATAAAATTAACAAAAATCAGGATATGGAGATGCTGAGAATTTAAAAAAAAGGTTAAGTGGTAAGCAAACTGATTTTTTTCACCTTTGATAGTGAAAGATCATATTATGTCAAGTGAGAGAGAAAAATACTGTCTCATATAAGTATAAAGTTAAGCCCTACAAAAATTATAAAGAAACAAAAATAAGCTAAAATAGGATTTGGGGTACACTTAAGATATGTGTGTTTTACTGTATGGTGAGTTTTACATAAGAAAGTACTATAAGTAAATATTAAACTGTAGTTAATTATATGTACGCTGGGTGTCTAAAAGTAAAATACACTGACATTTGCAACTTACTTTGGAATTCATTAAAATAAAATTTTCTCAAAAATCAGATGGGTGTGTGTAGAAAAGAAAAAGAAAAAAATGAAGAAAATTCATTCACTTATTTTTAGGATAGAAAGTGTGTGTGTCTATTCAAATACATTGGGTTAATAAAATTGTGGTTTGAGATGGTAATTCAGTTATAAAGGCAATAAATGTAAAATTCCAGAGCAGATTAGACTTTTCAAATTTTCAAGAAAAAATACTCAAACCCTTTGAGTATTTTAAAGTTCTAGCATTAAATAATTGTATATTGTAGAATCCTTTCTTATACCCCATGTTATATTATTTCCGTTGACTCCTGCTGGAAGAGGGAAGGTGAACCAGGCTGCTATTTATCCAGAAGGTGTATTCTCATGTCTCCCTGTCCACTGGGATCCTGTGAGAAACCCCATGTCCGATAGTAAGTAGACAACTGCCTCGTAGATGCTCTTATGAACAGTTCAGTAGTTTAGTCACTTGATAGAAAGTGGTTCTGTGTTTGCTGTATGGGAATTTTACTTATTTTTACCTCCCTGCATTTGATAAATCTGTTTGGGTACAAGCCATTTTCTCAAATCTACTTTACAGTTGGGTAAAACACCCTCTCCCTATACCCACCACGGTAGTGTCTTACCATTTTCCTGGTACCTCGTCTAATGTTGGTTTAATATATCAGAAAGGAGGCCATTCATCTGGCAGCACCCATTTGGTATGGGTGCCTCTGTTCCTAAACCTCCCTAGGCAGCTGCTTCAAAAGCCATTGATCTGTCATGACAAAGTGATTCTCCACTGGTACAGACAGAGCACCCACATCAACTCCTTCAACAACCCAGTGCCCTCCAATTTAGGAGCTATACAGTCTTAATTTACAATTATTTGAAAAACAAGTAATGTGCTGGTATCTGCTGATGAACCCATTTAAGTGGTTGCATGATTGAATTGGTTGCAGACCATCTAGTATAAATTCTCTGAAGCTGTTTCCATGTGGACAGCATGATTCCTTATCCCCAACACAGATTCAGGGTTTGTCTTATTGTTAATGCCTTTGGCATTTAATTGCAGTTCCCTTGCAATAGTTCAAACAATTGAATTATTTTATTGTATTTTTAAAGTTATTTTTATTTAAATATATGTATCATATAGTTATAACAAGTTGAATTTATAAATAAGGTAGTATCCTATTTCTTCAGTTAACACTATGTTGTCAATACCTTTCTTAGTTTGTTCATAGATATAATAATTACTACTTAGTCTCCATTTCTAAAATAATCAGGTTTCCAATTTGTGCTATCACACAAATGCTAAAATGCACATTTTCTGGCATAGGACTTTTTCATGTTGGCATTATTCTTTGGATAGAGCTTTCTTTTTACAAATGAGAGTACTAAATCAATGGCATGGAGACTGACATGGTTTGAATGCATTTAGTCAAATCGTTTTCTGGAAATTTTACCAATTTACCTCTACTGACAAACTATTAGAATCCTAATTTTACTACATCATTGTGAGCATTAAACATCTGATCGTATTTGTTGAATCTACAGGGTATTCATTTATTCTGTGTCTTAATTCCTCAGCTGTCCTTTCCACTGTCTGCTACGATAAGGAATGTATTTTAAAAAATAAGAGGTCGTACTTAATGTTAGTATCTGCAATTCTTTTTCTAGATATTTTGTTTTTACCCAAGGATTAAATGTCTAATTCACTGTCTGCTATTTCTTCTTTGAAATTTGCCCTCTAATGTGCTGTCTTTTCTGGCTTGCTGGGTTTGCAATGAGATTTATGGTAATGATTTTGTGCCTGCATTCCTGCTATTATGTTCTGTATTCAATGATTGCTTAAGACTCTTACTCGAGATCAAGGAATAGAGTAAATTTGTTATCACATCACACAACACTATTAATTTCTGAGAAAAATGTAATACACTAACTGTGGGAGAATGACCCACCTATTGTATTATGTGTGAAGTTTCTTATTAGATGTAGGATATATTTATTGAAATTTGTTTTTTTGTCAACATAGCCTGAACTTAGAAGACAAGTAAAACTCAGCTCAGATCCAGGCTCCACCACTTCCCAGCTTAGATAGATGTTTTTAAAAATTCCCAAGCCTTCACAGCAGTTTAATATGAAGAACTATGACCACCTAATATGATTACTTTGAAATACAAAGACCTAATTACAGTTGATGGGGCACGATAAGTACTCGATAAATATTAGTTATCTGGGTCTGTCCTCTTAATACATAATGGATAAGGCCAATTCCCATAGGGAGTGGAGTTAGTGAGCAAGTGACAAGTCACTGAGACACACCTGAGTAATATCCTCTTGTCAGCCAACACATTTTGGCCATTTGGCTATAGAGAACACCCATTCCTCCTTCCCAAAACCAGGCTGATATTTGGACCTCTAGGAGGGCAGTCAAGTTTGACCACGGTTCCACAGCCTTGCTGTGTATAGACAACATTAAGGTCAGTTAACCACTTCCAGTTGCCATGTGGCAAAACAAGAAAAAGGTTAAAAAGAAAATTACTTTACACAATAGATAGGATGTAAGAGGACAAGCAGTCAGACAAACTGGTAAATGTTACTAGCCTTTGGATCTAAAGTCAGAAACTGATACTTAAAAAATGTGCCTACTGTTAACGTTTTTTATTGAATGTCCATTATTGATTTTCTTGGATTCAGTAAAATTTTTATATTTTCATGTTAGTATGTCTTAGTTATGTTAAGTGGAACAAAAAGAAAGAATTGGTGTAATTTTTCCTGGAACGTTAAGGGGAATTAGCTTACTTTGAGTAGCTAACATGATGTGTCATCAGAAATATGAGTGGTAATATTTACCTAGCTGACACAAATGGAAAATAGTTTATTCTTCTTTTTCATTCTAATCACTTTGCATACTGGTAAGGTTGTTTCTGTACATGCTCTAGAAAGATATTTCTCATTTGTATAGTCACAAAGGCAAATGTCTCAAAAGCTGACATCTTTGAATATCACTTAAGCTTTGTTTCATGGAATGGCAAATAACTGAGAGGCAACATGTGGTAAACACTAATTGCAGTCAAGCCAGAATTCCACATCTCCACATTTCCTGCAGCTTCTGCCCTAGTGCTTTCCTTTTAATTATGATCACCCACAGGTTCATCTTTGGAAGCCAATGTTTGATGTTCAAGTCTGAACTTAAGAGAAACCAAAAGTTGATGCTATAATAAAAATGTTTCTGAAAAAGAGTCGAGGGTGAGTTATTTTTTTTTTTTTAGATATCATGTTTATTTATTACTCATTGGGACTTTATTAAAAATAACTGGTTTTCTATTTAGAAGTAATTCACATAGAATAACTGAAGAAAGCAAATTATATACGAAGTTCTGACAATTAAGTTCACCAACTTGTTGCAATGATGTTGCTAACCTTTTTTTTTTTTTTTTATATCACAGGGATTATTCATTATGAATTTGTACCAACTGGACAAACAGTTAACCATGTTTACTATTTGGAAGTGCTGAAAGGCTGTGTGAAAAAGTTAAACAACCTTAACTTTTCAGCAACAATTCATGACTCTTAAATCACAACAATGCACCAGCTCACATGGCACTGTCTGTGAGGGAGTTTTTAGCCAGGAAACAAATAACTGTATTGAAACACCCTCCCTACTCACCTGATCTGGCCCCCAGTGACCTCTTTCTTTATCAGAAGGTAAAGGAAATATTGAAAGGAAGACATTTTGATGACACTCAGGACATCAATGATAATAGGACGACAGCTCTGATGGCCATTCCAGAAAAAGAGTTCCAAAATTGCTTTGACGGGTAGACTAAGCATTGTTGGCATTGGTTCATAGCTTTCCAGGGAGAGTACTTTGAAGGTGACCATAGTGATATTCAGCAATGAGGTATGTAGCACTTTTTCTAGGATGAGTTCATGAACTTAATAGTCATACCTTCGTGCAACATAAAGGCAGGAGAATTGCTAAGTTTCTCTATGCACCTGGAATTGGGTCTCATTCAAATAGTATAGCTGAGAGAAAAGGACATTTCCCTCTTTATTTTTTATTTTTGAAAACAATTTAAATTAATATTATTTTTTAACAGATTTAGGTTCATAGAAAAATTGAGTGGACTTACATACTTACATAAAATTCCTATATGCTCTCTCACCACCTACCAGTTCACCATATCATTATCTTGTATTAATATGTTACATTTGTTACAATTGATAAACATTATTTTTACCTAAAGTCCAGAGTTCATATTATGTTTCATTTTTTGTGTGGTACATTCTACATTCTATAGGTTTTGAGAAATGTATAATTGTGTACATCCAATCACTGAGAAAACTTTCCCTGCCCTAAATATCCCCTGTACTTTACCTACCTATTTATCCCAGCCTCCCTCCCTCTGAACATCTAGAAACCCCTGACCTTTTTACTGTATAGCTTTGTCTTTTCCCCAGTGTCTTAAATTTGGAATCATGTAGCCTTTTCACATTGGCTTATTTCACTTAGTCATATGCATTTAAGTTTCTCCCATGTGTTTTCATTGCTTGATAGTTCATTTTCTTTTAATGCTGAATAACATTTCATTGTCTGCATGGACTACAGTTTGTTTATCCGTTCACCTACTGAAGCACATCTTAGCCTCTAGGTTTGGGCAATTATGAATAAAGCTGCTATAAACATCCATTCAGGTTTTTGTGTGGACATGGTTTTCAACTCATTTAGGATACTATTCACCTATTAAAGAACATCTCAGTTGCTTCTACATTTGGCAGTTATGAGTAAAGCTAGCATAAACATACATACACAGGTTTCTGGGTGGACATACTTTCCAACTTGTATGGGTAAATACCAAGAAATGTGATTGTGGATGAGCCTGACACTGCTGGACTTCAAGACTTTCTATAAAGTGACGGTAATCAATACCGTGTGGTATTGGAAACAAATACCACCGAATAGACCAATAAAAAAGACTCGAGAGCACAGAAATAGATACATACAAACATAGTCAAATGATCTTTTGCAAAACAGTAAAGGGAATTCAATGCAAAAAGCACAGTCTTTTTAACAAATAGTGCTGAAACAACTGAATATCTATATGTAGGTTTAATTTTTTATGGTGCTAAGTCAATAGTATTGAGGTTTCAATTAAAATTTCAAGTATTCATTGCTGGTATACAAGAAAGCAATTGTCTTTGTATAAGGTGTGATCAGAAAATATGGCGAATGTTTGACTTAAAAAAATGTATTGCAGTAAAAGACACATTGCCAGTAATCCTCCTCAAAACACTCCCCCTTACTTCGAACACACTTATCCCATCGTTCTTGCCACTTCTTGAAGCAGTTATGGAAGTCCTCTTTCATGAGTGTCTTTAGTTGTGCTCTCATGGCTGACTCAATGTCCTGAAGCAGTTTGACTTTGGGGAAGAGCCAGAAGTCTCATGGTGCCAGATTCAATGAACAAGGTGGATGAGGACACACTATAATGTTTTTATATGACAGAAATTACCATACCAGAAGTGATGTGTGACACAGATTGTTGTCATGATGGAGGATGAAGTAAAGACACTCACAAAAGAGGACTTCCAGAACTGCTTCATAAATTGCCAAGAACAATGGAATAAGTGTGTTCAAAGTGAGGGGAAGTATTTTGAGGGGGATTAGTGTGTCTTTTACTGTGATTTTTTAAATTTTTTATTTAAACATGCACTGTATGTTTTTATCACAGCTCGTATATCATCCTTGTATCTTGCGAACTTGCCATAATCACATATTAGTGCCAGGAGTGTTTTTGTTGATTCTTTGTCTATTTATTGATAGACAGTCATGTCATCTACAAATAAAGACAGTTTTATCTCTGCCTTTCCAATCTGTTCACATTTTATGTCATCTTCTTGTATCATTGCACTAGCTTGCACCTGTAGTGCATCATTGAGTAGGAGTGGTAAAAGCAAGCACTCTTACCTTGTTGCTGATCTCAGCAGGAAAGTATGTAGTTTCTCACCATTAAGTATGATTTTTACCTGCAGGTATTTTGTAGATGTTCTTTCCCAGTTTTAGGAAGTTTTCCTCTATTCCTAGTTTGCCAAGAGTTTTCATCATGGACAAGTGTTGAATTTTCTTCAAATGCTTTTTCTTTATTTTAATTAATTTTTTCAATTATAATTGACATTCAATATTATATTTGTTTCAGATTCCACATATAAGTGAAATCATATGATATATGTCTTTCTTTGACTTATTTTACTTAGCGCGGTACCCTCTAGATCCATCTGTGTTGTTGCAAATTGTAAGATTTCATTCTTTTCTATGGCCAAGTGCTATTTCATTGTACATATATCCCAAAACTTCTTGATCCAATTGTGTATTGATGGACACTTATGTTGCTTCCATATATTGGCTATTGTATATAAAATATCCTCCTTTGTCTTTTGTTGTAGCCTTTGTTTTGAAGTCTATTATCTGACATAAGTATTGCTACCCTAGCTTTTTTTTTTTCCATTTCCATTTCCATGAAATATCTTTTCTATCCCTTTTCTTTCAATCTGTGTGTGTCTTTCAATTTGAAGTGGGTCTCTTGTAGGCAACATGCATATGGGTCTTGTTTTCTTCTCCATTCAATCACCCCATGTCTTTTGATTAGAGCATTTAATCCATTTACATTTAAAGTAATTATTGATATGTATGAGGTCAGACGATAAGTTCACAAACTCATTCTAGAAAAAGTGCTACATACCTCATTGCTGAATATCACTATGGTCACCTTTGAAGTACTCCCCTTAGGAAGTTATGCATTAATCCCAGCACATAGTTTACCCTTCAAAGAAATTTTGGGACTCTTTCTCTGGAATGGCAATCAGAGTTGTCATCATATTACCCTTGATGTCCTGAGTGTCATCAAAATGTCTTCCTTTCAATATTTCTTTCATCTTCTGATGAAGAAAGAAGTCATTGGGGGCTAGATCAGGTGAGTAGGGAGGATGTTCCAATACAGTTATTTGTTTCCTGCCTAAAAACTCCCTCACAGACAGTGCCCTGTGGGTTGGTGCATTGTCGTGATGCAAGAGCCATGAATTGTTGGCGAAAAGTTCAGGTTGTTTAACTTTTTCACACAGCCTTTTCAGCACTTCCAAATAGTAAGCTTGATTAACTGTCCAGTTGGCACAAATTCATAGTGAATAATCCCTGTGATAGCAAAAAGGGTTAACAACATCATTGCAACAAGTTTGTGAACTTAATTGTCAGACCTCATATGTGGTTATTGCCATTTTATTATTCATCTTTTTTTTGTCTTCTTTTTAAAGAAAACCCTTTAACATTTTTTGTAACATTAGTTTATTGGTGATGAACTCCTTTACCTTTTTCTTGTCTGGAAAGTTCTTTATCTGTCCTTATATTCTAAATGATAGACTCTCTAGGTAGAGTAATCTTGGTTGTAGGTCCTTGTTCTTCATCACTTTGGATATTTTGTGCCAATCCGATCTGGCCTGCAAAGTTTCTGTTGAGAAATCAGCTGACAGCCTTATAGGACTTCCATTGTACTAAATTTTCTATTGCTACGTTTAAGATTCTCTTTGTCTAAACTTTGGCATTTTAATTATGATGTGTCTTCATGTGGTCCTGTTTGGGTTCATTTTGTTTGGAATTCTCTGTACTTCCTGACTTGTATGTCTATTTCCTTTGTCAGGATAGGGAAGTTTTTGTCATTATTTCTTCAAATAGGCTTTCAATCTGCTGCCTTCTCTCTTCTCCATCTGGTACCCCTACAATACAAATGTTGTTATGCTTGAAGTTGTCCCAGGGGCTCCTTAAACTGTACTCATTTTTTAAATTTTCTTCTCTTTTTGCTGTTCTGATTGAGTGTTTTATGCTACCTTTTCTTTCAAATTGCTGATTCACTCCTCTGCTTCATCTAATCTGCTATTGATTCCATCTAATGTATTTTTTATTTCAGTTATTGTATTCTTTATTTCCAACTGTTTCTCTTTTTTTTGTTTTTTATTTCCATTTTTATGTTTCTTTTCTTTTTGTGTAAGTTCTCACTGATTGCATCTATTTCTCCTCTAAGTTCATTGCATATCCTTATAACCAGTGTTTTGAACTCTGTATCTGGTAGATTATTTTCCTCCATTTTGTTTAGTTCTTTTTTTCTGGAGTTTTGTCCTGTTCTTTCATTTGGGACATGTGTTTTTTTGTCTGTTTGTTTGTTTTTCCTCTTTATTGTGGCTGTTATCCCTTGTGTATTTCTATGTATTAAATAGATCTACTATGCATCTTCGTCTTTTGAAGGTAACCTTATGTAGTAGGTGTCCTGTGTGGTCCAGTGGTGCAGACTCCCTGGTTACCTCAGCCATGTGTTCCTGCAATGTTCCTTATGTGGGTTGTGTGTGCCCTCCTGTTGTAATTGAGGCTTGATTGCCATTAGCACATCAGTGTGTGAGATTGACCCTCAGGCTGACTGGCTGTAAGGACTGGCCTTAACTACATGAAGTGAGCTGTAGTGCGGGGGCTGACCTCACAGAGCAGATTCACTATAGTGGGGCTCTGGTTCCTGACAAGTATACCCTTAGAGTGTGCCATTTGTAGATCTAATTGTGTGGTGCTTTGGTGTGGTCTGAAGCCAGCCACGGGGTGTATTGGTTCTGGGACCTCTTGGGAAAGGCTCTGGTGCAGGCCCAGGTCAGCCACTACTTGTGCCTGGACTGGGGCTGCCCGATTGGGTCTACAAAGTGATCTGCAATTGTAGCTGCTTGTGCTAGACTTGGGGGGGTGCCTGGGAAAGGCTATGTTCTGAATCAAGGCTGACTGCTAGTAGTGCTGTGAGTCACTTAGCAAGAGGTACAAGGTGTACTGTGCCCAGCCACTGCTTATTTGGGGTTCGTGGACCTTTGACAGATTTCAGGAAAGTCTGCAGCATGAGCTTTGACTGGCAGCTTGTGAGGAACAGCTACTGAACGACGTTCAGAATGGCACATGGTTTGGGTAGGGCAGGCCATCACGGAATATTGGTGAGTTTGATGGAGACTAAGATATGGTGCCTGCCTGTGCTTGCAACCCAGGTTGGGGGAGAGCTCAGCAAAAGAGCAATGGCACATGCCAGCAGTTTAGTCCCAGAGAGAGCTGCCCCTCCATTCTTTCCCCGGAAGCCAGGCAATTCTGTTCCTCCCCATATGTTAATGGCACTTTTTGAGCTGCTGCCCCAGCACTGGAGCTCAGAGCCAGTGATTCTGTCAGCCAGTAAGTCTGTGCACAAACCCTTTAAGAGGAACAGCTGGGACTCCAGCAGACCTCCATGTCATCTGGACAGAATCCTTGATGATTTTCCCAGCCAGATGTTGTGGGGACTACTCTTCTTGGTACTGGTGGTGCAGGCTGGAGAGCCCATTGTGGGGCTGGGACCCCTCACTGCTAAAGGGGGACCTCTGCAGCTGAGATATCTCTCCTGATTCTTAACCACCACATTTGGGTGTGTGACCAGCCAGTTTCTTTTCTCCCCCCCCGCTACCATTCTCGGTGTGATTTCTTCTTTATTTCCTTATTTATAGGAATTCTGTTCAACTAGTCTTCAAGTGATTCTCAAGGGTGGTTGTTCTATAACTTAGTTATAATTTTGACATGGTCATAAGATGAGGTGAGCACAGCGTTTATCTATTCCACCATCTTGACTATAAGTCCCCATCAAATGTTTTTCTGCCTCTACTGATAGGATGGTAATTTTTTTATTTATTCTGTATTTGTTGATATAATTGATTACATTATTTAATTGTTGAATATTGAGCCAATTTTGCATCTCTGGAATAAATATCACTTATAGTATTCTTTTAATATATAGTTGGATTTGATTTGCTAATATTTTTGTTGAGGATCTTTGCATCTCTTTCCATGAGAAATATTAGTCTGTAGTTTTCCTTTCTTGTAATGTCTTTGGATTTGGTCTTAGGGTAATTCTGGCCTCAGAGTAAGTGAGTGAATGTGCCTCCTGCTTCTATATTTTGGAGGGGATTGTAGAGATTTTTTTTTTTTCAATTGGTATTTCTTCAAATGGTATTTCTTCCATAAATGTTTGTTAAAATTCACCAGCTAATACACATGGATAGGCATTTTCTGTTTTAGAATGCTAATAATTATTCATTCAATTTATTTAATATGTATAGGGCTAATTTTATTACTTGTCCATGTATGAACTTTGCTAAATTGTGCCTTTCAAGGAATTAGTCCATTTCATCTGTTTTCAAATCTTTGAGCATAGAGTTGTTCATGATACTCTTTTATTATCATTTTAATATCCATAGGATAAGTAGTGATGGCCCTTCCTTCATTTATGATATTAGTTATCTGCATCTTCTCTCTTTCTTAGTTAACCTAGTTAAAGTTTTATCAACTTTATTGATCTTTTCAGAGAACCAGCATTTCATTTAATTGATTTTCTTTATTGATTTCCTGTTTTCAATCTCATTGACTTCTGCTCTAATTTTTATTGTTTCTTTTCTTCTTCTTACTTTGGATATAAGTTGCTCTTCTTTTTCTGCTTTGTAAAGTGTAAATTTATATTATTGATTTTAAATTTTCTTCTTCTTTAATAAATGCATTCAATAAATTTCTCTTTAAGCATTGCTTTTGCTGAATCCCACAAATTTTGATAAGTTGCATTTTTATTTTCGTGTAGCCCAAAATATTTTTAAATTTCCCTTGAGACTTCTTCTCTAATCTATGTGTTATTTTGAAGTGTATTATTTAATTCCAAGGATTTGGGGGTTTTCTACCTATCTTTCTATTATTGATTTATAATTTAATTCTATTGTTGTCTGAAAGCATGCTTTGTCTGATTTCTGTTCTTTTAACTTTTTGAGATATTTTTGTGGCCCAGAATGTGCTCTATCTTGTTGAATGCTTCATGTGAGCTTAAGAAGATATGTCCTTACTGATTTTACACCTGCTGGATTTGTCAATTACCAATAGAAAAGTGTTGAAATCTTCAGCTATCACAGTAGATTTATCTATTTCTCCTTGCAGTTTTATCAATTATTGCCTTAGATATTTTGACACACTGTTGTTAGGTGCATACATGTTAAAGTTTGTTATGTCTTCTAGAAGATTTGATCCTTTTATCATTAGGCAGTTCCCCTTTATCCCTGGTAATTTTCCCTCTTCTGAAGTCAGCTTTGTCTGAAATAAATATAGCTATTCCAGCTTTCTATAATTAGTATTAATTAGAATGTTATATCTTTCTCCATCCCTCTACTTTTAATTTATCTGTGTCTGTATATTTAAAGTATATTTCTTCTAGACAAAATATAAGTGGGTCTTTGTTTTCTACTCTAATAGTTTCCATCTTTTAATTGATCATCAATTTAATTGACCATTAATATTTAAAGTGATTATTGACAGGGTCTCCTTTATTAAGGCTGACTAATATTATATATATGTATGTATATGCAGTTTTTTTTTTTAATTCATTCAGTGGATGTGTAGGTTGATTACTTATCTTGTATATTGTGAATAATGCTGCAATAAACATGGAGGTGCAGATATCTGTTTGAGGTACTGATTTCATTTCCTTTGGATCTATACCCAGAAGTGGGATTTCTGAATCACATGGTAGTTATGTTTTTAACTTTTTGAGAAACCTTCAAACTGTTTTCCAGGATGGCTGCACCAATTTACATGCCCACCAACAGTGTACAAGTGTTCCCTTTTCTCTGCATCCTCACCAACACTTACCTTTTTGTCTTTTTTATAATAGCCATTCTAACAGGTATGAGGTGATATTTTATTGTTTTGATTTACATTCCATGATAATTAGTGATGTTGAGCATTTTTCCATTTACCTGTGGTCATTTGTATGTCTTCTTTTGAGAAATGTCTATAAAAGTCATTTCTCAATGTATTTCTTTTCTTCCTATTGAGTTGTCTGTGTTACTTATACATAATGGATATTAACCACTTATCAGGTTTGTTGTTTACAAATATTTTCTCCCATCCCATAGGTGGTCTTTTTATAGATTGCTTCCTTTGCTATACAGAAGCCTTCTAACTTGATGCAATCCTACTTCTCTATTTTGCTGTTATTTTATGTGTTTTGGGGTCATATCCAAAAAATCATTGCCCAGACCAATGTCAAGAAGTTTTTCTCCTATGTTTTCTTCTAGTAGTTTTACAACTTCAGGTTTTACATTTAAGTCTTTAATCTATTTTGAGTTGCAACCACATGGATAAAACTGGAGGACATTATGCTAAGTGAAATAAAGCAGGCATAGAAAGACAAATAATGCACGATCTCACCTATATAGGGAATCTAAAAATTGTCTAACTCATAGGAGCAAATAATAGAATGGTAGTTGCTAGACACTAAAGAATGGGAGAAATGGGGAAATGTTGGTCAAAGAGTACAAAGTTCCAGTTATGTAGAATAAGTTCGGGAGATCTAATGTACAGCATGAGGACTATAGTAAACACTGTATTGTATATCTGAAATTTGCTAAGAGAGTAGATCTTCAGTATTCTTACTATATACACACACACACACACACACACAAATAGGCAACAATGTGAACCAATAGATATGTTAGCTTGATTATGGTAACCATTTTACAATGCCTACATATATCAAAACATCACAATCTGCACCTTAAATAAATGTATACAATTTTGTTGACTATACCTCAATAAAGCTGGGGAAAAAATAAAGTGATTATTGGTGTAGTTGGATTGATATCTATCACATTTTTACTGTTTTCTATTCCTTGTCCTTGCTCTGTTTTTCTTTTTTTGTCTTCCACTATTTATCTGCCTTCTCTTGCTTTGATTGAGGGGTATATGATTTCCTTTTTTCTCCTCTCTTAGCATATCAGTTCTTCTTCTTCTTCTCCTTCTTCTTCTTCTTCTTCTTCTTCTTCTTCTTCTTCTTCTTCTTCTTCTTCTCATTCTCCTTCTCCTCGTTCTCCCCCCTCCTCTTCCTCCTCCTCCTCCTCCTCTTCCTCTTCTTTTTTCTTTTTTTTGTACTTTGTTTAAGCAATTGCCTTTGAGTTTTCAGTATGGATTTACAACCAAGTCAAGTCATCTTTCAAATAACACTATACTGCTTGCTATAGCTGTGGGTTTCTGAGTCTACAATTTCCCCTGATGTCCGTGATTTGTTTCCCCTGTTGTATGAGAGCCCTGTTAATGTTGTGGTCTTTTGTGAGAGGTAGGGAAGCATTCTATAGTCCTGTGATTAGCTCTCAGTCTTCTAGTGAGACTAGGCCTGTGAACTGTGAACTCCACAAGTGATTCTCAGTTTATCTTCCCTCCTTCAGGTAGGACAGCATGGCAGGAGGGAGCTGGTGTTGGTTATGTTCTTTCCCCAGGTCAGTTAGACTCTGGAAGGATAGTTTCTCCTCAGGGAAGACCTTGTTAAGAACAGAATTATTCTCTGGACATATTTCAACATGACTACTTTCCCCTCTCACTTTGGGAATTACTAGAGGGTTTTCCTCGGTCTTCACTCTGAGAACTTGGTAGGGATACCGGAAGTAAAAGTCACAGAAGTATGGGGTCCCCAATGACAAGGCTTCCCTGGTGTTTTTAATTCTCAGGCTTGTCCACACTGAGCTTCAAACAATTCATCAATTACAGTTTAAGGTTTCCTACCCGGGTAGTTCTCTTGGTTTTACTTAATAAGAAAAAGTCACCTTATTGTATCATAATGTCTCCTTCCTTTCTGATGATGGGATCTAATTCATTACCTGTTTTGTCCTAACATTTAATTATATGCTATTTGCAAAATTACAACATTAGAAAAGGAAGCCAACTTTGAAGGTATGACAGGAAATAAGATTTGAAGAATCAAAGTGACCCATTTGAAAGCCTCGTAAAATAAGTTTCATGAATTCCTTGAGTTTTTATTTAATTATTTTATATTAAAAGGGAAGAGAACGAGATTCTATCCATGATAGAAGTCAGTTCCTCTCAAAGTGTGCCTATCCCTGGCCCAGACTTCGGTTAGCACTGATTTGGTGTGTGACATGACAATACTAAGTGTGACAACTCACTCTTATGGGCTAACCTGAAGGGTTAGCACTATCTATCATTCAGGGCAATAATATTCGGAAAGACATGTTTATCTTTTCTACTTTATAACTTCAGGAGTGTTATTTTCTGTACAACGATAATGGTAACAATTGGAAAAATTACAAAATAACTTTGATTTAAACATTGGAGAGTTATATTATGCCAATGGATTGTATTTTCAGACAAAGAAGACCAATTGCAAAAAAAAAGTATTTGAAAAATTCACCTGCTAATAATCACAATCGATTTGGTAATGGAATTTCCATAAATATGCTAAACTTTATCTCAATGAGTAGTGGATGTAATTTAACAAAGTTAAAAATTGATTTTTTTTTCTTATTGCAAATTTAGAAAAAATCAAAAGGGTAAAGAAGAAAATAAAATTATCTTTATATCATAATCCTAATATACCTACAATATTAGTTTTTTGTTTTTTATTAATACCGTGGCAAATTGCCACAAATTTAGCAGCTTAAAATAAAACAGATTTATTATCTAGTAGTTCTTTAGGTCAGAAATCTGAGTAGACTTGGCTGGCTTGTGTGCTTAGAGTCTCACACAGCTGAAATCAGGGTGTCTGATGGCCTGGGCTCTTACCTAGAGGCTCTGGAGGAGAATCCGCTTCCAGGTTCTGTCAGGTGGTTTGCAGATCCAGTTTATTGCATCAGTAGGGCTGGGCTCCCCATCCCACTCCACCCCCATTTCTGTCCTGGTTGTCAGCTGGAGACTTTTTCAATCCCATATGCTCCTGTGTCCTTGTTATGTTGCTTCCTCCATCTTCAACCTAGCAGTGATGCTTCAGATCTTTCTCATGCTTCAATCACTCTGACTTCTGCTGTTGTATCTCATCTGTCTCTAGTAGAGAAAGTTCTTTGCTTTTAAGTGACTAGACTTTTAAGTAACTAGATCGGGCCCACCTGGATAATCTAAAGTGCATTAATTCTGTCTGCAAATTTCCTTGTCATGTAAAGTAACATTCACAGTTTCCAGGGAATAGGATGTGGCTATTTTGGGGCCATTCTGCCTATTATCACATTTTAATGTCCCCCAATTCTATTATATTTAATGCATTAGCATTTAATTCCTGAAAATAGAATAGAATGCCTTGTAATTGACTTTCTCACTAAACAATGTGGGTGACATCTTTACTTTTTTTTTTAAACAACCTGCTCAATCCTTATTCTTGGCCTTTGTTTCCAGCAATTGATGTGATTTTAATCAGAAGTGAAGAGTGCCACATCATTTCATATCCATAATACATAAAGTACAGAAATTAGGAATGATTTGTCTTCTTTTAACATTTTTAACTCTTTCCTTCTTTTTTTGTTAAAAAAAATAGTTTTTAATAAATAGTATAGGACCATGGTAAAAAAAAGAATTATATACAGTAAAAATAAAAATGGTTTTAAAGGAAGAGTAAATTTTCTTCTGGGCCCCAAAATGGAAGCAATTGCTGTTAACGGGATATAGTATAGCAATATACAAATGTTTTTGAATTAGTCAAAATGTATGTGGCATTAACTTACCATAAGGAATAATGCCACAGATTCTGGAAATTCTCAAATGATATTAATTAAAATTTTTCTTTGCACAGAAGTTTAAAACAAATATTTCTTTTCTTTTGAAAAATAGCTGATGTTTAGTGAGATACACTGTTTTATTTATGAATTATTGGCATTTCTCAAGTCCCTTCAGAATTTAGTTCTTAGATATGCTATAACATTTTACAGTCATATTTTTGTAATGTACGTTTGAAATATGTATGCAGTGCTGATAAGCCAAAATTTCTTGGTTGGAGAGTTTGACATTGAAAATACCTATTAATGTTCTAAAATATGTTTCTGACTCCAAATGTACGCTTAGCATCGCTGGGTGCTGTGGGAAATGTTTTGTGGCCATGAAGCATGAAGCATACTAATATCTCTTAGAATATAAAATGAGTTTGTTTCCTAAAGTCAGTGATTCTAGGTCCTCGAAATTTCTCTATAGCTATGTAGATCACAGAGTTTTAGTCCAATGATTTGAAAAGTAAGATATAGCATCCCTGGTATTGACATTGTTATTGCTATGTAGATTAAAAGGGAGAACAATTTTGCATCCCATTAGAGATGAATATTCAGTAAAAATAGTACTTTCAGGTTAGTCTTTTGAGAGACTGTACTTTGTGAAATATTTAGAAGCATTGATACAATTAATCATTTTATGAAATGGAAATACATTTGTACTTGAAAATATTTCTATTTTTATGCAGATGTTTTTTCCTATAATGCATATAATATTCTTAAGAGCTCATATCTGTAAGTTGAGTAGTTCATTCGTTTGGTTATTTTTGAACGTTCAATCACTAAAAAAATATAGAAGGGGCACTATGATTTTATTTAAACAGTAGACCACCTTGGGGTACTTTGTACAACACTCATGTTTCATAAGAGTCAAATTTGAAAACCTTTATTCCAGTGCAGATGTGTAGAACAGCATTTTCCAATGAGTTTTGGCATGTTTGTGCTCTGCTCATATTAATCTTGTTTATTTCACAAATTGTGGACACAGACATATAAATGTAAGAGCTGTATGCCAATAGCCAGAATTAATTTTGACAAATTGGAAAATGTAAATAAATTTATTTTATAAAGTTAAATTAAATTTAATAAGCATTTGCTAGCTCTAATTTGTGGCTTAGAAAACTCACTATTACAATAATAAAATAATCAGTACTTACTTGCATTAACTATGTGCAGTTAGGGCTTTATTATGATTTTTTTTTAACACATGAGGAAACTAAAATTAAGGAAAAGTAACATATGAAGTTCAGAAGTTTGTAAGTGATAGAAGCAAGATTTTGTTTCCATTTATGTTCAGAGCTCAGATTCTTAACCACTATTCTACCTGCTACTATAGAACCATCCATTTCCCCCGTCCCTTTTATTCCATTACCTACCCTGTTTCCCCAAAAATAAGACCTAGCTGGACAATCAGCTCTAATGCATCTTTTGGAGCAAAAATTAATATAAATTAATATATTATATTAGACCCAGTCTTATAGTAAAATAAGACCCAGTATTATATTATATATATTATATTATATATCATATCATATTATATAACACCCGGTTGAATATGATATGATATGATATGATATAATATAATAGTAAAATAAGACCGGGTCTTATATTAATTTTTGCTCCAAAAGACGCATTAGAGCTGATTGTCCGGCTAGGTCTTATTTTGGGGGAAACACAGCTATAAGCAGTGATTCTCAAAATTTAATCTGCATCCAAATCTCCTAGAAGGCTTGTATATAAAATACAGATTGTTAGACCAACTTCCAGAGTTTGTTTCAGTTATGTGGGTGGGTTCTGATCATTTAAATTTCTAACAAATCCAGGTAATCTTAACACTTGTCCAGGTAATCTTAATGTTGCTTGTCCAGAGACCATGTTTTGGAAGGCACTGCTTTACAGTCTCTCTAATGTTTATTGATAAACAGGTGGTACCCATTGTTAGGGGTCTATTATTATTCTATGCACCTGTTTTGGTTAAGCTAGATTTGGAAATCTGTGAGTCCAGATGTCATTGATTTGAGGCTGATGTTAAATATTCTAGTACCTTCTTAAAGCTCTCGTTAATTACCTATCACATAAAAGTCCTAACTGATTAATTTATTATTCATTACTCTAGCTGTGCAGAGCTATTCAGTCAGTCTACACATAGTTTGTGAATTTAGAAATGTATCCTAGAGAATTCACTGATACGTTGTCTAATTATAAGAAAAGAAATAAAGGAAAATGTCTGGCTGGGTAGCCAAGACCATATTTGCAAACTTCTACTAGAGACACAATGTCTCTGTTTAAGAATACATACTCAATTTAATTTTATTATTATATCTTTATCTCTATTTCCTCATTTTTAATTGATTGTATGTTTTTTATTACTTCACCTATAAAAATGTTTTAATAGTGCCCTTTTTATTTTATAATTTTTATAATATTTGGATAAACCTATTTCTACAAATAAACACATTCTTGAAGTGTTGTCTTAACATTCCCAAATAAACATTTAAAAATAATCATGTGACTTACTATGAGTCTATTCTAGTCATATTTTTAAATTATTTTAATAGGAAACACAAGGTTACAGGACCTCAAAAGATGCAATTAGGAGCAGTTCATTTGTGCCAGGCAGGATTCTTCACTTCTGGGTCTCTGAATAAATGTTAGGTGTTAGGACTCATGTTATTATCACAACTGAAGAAAAAGAGAAAAAAATCTGGGGGTTGGGGTGCCTGTTAAAATCTAGCCATGTAGTTTTTGAAGGGGGAGATGAGAAAGGTGAGGGAGGCAGATAAGATGTACCATTAAGTAGACAAACAAGCATACAAGAGTAGTTTCTTGATGCTCATTAGCTGAGCTTTTCTTGCAACTGTTCATGTAAGACAAAAATGCCAGTGAGACTACCAAGAATGTGCTTTAAATATAATTTTAAATACTAGTGTACTTAGCCTCAATGATGGTTGCTTTTAAACAGGTCACACACAACACACACACAACACACACACACACACACACACACACACACACACACAAGTGCTCATGTGTAAGCACCCAGTGAAAAATTTCTCCAAGGCAATGTCCTTCAACATGTTTTTAAAAATCCATTATAATCTCCCAAAAAACACCATTGTCATAGTAACTTGAAAATCATTGGTATTCAAAAGTAAAACAACCTAATTTTG
Organism: Rhinolophus sinicus; assembly: GCF_036562045.2. Taxonomy (NCBI): domain Eukaryota; kingdom Metazoa; phylum Chordata; class Mammalia; order Chiroptera; family Rhinolophidae; genus Rhinolophus; species Rhinolophus sinicus. The sequence continues at coordinate 57,740,428 of NC_133757.1, forward strand.
CTATCCTGGATATTGATTATCTTATTGAACATAGATTTAATTAGATGCACTCATTTTTATCTCTTTTTTTTTTTTTTTTTTTTCTGAAAGAGGTAAGACCTTGGATATAAACACTGAAGAGCAGGTACCCATATTTCACTCATTCAGAAAAAAGCAATTTTTCATGTTGTCCACTTGTGTGCAATATTTTTTTCTACATTTGTCCAACTTACATTAAACCTATTTGTTCAGAATATGGGCAGCTGAACACTGTTTTTGGCCAGAAGTAATGGTAGGAGCCCTTTTTCCCACCCTCTTCACCCCGCCTTCCACATCCAAAGTAAAGGGACTTATCTTAAATCAAATCTCACACTGAATGTCCTTGTCCTTCACCTCCATGTGCCAAAATCATTCCATGTCTCAGCTCAAAGCTCTCTCTGATGAATGGTTTTACCATTCTATAGTCATGTTCTCTGTTTTCTCTTGTAGCATTTTGTACTCTCGTAACGTATGCCTTAAAAACTCTATCAATAGATTGTATCTTTCTTAAACTTTTCCTTTGTCGTGCGGGAGACCCTGCTCGCTGCGCCATTTGTCGTGCGCGGAGGCCTGCTCACCGCGCCATTTTTCAGGTGGGGCGGCCTGCGGGGTCTCTGCTCCCGTTCCCCACACAAGAACGCAGGATATGGTGAGGCCAAAAAGGAACACCCACGGAGCCATAGGTAGGGGAGCCATACCACCACGGTCTCACTGGAGGCTGGGTTCACCGGACGGGCGACCTGCCGTCCGCCTTTCCGCTGACCGACCGACGACACTCCTCCACTCTCTAGACACTGTTCATCTCCTCTCTTCCGCTCTCTTCGGCTCTCCTCTTCTGCTCTCCTCGGCTCTGCTTGGCTCTGCTCGGCCCCTCGGCAATCCTCGGCAGTCCTTGGCAGTCCTCGGCTCTCCTCCATAGCCGCAGCAATTATACCAGCGGCCAATCGGCTAACCGGCCACAGCCGACGGCCATTCACCACCCGAGCCAGCACTCCTCCACGTGAGGCCGAGAGCCTGTAAACTACTCTCTGGGGCTCTGTCCCCACACCTTCTATTTCCTGTAGTCTTATGTTTCTTCCTCTTTCGATCAGGACCTTTCAGGCATAGGCAGGGAAGAACACTGGTTTTCATCGCAGGCCCAAACCCTCTATTAGGCACATATATAGGTTCTCTTTCTTAAGCTCTGTAGGAATTTTATGAGATATGAATTATTTTCATTTTGTATATGAAAAAAATGAACTCTGAGAGACTAAATAAATAGTTTATGCTCGGAGATGATAAAATTGAATGTAAAACATATTTCTGTAAATATGTATTGGGGGATTGGAAACGCCAGTTTTTCTTGAGTGCCTTGGGTCAGGAGTCCTGGGGCAATGCAGTAATGGGGAGGGAGCTCTGCCTGTGCAAGCTTGAGGGACAACACTCTGCGTGCACACTTGTGCACACACATATACACATACACAGGCCCACAGAAGCAGCCAGTTAAAATTATTGGAGAAGAAGGAAGCACAAAGGAGAGAGGAATCTGACCCCAGTAAGTACATAAGGAGAAGAGAGGCTAAGGACCTCTGGAGTGGGGGGGTCTGCAAGGCTGCAACATGAAGGTCTGCTGGGGCTTAGTGAAATCGTGTCCTGTGGAATCGCCTCCTCTTGATACCCACTGTATGAAATCTTCCTATGAAGTCTACAAAGAAAACCACAAATACCAGTAGCTTAGAAAAATGAGATTTCTTATTTAAAAAAAAAACAAAAAAACAGTGTCAAAGTCAGCTCTCTGTACAGCTTGGTATGAAGCTGTGACAAGGCAGTCGGACAGAGTTTCATAAGTGTGGGGCATTGCGTAAGCCACTGGATGATGGCATGGACATCACAGTTTCTTTCTCTGCACTGTGCAAGTGTTTCCTCAGATCTTCAATTATGTTTGTGGGATGCATGGATGCAGGGAGCAAAGGAGCATCTATCTACATCTGGTGTGTCCAGTGTGCCATGAGGTTGCTTAATTCAGAGAATATGCTGCTTCTACTGAAGTAGTCAACTAAAATATCATTGAGGGTGAGGAGGATATTCCTTGGGACTCCGGTGAGGACCTGTGTCCTAGCCAAGAGGTTCACCTGTGGTTTGTGTCTCTTGCCCATCAGGGCCCCTGGGGCTTTTGTGGGTATATGGCTATCCCAGTGTTTTAGATAGGTTTTCTCCAAATTACTCCATTTTCTCTAACAGGCCGTAACATTATTGTGATTAATTTGACTATAATTGAGTTTTATTACAAGACTGACATTTGTCTTTGACTTTTGCAGGAAGCTTGCCTCTTTGTTATCGTCTCCAGCCAGCCAGCTGGAACAATGGTGCCAGACATTACATAAATGTCAGTCAGCCTATCCAGACTGAACATGGGGGGATGGGGGATGGGCTGTGGTAGAGAACATGATGGGACTAGGGGAGGGGAGGAGAAAGAGGCCTTTGTACACAAAGGTGATCCAATGGTCATCAGGAAATTGTCAAGCGATGACAACCCCAAGTAGAATGAAGAGTAGCGCTGCTTTGTGATTGCCAAATAGTTTGTATTAATTGGTTTAGGAAGGAGTATGCCTATAGCACCTTGAAGCTGCTTCACACTGTTTGTTCTGAGGTAAACTAATTAAACATTTAAAAACAAAATATGGTGACATTTGATTAAGTATATTAATATATGCATCCTCAGCTTGAATATATGTACTACCAACCATAGCAGAAAAATGAATGAAAGGAATGAATACCTATAATAGAAAAAAATTATAAATAAAGAACAGATACTGGGGGTGCCAAAGAAACGTATACACATGACTTGTATTCATCTTTTGTTATCAGTATATATTGAGTATTCCAATTTTAGTAGTTTTTTCCTTTCTGAAAATGTGTATACATTTTTTTGGCACCCTCTGTATATGAAATTCCCAATGCCAAACTTTAGGGAAATGGTGAATTATGTGAAACCATGTTTATATCATAAAATGTTAATTATTCATTAAACTCACATTTTCAGAGAATTTCATTGTCATAATTTTATGATGATAATATTGAGTATTAGAAGCATGACATAAAATGATACAATGTCAATTTTGCATCCCTTAGAAGTGTTATAATTTTCATGTACATGTTTGAAGTCAATCTGGAACAGTGCATGATTTTACGTGTTTCTCTCTAGAAAGAAAGAAAAGGAGTAATTTTTATTTTCTTACTTAATTTTATTTTACTGTCATTTCTAAATGTATGCTATATTTTATAACTTCTACCATAGTAAAGGTATCATTTATAATCAGAAGAAAAGCTGTTTAAATCATCCTACCACAAGTCAAAGAATAAGTGAAGTTTTGGGCATTAAGATTAAAGAGGGACAGTTTCTTTTCTTGCATCTACAATGTTGGGCCAAATTATTATTAGTATTCTTTCCATTTAGATGTTATTATATCTCCAATATTTAGGAATTCTCCTAATGTAAATTAAAGAAATGAGGACTTAATTTTAGGAAAAGGAAAATGTAGGGTAAAATCTTTTTTTAATGTCTGCACCGGAAATTTTGGAATCCTGTGTCATTATGTGAATTGTAAGGGGCAGAGGCATGTTGGCTTCCAGCTGCCCTTTAAGGGGTGTGGGGTAGATGGAGTCTCACTTATTGCAGTGAGAGCAGGAATGGTGAATGCGCATCTTGGCATAAAACTAAGACTGAAACATATTCTACAATAAGATTTCTCCCAGCATTTGTTTTCTGAGGGACCATGGAAACTACCCAGGTAACAGGGATTGATATTTGTGCATATAAAGTGAAGCTCCCCGTTAACCATTAAAAAGAAAAGGATCTGTGTAAAAATGTGAAATTCCTCCATGTACCAGACTCTCATATGTTCAAGTGCTTCCTAACTGGTGTCTATGTGATCATTTGCCCTTCCTTGGATGAACCCCCAAAATGCGTATGTTGAAGTCCTAACACCCAGTACTTCATAACGTGACTGTGCTAGGAAATAGAGCCTTTAAAGAGGTGAGTAAGGTAAAATGAGGTCACCAAGATGCATCCTAACCTCATATCAGCTTTGAAAATAAGACACAGATACAGAGGGAAGAACATGGAAGATGCAGGGAGATGACGCCACCTATAAAGAGGCCTCAGAAGAAACAAATTCTGTCAATGCGCTGATCTTGGACTTCTGGCCCCCAGGACAGTGAGAAAATACATTTCTGTTACTTGAGCTTTCCAGTCTGTGGTAGTTTGTTGTGGCAGCCCTAGAAAACTAATCCAACTACCAAGTCACCCTACTCACCACTACTTGAAAGAATGAGAAACACTAGTCCTCATCCTTTTCTATAAGGGTCTCTGACTGGCCCGTTTTCTACAGGTTTGATAATAGTCCATTTGTGCTTAACGCAATCAGCAATATCAAGGACATTGCATATAAATATTATGATTTAATATTCATAACATCTCAGCGAGATGGAGATTCTTAATTTTAGAGCAGCTGAGCTGAATTAAATTGCCCAGTGTCACTGAGAACTAGTGCCCCTGTGTTGAGATTACAATTTCATTTCCGTTTTCATTATTCCACATGTAAGTTAGGACATGGGAGGTCTTGAAAGGTTTGGAACTTAGAGGATTACCTCTTCAAGGTTTCCCTGTTGCTCTACTTAAAGACAAATTGACCAGGATAAAAGCAGGCCTGCTAGAAGTTTCTATGAAGGACAATCGTGAGAAATGGGTCAGTGGGCCTGTCTCATCTTCCTCCAACAATACTCAGTATGGAGGCCTTGGAGATAAACAGACCTGGGGAAAATCCCAGCTCTGACAACGGACCAGCTCTATTATCAGGCACAGTTTCTCTGATGTTCAAATGTTGCCTTTAAAATGAGGAGAATAACTACTTTATGGAGGTGTGATGAATAAATGACTGACTGCATAGGCAGTAGCAGGAGAGGCTGATGCCAGAATAAATACAACTTGTCCACTGTCAGTATCATCTGAGATTACACAGGGATGCTTATGCTCCCAAAAGACAGAGACCTTACTAAAAAGCCATTAACACTTTCTCGCTGACTATAAAATAAAATTGATCTGATTAACTTGAAAGAGTTTAGACTGGAATGAGGTGATAAAAAAAAAAAAGTCTCATTTAATCTTCACGGAAAAACTAAGATGAAGCTATTCTTCCCAGCTGCCTTTCGGATATGATGGAACTGAAGCTCAGTTAATTCCCAAGGTCGTACAGCTACTGCATTGTACAGTAAGGTTGCAAGCTCATGCATGTCTGACACCAGCATCCACATTTTTCACAGTTATTGCAGCCAACGACTGACTCAATTCTGTTATCTCCCAGGGTGTCCATATGTCTGTCTTGTTTTCTTAGAGACTAAGCCAGGCTTAGGTGAAGTAGAACCCAAGTATTAACCAGAGTTTGCCAGGCTCCTTTCTTCCTACCTCAAGCCACATGTCATTACAAGATGTGGGAGGGAACATAGAATTTTCCAGTTTCTCTTCCCATCTGGGTCAGCAGATGGCCAAAAAATGGCCATGGCTGAGTAATAGCTGAACACATTTTCCATCTTCTCAGAGATAGATCTATATGTTGTCTCTGGTATTTCCTTGTACTAAAATATAATTTCACTTTTCAAAGGCTAGTAAGGAACTAAAAAGCTAGCTATGTTATTTACCATAAAGACAATACTATTTCTGTACAGTGACGGTTCTTCCTTTTCTGGCTTGGAAATAGATTGCCTTTCTTGAGACAAGAAATTGTATTCCTCTGAAAATCACAACATCATGGCCCTTGGGATGGGGGGGGGGGTAATTTATTTGACTTTGGAGAAAAGATTCGGAGAGAATCTTTTCTCTCTGAATCAAAATAGAGTCAATAAAAATGACTTAGCCAAGACAGATACCATGTTCTTTCCATTATCTTCACCACCGTTTCTACTCGTATTGATATTTTAAACCTAAAATGAGAAATTATGCAGGTATTATGTTTCTATTCCATGATTTCAGCCAAGACTTTCCTTAATCTTTGGGATTCCTAATTTTATTTGACTAGAAACAGCAATTCACCAGCAATTCACCCAGGTACCACTAATCCTGTGATAACATGCGCTGGATTCCAGACGTTCTATTCCTTCTCCTTTGGCTCCTTCAGCGGGTAAAGGACATGAAACGTGAGTTTTGATGGAATCCCTACTTTTAAACTTTCGTGATGGAGTTTAAGCATTGTGCAGCTCAGGTGTTAATACTGAACTGCCCAAACTGGTCCCTCTACCCCGGGCTCCCGTCTCCAGCACTGCATGAAGGTCTGTGCTTCTGCGTTATCGCCGCCCTTGGAGGTCTGCCCAGACACAGCCCCTCCGAACTCTGCGGTGTCCATGTGTCCCTCCTCCAGTATGGACTCGCAACCAGATTTGTTCTCCTCCTGGTTTCCAGGAATTCCAGAATTTTACTTCTCTTTCATCCACCCTTCCCACACACTTTACTTTAGCGTCTTCTTTGTGCCAGGCATCATGTTACGTGTCAGGGCCAGATACGGGGTTCCCCAACGTCAACAGAAGGCTCAGCTTTCCTAGCGTTGCAGCCAGATCATGACGCAGTCACAGGGAGACAGGAAGGCCTAGTAGTTCCTGCAGAGCAGGGGGGGCAAGTGGAAGAGGCAGAAACGTGCAAGGCAAAGCTTTTTTCATTCTAAAGTAGACTTTGAAAATAATTGTGAAAATTATTTTTAACCATATAATCTCTGCCAAGTGTATTGGGATATATCTTCAGCACGGGTGCAGGATTGAAGCCGCACTTCCAACCAAAACAATTCGCACCGAGGCCCTGGCCTGGGCTGCTGCATTTGTTTCCCCTATAATTACATGTGATCGTTTTTTCAGAGACAGGTGCAACAGGGAAGGGACCCCAGGAGGCTTCCTGCAGCACGTCAAAACTGTCACATTCCTACTTGGCCTCCCCTGACTTCTCCTAACAGGACTCCTTGTTAAGCCCTGAACGATCATGGATTTGTTGACAGAAAGACCTGGCATTTACTTTTAACTTTACCATGTTAGTTAACATCGCTGTGCTTTCATTTTGATATATTAAATGTATGTGTAAATAAGTGACATGTTTATACAGCATTGTTGTAAAATAAAAATGAGATAATGCATATAAAATCTTCTAAAACTTATGTATGCATATTATTTCTTTACCTAGTCTGACTTTACAAAGTCAAATCTATGTATTTTACTTAAAATAAGAAAAATCACCTTTAGTAAATTCCCTATTTCCTTGAATTGCTATCAGCTAATGTTTAAAGACGCAGCATTTATATTTGAGATAGAAACTCTCTTTTGCTCTCTCTCATCCTAGTTTCTACCAGATTATCTCTCCCTTCTTTTTTTTGTTGTTGTTTCTTTTTGTTTTGTTTTTTCGTTTTTTTTTCCTTAACTGTTCTCATTTTTCCCTGGTGGTAAAACCTGGTAATCCCCATCTTTAACCATGAGCAATTAACTCACGGTGAGATACCTCTATATCTGGAATGCATAGTTACCTCCCACTCTGCCTTATGCAAATGAGAACATAAATTACAGAATATAATATTTATTAATTGAAAATGCATTGAATTAACTTTTAAAAATTCAATGTTTTTAACAAATTTCATTCCAGGGAATTAAACCCTATATTTCTATATTTACTATTAAATATAGAAGTGTTTAATACAAGTTTAATTTTAAAACAACCATAACATACCAGGTTGACACTTTTTTTAGTTTTTATAAGCAGTAAGTGTAATCAAATGCTTAATAAATTCATAGAATATTAGACCCATAGAATATTAGACTCAGCAACCACAAACCCCTCATTAGATTTAAGAAAGGGAAATATGTGCATTTAATAATTCATTTTTTGAGCCTGAATGCATATCAAGGAATTCCTAGAACTTCAAAGGACCTGAAAGAGCTTTCCCACTCTGAATGGACCAGAAGCAACACTGATGCATGTTTGAGTTCCTGTAGCACACGCTGGATGGTGAGCCGGTAACTTCCCAGTGTTGGACTCCTCTAGTCTTCCAGCAATCCCATCTTGTGTTAATGTACCTACTTACACAGAAGCAGCACATGACTCTCAAGATGAACTTCCCCTGTCATTGCTAACAAGCTGCGGAAAGAGGCTTGTATGATGTGTGAGCCTCGCCCATGCACTTTTCTGTTTCTTATACTCCTTTTAGTTGTAAAAAATAATTCATCCCTACTGTCTAATAACCATTTGCAATGAACAAGAGTCCCTTCATTACCCAGAATTCAATTGAATACACAAACAACTGTCCTATTATCAAATACATTTATGTGAGAGTCTAATCAATATGCCCTATATAGAAATGCGGAAAGCTGAGTGTTTAAAAATACTTTTTGTATAACATGACATTGCATTCTTGGAAGCTAGCATTTAGTGTGAGGCAGTCCTTCTTAATGCGGGGCTCAGCTTTGCTTGGACACTTTAGAGACTGAGTATTTCAACCTCTGTCCTTGTTTTCCATCTGTCTGGTCTTTGCAAAGCAGAAATGATGTAAATGAAAGCGTTGTGAGCCATTCAATTAGATTTCATGCACCACTGACCCAACCATTTTTCCTCAGTCTTATCTAAGTTGGTGGCAGATGTGTGGCATGTCAGAAAGCATTTCCAAATTAAAGAGGGAAGCATAGTGAATGTTGGTTAATAGGATCACAATATTTGTAAATGGTGAGATGTGTCATCACTGTAACAGCAAGTATCCTGCAAAAGGGGACAGTGAAAATATGCATTTCCAGTTTTCTTATTGTGATATGCTTGGGCCCAGACTGTAAGAATGAGAGAGAAAATATAGGTTGTCAAGCATATACTGGAAATTATGGGCTTCCTGGTACATAATAAACACCATTGCTAGGCTATTGGACTCTGGTTTCTCCCATTCACAGGACTTTACTATATTGTCTTGGTAATAGAGCACAGTCTGTGATGATTTGTGTAAAGGGGTCCATTGATATCACTGAGGCTGATGGGACCTACATTCAGGCAACCTCATCATCACCAGTTCACTTAGCTTAACTGTCACTGGTTGATTAATCATACTCTGAAGTAGCTAATCGAAAAGGAGATGTTTGCAAGTTGTAGATGATCAACCAATATTTGTCGATCAGTTAGATGTTTTTGATGGACTTTGATAGTTTGCGTTTTGAAGTTATTCAAGCTATGAAGCATGAGAGAGAAAAAGGAGCAAAATATAGCTATGGGCAATCTAATTGTACAGTCCCTGGAAATGATGGAAATCTGAGTGTGCACCGGGAAAGGTTAGATCCCAGGAAAGGCTTCCATACTGACCAGGAAGAGAGTCCTAAAGCCGATCAGTGAATCACCCACAGACTCCATCATTGTCAGTGTGAGTCTGAAAAAGGCAGTCCATGCAGAACATTCAGTCCTATGTAAAACACCCTCTGAGACATTTGGTCCATGTCAAAAGGTCCTTAATATTTACTCCTGTCCAATGCAACTATGGAGACATTTGGTCCACTCCAAAATGTCCTTGAAATTTGGTCCTATCAAAAACATCCATGCTTAGAAAACGTGCCTGGGTTCAAATAGCCCATAACATTATGTATACTTTTGGTTTGGAGGATTAGTGCATTAAAAGTACTATCTTGTGTTATTGATTCAAGAATTGTGTTGTGGCTGTATTACCAATACTCACCCTTCTTGCTGGGGTAGCCTAGCTGGTAATGGCCCATGTCATGGGCCAATGATCAGGGACCTTTTGAAATGAACCAGATGTCTCAGTGGAGGTTTTGGGCAGAACCGAATATCTGCTAATCTATGCAGGAATAAGGAAATATCCCCATGTGCATGGGTCATTTAGAAATGACCTTTTGGCTATAAATGTGAACTAATAAATTCAAAGAGTTATAAGGGATATTAGAAATAATTTAGTCTGACCCTTCCTTCCATCCAATGCTTGAGTTACACGCCCCACACAGAATAACTTCAAAATCCATTTATTCCCAGAATATTGATTTTTACATCATCCAATTGACTTGCCATCATCCAATTCCTGACTTGTGACAGTCAAGGCAAAGGCCTGCCTATTCCCATTTCCTTGACATTATAAGGGACATTAGAAATTCTCTATGAGAGTCGAAGTTGAACAATGGATATCAGCTATACCACCTCCCAGGCATATTCCCATACCACTCAGGCTTGGTTCATTCCATACATTTATTTTTATTATCATCTACCTTGAGAAAGACAGAAGACTACTTATAGATTGGTTCAGTTACTCTTTAATCATGTTGAGATTAATTATAGTTTAAATAGGTCTACGATGATTGGATTTTAATAAGGCTGTTCCTGACAGAAGTTCTGCCTGCTTTTACAAAGATGCCAAAAATAAAAATGAGGAGCCCCAGTAGCTCTTTGTGACTCTGCCATCAGAGCCAGGCTCTGCCTCCACCAGTGTTATCCCATCCATGGTTCCCCTCCTGCACATGCTCAATGCAGTCTGTGGGGCATGACAGCTGAAAATGCCTGAGTTCTCCATTTAAATCACTTTACACAAAATGCCAGTTATTTGAGCATATCTTTTACATCCTCCATGCCCAGTAGTAATTTCACAAAATTACTGGGCATCTATTTCAGAGCAAACTTGGCATTTAGATTAGGTGGTTGTAATTAGCATCTTGACTGCATGAAGTCAACAGTGTGAATAGGAAGGAGAGGGAAAAAGTTACATTAGCTTATTTTTGCTGTAGAAAAAGTAAAACTATGGAACACAAAGGTAATACACTAAAAAACAACCACACTATTTGAAGCAGTTTCTTGGAATCAAAATGATAAACTTTATTCCATATTCTAATTATTTTATAGTAAGAGAATCTTTTAAAGTCTTTTTACCAGAACATTCACAAAATTTATCTTTCTTCTCCAGAGAGATGGCCTGTCTTGAATTTATTCTAACACGAGTGCCAAATGAATGCTGACACACTTCCCTTTCTCCAGCACTATTAAATTGTACCCATCATTCAAACTAAGACTCAGATCTCACTTCCAGGGGTAATCTTAGCCCAAATAGGATGAGGCCCCTGTTGACTTCCCCTCCCCACTCTGGTGATGTCACTGCCCAGAGCTAAGATCAGTTTGCATATTGACTTTAGTGCAAGGAGAAAAATGGTTCCGTGTCCATACTGCTTCAAATTCCTGTGTAACATCCTGTTGAGCTCTAGGCACCTTCAGGGCAGCACTCAGAAGTGATGACCCATTGCAGAGAAGTGGCTGGAATTGCTGTCATTTTGGGAACAGTTAAGGAAATGGGAGTACACATGAATCTTTGGGGACATTATTTACTACTGTATTCAATGAGTCAGCTTACTTTGTGCAAGAGAAATAAGACAAAGATAGTTCTGGCTCAATATTAAGAATATAAAATGGTCATGAAATGTACTGGAGAGAGCACAGGAATTTTTTGTAGAACTCTTGGTCCTGAGCTGAGACCCTGTCTTTCCAGGAGGTTTAGCTCCTTAGCCTCTCTGAAATTCACTTCCTCAACTGAGGACAATTGTATCTCTTTTTCAGATTTGGGAAGGATAAAAATACTGAAGATAAAGCATTTAGCATGCATGCTAACATTAGGGAGGAGGGCTCAAGGGATTGGTAAAGGCTGTGCGGCCTTTTTCTGGGAATATGAAATGGGAACTCAAAATGACAATAAACCTATGAAGTTGCTTCCAACATAGGGGCATGAAAAGTGAAAAATATCTGCAATTCTCCCCATAGCCCACTGAGGGATTCACATGATTACAATCAATTAAATAAGTTTCTTTTGTCTAGATTTTAGGAAATTGGAGATGGAAATATAAAAATAAATTTAATAACGTGTGCATTTTAATGTTACCTCCTGGAAACAATTTCTTAGCCCATATGAATGGGTACAACCTGCAAAAATGTAGACACAAATCTGGTCAGTGAGAAACATTACAATGTTATAAATGTGTGACTTCTTAAATGAAATATTCACCAGGGAGCAAGAGGTAGAACTTTCTCTGATAGGTGCTCTGAAAATGGGTGTCCTCATGAGGTAATGAATTTCCTGCTATGGATAAATGTTGGAGTTGGTTAAACATCAGTTGAGCCATCTCTGGGTGGGGATGTTGCAAAGAGCTTCCCCACTCAGATTCAGGAATTAAATGTGGATATTAAAATTCCCCCTCTACCATGATTCCATATACTGTAGGACTTAAAAACTGGTAGTTGTAGAAATGTATTTGTAATCACATTTAAAACTGAAGGAATTCTCAAAGAAAGGTTTGACAATGGGAACAGAAAACAGAATAAAACGATATCCTCAAAAATGGCTTTGCCTCCTGGGTAGTCTCAACCTAATTTTCTCTTGTTGTCAATGTAGAGAAATGGGGTTCAAGGTTTATAATCAGGTGTCCCAATGGTGGATGTATTTTGTATGGGTTCTGAGGAAATGATAAGAAAGCAAACCCACAGAACAGAACAGAACCACAGTTCACCCTCTCCACCAGCAAAAGAATGGGAGGAGTGAGCTGCCCATAACCAGATCACAGCCCCAAGAAAGGAGTGTGGCATCCCTGACAAGAAAGTTTGCTTCCATTACTTTTACCATTAAAAAAACAAACAACCACCACAACAAAAAATGCTCACAATTACGTTTTTGTTCACAAAACTCTTTTTCATTCCTTAAATTATGGGTCCTTAAATTAAATTCCTTAAATTAAGTAATGGGATTATGGCATATGAATAGAATCAAGGTTTTAATGTATACTATGACAATGACTTTTCCAATTGCATTCAGATAAGCAAATGCAGTGCACGACTTTTTAGTGCCTCTTTAAGGCAGGATTTTGGTAGTTGCTCTAACCTTCCCGTCAGGATAAATTGTGGAAATTAGTCATTAATTTGTCTCCTGAGAAAGAGAACATGTGGCACTTTGCAGAAAGCATCTAGTTAATCCCCGACTCCCTGGGGAGAGAAGGGTGTAGCGATGTCTCCACTGCTGTGCTGGCTGAAAACACACATGCAGGACATGCTAGACAATTATGGTTTCTTCTAAATGACGTCCAGCTGGCTCCTGAGCTTTCAGGGACCATTCTGAGTGGCGGATTCTCCTGTGCCCAGTGTCTCTCTATGAGTGAGTACATTGCAGCCCTGGGTTCTAGTTTGGGATCCCACCTTTACCTCTGTGTGTTCTCCAGGCGTAAACCTTTCTGTGAATGAGTTCTCCACGATCTCAAAGTGATGATGAAATTTACATAATCTTTCAGATGGTGTTTAAAAATTATGTCTAATTTCCCTTCAGCTTTTTCTTCCACATGACTGCGGGCATCACCTGATGTCTCTAGCTTGTTCTTTAGTCTTTACAGGTAATGCGATTAACAGTAACACTGATTTCCACATGGGCTTCGAGTTTTCTTTTAGATATTATATTCTCATAAGACAGGGTAGCTCCATGCAGCCCTGACAGTGTTCAGGGTTTTAGTTTGTGTTTTTGTTTTGCTCTTGTTGTTTTTTAATGTCACCTTGGGAATAATTTCAAATGTAGTGAGTTGGTGCAAAAATAAAAATGTTTCAAAGAGCACTCTTACTCAGACTCAGCTATTGATCACACGTTACCCTATTCACTTTATTATTTGCAATCTATCAATCAATTAGTCAAACAATGTATAACTTTTTTTTCCCCAAAAATCTATCAGTGTCCATTTTTTTCCTAAGTGTTTCAGTGTGTGTTTCTTTCCATGGGCTATTGATGTGCATAGTAAAGCATCAAGTTAAAAAAAAAAATAACACAGAATGATGTCCTTTGATGACAAGTGGTTTCTGGGCATGTAATAGCACACTGAAGCTACTGATTCAGGGAGTTGGAGATATAATTTGCCCACATTTAGCAGTAGAAAACATCCAGAGGCTTTCTTTGTGGCACCTTCTGTCGTATTACCTGAATGAGTCAGAGATTTTATACCTCCATGCCCTTCCCATTACCTGGAGTGTTCTTTTCAAATTCTAGTCCTCTTGCCATCACACTTCCTTTTACTAGAAACACTCATGTTTCAAGGATCGATTCAGATATCCCATCTTTGTTACTTTCTCTGAACTTTTCCCTGGCAAAAATTTCCAATTTCTGTTATGACTCATATCATATTGTTGTTTCTCCCTGTGTGTTTCTGTCACGTGGTGAGCTTCTCAAAAGAGAGAGCCTAAGTAGTAGTAGATTATTTTCTTCTGTATCTAGCAATCAGTAGACTGAATGGCACATTTTAGGTACCCCAAAATACTTTTGAATCATACTATCTGCCCTCATCCACCTTGTACATTGTTATTATTTATTTTGTTTAATCTTTTACTTCACTTCTCCTTTTGGCGGTTATGAATGGATTCATTTCATACCCATTAATTCAGCTCTTACTCTTTGCAAGGAGCTATGACAGCAACTTGAATGGGAACTTACACACCAGTTAGAAATGTTTTTGGCTGCAATACCAAAAAAGCTGTAGCTAAGATATCTGGATATAGGTGATTTTTATCTTTAATGCAGTGGCTTGTTGATGATATCAAGTTCTCAGGTCATTCTGTCTTTCACTCTGCCATTCACAGGCTTGTCAACTCATGGTCATAGTGACTGCAGTTCCAAGTATCACATCTTCATATAACCATGTTTAAGGAAGAAAGAAAATGGTCTGTGTTAAAAGGGGTTTCTGCTCATTGGGAGAAAACTGTTTTCTAGAAATCCTCCAGAAAACTTCTTATAGTATATTTGTTAGATATGAGTCACATAAATATACTAGTGGCAAAAGGGACATAAAAGAGTAGAATCTCCATGAGTGTTTTAAATCAATCATTAACCATATCTAGACTGGACCCAGTATCATCATAAATAAAACCAAGTTTCTGTTAGCCAAGAAGGGTGGGGATTAGCTCTGAACAGTAAGTAGCAGGGTCTTTCACCAAATTAAAAGGCCACTTTATCCTGTTGGTTAAGTTGTATAACATAGTCACAAATCAGTGGACCAGGGCAGGAGCCCAAATCAAACCCCACATGATCTAATAGAGTTGGGAGGGTGAAAAAGCAGGTAGATGTTATACCATTAACCATTATCTGGAGAGTGAGAAGAGCAGGATAGATGTATTTTATCCCTTTATTATCCTTTTTGTGATCTTTACATATTTATAGATGATTGAAAATAACATGTCTGATTTCAAGATGAATTGGTGGATACATACAAAAAATTCCATTAAAATAGGTTTCTTCACTATTTTTAGAGAACCCATGAAATGGACCTGTAAGAGACTCAAAAGTTATCCCCAATATGTGAAAATGTCTTATGTAGAGGAATACACTCAAAGAAGTCTGGAATAAATCAGCCCAAGATTTTCTCATAAACAAGGTCAAACTTTGACCAGTAGAAAGTACTTTGGAGAAAGTGTAAGGAACCATTAAATGATAACAGGACATATTTCACATCTGTCACCCCACACATCTTTTATTAGCCATTTGTCTTCAATATGCGAAGCATAAAGATAGAGTGCTATATGTTATAATGTTACATTGTTATAAATGGTAGGGGATAGACGACAAGAGAAGCAGTCAGAGGCAATGTTCTATAAATGTGGGACAGGGGTGTGGAAAGTGGATGGAATCAGTCACGATGTGCTTACCTGGGCCCTGGGAAAGCTACTGGGTGTATGGGTTGCAATGAACTGATCTAGAATATTTTTTTCTTAACTGAATTAGAAAGAATACTTACATCATTGAAATTTATCGAGTTAATCATAAGATCACTTGAAAATACTTGAAGACAGACCTGAACCCACGTGACTTTATATGCCACAAACCCCAAGCAACTCAGAGACATGAGTCTCAGCAGAGGCTAAGATAGTATATCAAATCTTAACTCTAATTTAGAGTCTCTTACTGTGGCTTTCATTTGGCCTTTTGTCTTCCCTTTTGTCCTATCAAACTATTCTATCTTACATTTTTCTTGTGTCAGAACCCATATACTTATTTGAAAGTTTCTCTCTCCTCACCAACTAAAGATTCAAACTTGACTAAATTTCTAAAGCTGCGGTGACCCAAAATTCAACAGCTTTTGTCCTGCTTTAGTGATGTTTGTTATTTTTGGATTCTGTAGACATACATTCTCATGCTGGAGGTGTTGGTGGTACCCACTCCTGAGAAGGAGCCTGATCCCATCTTCTGAGGTTCCTCTAAAGCTGAACAGCCTCCTTCTGTTGGCTCCACATAAGAAAGCTCAAATAAAATAGGCTTCTATTCGGCTGGGGCAGGATTCATTGTCTGTCTGTTGGTGGGGACAAATGCCATTTCTTGGATGAGCTTTATCTGTCCTCACCACCTCTGAATTATTCCATACAAATATGACACATACAAATCTGGGGTAGAAACAATTACCTTGAAACAACAGACTAGACATGCATGTGTTACTTGCAGTGTAATAATAGGAGCGTTACAAAATAAAACTAGAACTTTCTCTTCTTTCCCTTCCCTTCTCAAACAATTCCATGCTGCAGCTGTAGGGTGGAGCAGGACAAAGTATGTGTCTATTCCAGGATGGCTGGGGATGGGGGCTAGAGTTGATTAGGGTTAGGTTTTGGAGCACAAGTGGGAGGAAGGAGTCCATGCAGTGGGAAGGGGAGTTTCCGGTATAAGGATGTCAGAGTCAAAGTGAGTGAGGAAGTGTCTACATGTAGGGTGGTTGGTGCAGGGTCCCCAAGTCTAAGCAGGGTGAGGGACATTCATGGCAAAGGGGGTGGTGGCAACAATGGAAGATTGGTCAGTAAGTAAATATATTAATGGTGACGAGAGCCATGTTTCTTGCAGTAGGAGAAGGTAGTTTCAAATCAGAGAAAGGAGAAAAGGAGGATGAACCTCATGGTGTGGGGTTGGAATTGGAGCTATTAGTCTGCACTCAGTGTTTTCTATATATAAAGATAAAGAAATATATATGGATATAAATGTGTGTGCATATACATACATGTACATGGTGTGTGTGGGAGGGTATGTCTGTGTGTGCTGTCATCAGAGAGCATAGGAGCAGTTACACTCCATAGGTCGGTTTCTAAAAATCTTTCTCCTCCAAAAAAACTTAGAGTGTCTTAGAGAAATGGTTGATTCCAGGTGGAACTGGAGCAAGGAAAGTACAGGAAAAACCTGGGGTGTCTTTTTGTACAAGAAAGCAAGGGGCTTCTCAAAGAATGGTGAGGATATATATAAAGGACACACAAACATAGTTACATAGACTCCCAAACTTGGCCAAATTTGGGACAAATTGAACATTATAATAAATAATGATAGTAATATATACTAGCTCATTGAGTAAAATAGGAAAAAGTAAATCCATTCTGATAGAAAAAAATAAGTGATTAATGTAAATATTTGGTGAGGGACAGGATATTTACATAGTTTCAGAGTGCCTTTTCACAAAATACTTGTTAATTACCAAAAGAAAGAGTAAGTTTATAGTGGAGAAGCCTGGCATGCGTCATTGTAATCAAGTAACCAATGTGAACATCGTTAGCACTGGGACAAGTAAACTGTTCACCACCCCATAGGATGCAATCAGTAGAATCGGACGTTGCATCTTTACTATGTAACGTGACTCTAATCATGAGGGAACATCAGGAAAACTCAAATTGAGAGATGTTCCACAAAATAACTGATCTGTACTCTTCCAAAGTGTCAAAGTCATGAAAGTCAAGGAAAGATTGAAGAAATGTCCCAGACTGGAGGAAACTAAAGAGATATGATTTTTCAGTGTAATGCTCAATTCTTACTCAGATCTTTTTATTGCAAAAGACATTATTGTGAAAACTGGTAAAACTTGAATGGAATCTGAGGATTAGATGATAGCAATGTAACAAGGTTAATTTCCTAAATTTGCTAGTTGTGTTATGGGCATGTATGAAAATATCCTTGTCTGTAAATACCCAGTAAAGTACTTTAGGGTGATGGAGCATCATGTCAGCAACTTACTCTCAAAATTTTCAGGAGAAAACATTCTTTGTTCCTGACTGGCAACATTCCTGTAAATTTAAAATCACAAAACAAAACTAAAGGAGAAGGGGGTAAAGATACAGTGCTGAATTAAGTGCATGCATCGTGCATGCGTAAGTGCTGTTAATGGACGAAATGCTCTTGCTACTAATGCTGAAGCGATTTCTTCATAAAGGTTAATAGTAGCAACACACCCATTTTTCACACCAGGTTCAAAGGTGAGATTGATTAATCAATGTACATTACATCTAGATTGGACACTTAGAATTAGCCTAAGCATAAAACAATTAAATGGACTAAACTTCAGAATTTGGTTATGTTTTGAGTATAATTACTCCCATGAAAAATAAAACATTATATTGCACGGTGTCCTTGAAAATATTTGGTTATCTTTAAGATGTTCATTATTAAAGGCAATGATTATAAATACAGCCTTAAATTTGCCCGCTCTGACCTGGAGGCTGAAATGAATTGACTAATGTCCCAGCTGGTGTTCAAATTATGTCAGGGATTGGATCTCATCCATTGCTGTGAATCACTTCCTGCCAGACACCTGAGATCTTATCCAAAATCACACTCCAAGGAATTCTCGAAATCAAATTAAAAAAAAAAAAAAAAAATTCTGTCATATAACCATTACCTTGGTAAGACAGCAAACTACAAACTTATTGGAAACATTCCGTTGAATTCTGTTGTTTCCACATGAAAGATCAAATGGAATAAGCTATCGGTGTCTCTTTATGTATGAAGACTTTAAACTGAGCACAGCATACCATTTACCCACCTGAAGACCAATCAGGTAGTTGGGAAGCCAGTCCTCACCATACTTGACAGTTTGAAACCATCGTAGAAAGCCAATGGGATATTTAACTGAAGGGAGTTGAGGTGAAGTGTCTCTTTCAGTTTTTTGGTGAAATTATTCAAAACTGCCAGAAGTTCAGAATTTTTTAACACTCCCATTGAAAAACAAAAAAGCTATGTTTCTGTTGTCATTTGAAACAAACTTCCCTCCTCTGTTTTAAAGATTTCTCAGCTGTAAGATCTTCATGGTAGTAGCTGAAAGAATCCTGGTTGTTGTATCCAGTCAGTGAGACACTTGCAACTGCTAATACATTAGAGCTGTAGCTATTTAGGCCACGTGACCTCATTCTTAAAAAAGAAGGTAAACACTGGTCTCCATGACATTTCTTACGATTGTCTTTGCCTTATCATTGTTCTATCCTCAAATCCAGAATCAAGTAGTAGGGACTTTTCTCCAGGAACTGAGCAAGAGCAGATTTTTCAGCTCATCTTTTGTCTAAACTGGACTATTAGTAGAATTAAAACAAGGATACATTTTATCTATTTTACTTCAAGATGAATGTATTAAGCATTAACTAATGAGGTGTTTGCACAATACTTTCAAGGAATAAATGCAATAAAAATGATAAATGTACTTATTATTATAAAATTATAACAGAATAATTTAAATGAGTCATTTGAAAGGTCTTCATTAAACATGATTGGATATTATATTTATTAATTCATTAAGCTCTACATCTAATGCCAGACGAATAAATGCATCGTTAATATGTCATAAACTAAGTGGAACAATGCCACACAGACCTATTATTTTTAAAGTGTCTTGCAAGTATTAACTAATTCATGTTTATTATTCTTTCAAGGGCAGCTTGTATGAATTGACAGGAATTGTTATAGTAATTTTATTTGCCGTAATACAAAGTCTTAACTACAAAACCTGAACTCTTTTTCAAGTTTCAGTCTGCCTTTTTGTCTTGAAGTAACATATGCTATTGTAAAATACAGATACCTATAAATATGAAAGTAAAAATAGTAATTATTAAACTACACAGGGAAAATCTATGTTAACATTTTGGAAATTTTTATTTTGTCTCCCAGGCTTATATTTGTTAATTTGTGTGTATGTATCTATATTTCTTTAACAAAGTTGGAGGCTTATGTTATATGATATCATATATATATGTCAAATTCACCTAAAATATTAAGTGGAACAACATTTTCATACTATTTACAGTTTTTTGTTTGCTTGTGTGTTTGTTTTCCCACTAACATAACCATAAGCAAATAACAAAACAAGGTTCCTTGGATAAATGGCCAATTCTGGGTCTGCACCAGACATGTAAAATGAGCCTGGAACATTTTAATAACAAATAGCAAGGAAGCCAGGAAACTACAAAAGCCCATTAAGAGTCCTCATGAGCCAGCTTGGAGCCAAAGTCCCAACAGAGTCAGAAACCAACTGGCCAAGTGTCAGGCAATTCAAGCATTAATAAGGTCAATAATTGATTAAAACACATCAAACATGTTAAACATCTACGTATTCACAGTAACACAAAAGACACAAAATTTATTATTAACCATTGCAGGAAGCTTGTGAATCAACACATTATTTTTAAAAAGTAAGAATAGAGAGAACAAAGCTTTTATCTTGGTTTTGGGGGTTTTTTGTTGTTTTTTGGTTTTTTCTTTGTCAATGGGTAACCAAATAATATATCAAGGAAGATTTTTCTTTTTCAGTATTCTAGCTGGCAAGTGAGAAAGAACTGAGAGATTATTAGAAAATTACCATTTTACAACTCCAAATGAATCATTCGACCTAGACATTGATTATTTACAGCTGCTAGCATCAATAAAAGAGACAAATAAGAGAAAACCAAACATCACATACTTCGTGCTGGAAGAATGTATACCACCTAAGAATTACTCATGATTAACAAAACATGAACCTGATTTTGATCAAACCTCTAGATCCAACTACTAAGTTGCAGAATATACAGAAAATGGAGGAATATATCAAGTGACACAAACGGCTGAAGCTAACAACAATAAGACTATGGAGAAATCTAAAGGGAAAAAAATCCCACCTGGTTTCTCCAACAAATATATTGAAGATAAAGAGAAAAATGAGAAAGGAATCTATAGGGTAAAAGAAACTTTAGAGAAATATCAATCAATTGCAATGCGTAGACTTTATTTAAAGACACATGCAAAGCAAAAAAAAAAGTGTAAACTGTTTTAAACACTTGTGAAGCAATTAGAAATGTGAACACTAATTGAATATTTGATTATTTAGGAAACTATTGTTAATTTGGTGAGATAATGGTATATATATATATATATATATTTAAAAAGATGTTTGTCATGTAGAAATAGGTTCTAAAATATATGTATGGATGAAATGATATGAGGCTAATTTATATAATTGGAGGTCAGAAAATGAGACCAAATTGGCCACAAGTTAATCGTTATTGAAATGGATGATAAGGTTTATTATACGTTTTTTGCATGAAATTTATGTAATAAAATGTTCAAAAATATGAGCAGATCTTGACTACTCTTTCTTGTAACACAATTTTTGCAGATATGATTGCCAAAGTATCTCATGACATGAATCATAATCTATTGACACTCTTTATTTGGATCACAATGTCTACGCATAAGACCTATTGATTGTGTCACCTTGAAAAAGACTTGAATCCATTAGGAATTTTTGTTCCAGTTTATTACATTTTCCCTGCAAAGCTGTTTTCCAAACTCTGATTGTTACATAGTCTACCCTTTTTCTGTTATAATGGGATGACTTTTGCTACATTTCAAGAGTATTGTGTATAATCCCATTCTCTAGTATGTTCCTGTGCTAATCTTGGGTTCTGCTTCTTTGTCATTTGACTCCCTGATTTAGTTCCTCTTTTCCTTTTGAATTCTTTTTCTCTGTCTCTCGGTCTCTCTCTCTCTAATTGGATAATTTCTCAAATGTCTGATCCTTAATTAACCATTTCTATTTAAAAGCCTTAAGACAGCTGATTGGAAACTCTCCATGTAGGGTAAATTGGGTTTCACAAGCAGTGATAAGTCTTTTCTCTTTGACAAATGGGTTACTACAACAGTAGATCTTCCAGGCTCCTGCTGTATGTGCTTGGCTGCCAGGTTTCTAGAAGCTAACATCTGAAGAGCTACCCCTGAGGCTAGGGGGTATGGGTATCTAACTATTTTACAAGCTTTATGCCACCATGTTTTCAGTTCCATCCCTCCTTCAGAGGGTACCTGAATTCCTTCAATTGCTTTTCAGGGTTCACATATAGGAATGGCTTGTTTCTTTTGGGCTTTCTTTCTGTGTGTACGGTTATTAGCTTTCTAATGTGTTCACTTCCTAAACCAATTATAAGTAGAAATTTTTTAGCTTCTAAACCACTTGTGAGGACAGAGCCATGAGCGCAATTTCCAGGCTCTGGCCCTCATGTGGAAAGGTGCTGGCTCAGGTAGTAAATGGCCATCAACTGTGATTGGATGGCCATCAGCTGTGGCTAGTTGGCTGTCAGCTGTAACCAGTGAGCCATTGGCCACTAATATAACTGCCGTGGCTACGCTAGCAGAAAACGGGGGCTAGCAAGAATATGGTGGCTGGCAAGCGCAGATTGCAGTTAGCACGGTGGAGTGCAGTTAGCACGGGGTTGGTTGGTTGGCAGAGAAGCAGATGGCAGGTTGCGGATCCTGTGGCTCCAGCTTCCTGTGTCTCTAACCCAGCCGTCAGCGAGAATATAGCAGTCTGACTCCCTTACCTATAGCTCTATGGGTGTTCCTTTTTGGCCTCACCATGTCCTGCATTCTTATGTGGGGAGGGGGACCAGAGACTCCGCATGACACCACTGTTCATGTCTCTGCTTAATTTATTTTAACCTTGAGGGCTCAGGCCTTTTCTTTCTTTTTTTTTTTTTTTTTTTTTAATTTTTATTTTTTATTTTTTTTTATTGTTGTTGAAGTTAGATTCTGAGCTGTTAGATATAATTGGTAAAATAAGGTAAAATCATGACTCTCAACATGCTGAAGATTTTATTTAACTTATTAATGAGGAAAATAGTGAGCCCTTACAACCATTTCAAAGAAGAATCCAAAAAAAATTGATATATTTATAATTAAGAATGTAGAAATTAATGTGCAAATACAGGCAAAACCACTTTCTTACAGTAGGGGAGGGAAATCAATTGAACCTCTACCAGACAGGACAGAACGGACATGTCTACAGACAAGAATTATTTTGCATTGCTATTAGTTATCTCCATTTGACAGAGTTATAAAATAACTCCCACAGAATCAGACTCAGATATTACAGAAAAAGGTGCTAAAAAGTGCATAGTTTTCCACTAAAACACAACTTTTTCACTTTAGGGCCAAAATAGGGATGAAGGCTTGGTTCAATCATTCAAGTATAAGTATGTTTATCCCCCCACTTCACTTTTTATTTTTTCAGGTGGACTCTATTAGATGAAGTGAAACCTGCATCTTGTCCTCTTCAATCCAAAATAATTTATTTCAATTTCTTGGAAGAGCCTATTGATGTTCTAACAAAGATTACCTGACTTCCATTTTTCTGTCATGTGTTTTTATATTTCCTTTTTTTCCCTAGTATTTTAATGAGTTAGAGGTGCCATAACAAAAGTATTAAATTAGAACCACTCAATACCAGGTACTCTTAGAAAAAGTTCATCTATGTTATTTTACCAACGTTTAAACAATAATTGAAAAGCTTCTCACTTATAACAGAAGGTGTTAATTCATCCAAGATCTGTCACAGCCAGAGAATAGTTCCTTTTTCAGCACCTTCTGCAAGGTGTGGGATCTTTCTCTCTGAGCACAAGATTAAAATACTAGACGAAGCGCATCAGTGCATTTTTTATTCTGAAGTGGCTGGTGAAAGTCACTGCCCTTGCCTAGTCAGAATCACTATTTAAATTCTTAGAAGTCCCCTTGAATATAGTCCTCTTATCCTCTCTCACCTATTTCTTTTACAGCCCAGACTGCCATCAGTGCTGCTGTTCTTTTCAGGCATTATTCATCTGTAATTGCTCCAAAGTTATTTTTCAGCGTGTAAACACTTTCCTGCCTCAACCATCATCAGCTGAAGGAATACATTTCTATTGCTTGTGCTATTTTGATTTCTGATTGCCAGTAGCCAAATTCAGGACAAAGCAAGACTTCCAGAATATGTGGATATAGACTCTTTTGTAATGCTAATGCCTTTTTACAGCCTTCTCCTTGAGTCTTCCACTGAAGCTGCAGCAGGGGATTTGCAGCCCTTCAAGGTTGTAGGTGGGGGAGAAATAAAGCAAACAAGACTTTTGTGCTGAGCCCTGTCTCAAAGTCTCTTCCATTTCTCCAAATCCTGATCTATGATAATTTTCTGTCTTATGGAGCACTACCCCTCCTGTAGCTGTAGCACCTAGAGGTAAAAGCTGCTATCTTGCATCAAAAGAGTTTAAACGTGTATTATTGGCCTTTCCATAATTTCTATAATATCGGTGCTTAAGGTAAGCAATTTGGTTAGAATTGGACAGGAAGAATACTAAAACTGTGTTTGTATGACACTTTTACCTAAGTTTGAGAAATCATAGTTCTCCATAACAAAGAATGGGAGGGAACCAGCCAGTAGACATTATTGGGGCTAGGTTATGTGCTCCTGTCCTTCTCCCATCTCAGCTACCTCTAAGCTCTACAACTGACTCTACTATGCCCCTTGAGGAACAGCTCAAAGGAGAGGAATGGAGCCAGGGTTTTACAGAGTTCAGTAGAGGAGGAGTCATCAAGTCTATAGGAGTATGAGGGATGATCTAGATGGATCTTATCTTGTAGCAATTCAAGAGCAGGGTTGTGATGTGCACTTAGCTATGTCTCATTTCTAGGAACACAAAAGAATGGGGTAGGGGAATTTTCAACCTTCACTATGTCCCAGGTTCTAAGAACACAGCTCATATAAATTTCAACATCATTACCATTCACATGTGGTTTATATTCATGTTCTCTATCTAGAGGTAGCTCATAACATATCCTCCAATTTTCAATCAAAGGACAAATGTGATTTAACTTCCCATTATGGTGAGTCCTACTGTCAATGATAAGCAAATCTGGGCACTGGTGAAAGGCAATAAAGCCAGATTTTATTTAGTAATAGCTATTGCAATAGGGAGGAGAATCCAGTATAAACTGAGCTCAACTTCACTAGATTAAAAAGCAGGAGACTTTTAAAATTCTGGGACTTGTGGAAAGAAAGGCACTGAAGGGCCATGAGCAGGGGTGGTTTGGTTCTCACAGCCTTTCAGTGCCATGTGGGTATGTAATTGGCACTTATCTGGAGGAAAATAAGCGTCTCCTATCTTTGTGACAGGAGATAGTGGTGCAAGTTGGAGTAAGGTGCCCACCAAAGTTAGGCCCTTAGCCTCCCACAGGCACCCGGAGGGAGAGCTATTTCCTTGAATGTTTGCATTTCAAAGAGATGGCTCCCAGGTCCTTGAGAAGACAGTTTTGGGTGATAGAAGATTTACATCTCAAAGAGAAAGGATTTATAATTGCAAACTTCTTCAAGTATCTGCTCTGAGAGGGAGTTCAAGGGCTTATCAGCCTATCACTAGTTTTTGACAGTAAGACCTCTAGATAGTATTGAATTTTCTTAGACAGGCATTTTAATGGGATCTGGGGTCATTCTAGGGACATAACCTTGAATTGCTACAAGCCATGCTAAAGTTTATTCACATCTCGTGAAGGGGATTGGACGAACTGGTTATATGCCAAGAATGTTTTTCAGGTCTTATAAGAAACACTCCTTTTAGAATAACTCACATTTGACCTCATTGTGGTAATGGTGGATATTTGCATTGAAAGAATATTTTTATAGCAAATTGCACCCCTGTATGCTTCTCAAAGACTCAGGGAAATCCACGAATTTCCAGAAATTAACCTTGTTCAATCAATCAAGCCAGATAAGCATGGTGCCAGGTGGTACCCTGCAATTACTGATTACTTAGAGTTCAACAAAATTATTAAAACAAACAACAAACAAACAAGCAAATAAAACTAGTATGACCTAGTTCTTCAAATTCCAAAATTCTTCAACTTCGTGTGTGTGTGTGTGTGTGTGTGAGAGAGAGAGAGAGAGAGAGAGAGAGAGAGAGAGAGAGACAGAAATTGTGCATTTTCCTTTCAAGCGATGTAGTATATTTCCCACCCTTAGTATTTTGTAATTGCTTAGTATTCTGTAACCTTGACTTAGAATTTTGCCTATGTTGCTATTCATTAACTAGGATACTGGCCCTAGGCTATACTTGCAGCTGTCAACTCCTCCCAAAGAGCTATTAATTCCCTAAAAACATTTCTGGTACTTATATGCTGTCTCTTAATGTATAGCATCTCATGAAAAGCAAAACAACAAACGCTGTTGTTTGATTGACCTCTCCTATGTCAGCATGAGGGATTCATTTCTCTCTCATCAGCTAATATAAAGAAAGTCATAAGAGTGATGCCCAAATTTTGGTGAGGAAGTGATTCATAGCTGGGGAAATCAACACTGATTCTGACTTTGAGTATTATAGACACTGAAAGTAAGCTTCAGAAGACTAATAACAGATTGCTGAGCCCTACATCCACATCAGTTTATGTAACAGTTGTTAACTGGTCAAATCATCTTCAGGGGTATAAAACATTTGATGTAGATTTTTTCTCTTAGAAATCAATAACTTATTTATGAGCATATAATTATTTATTTGATATTGTTATAGAAAAAAAAATTTGGTAATTTCTGAGATTTTGTACAAGAGGCAGATTCTTAGACCCCCTCCTCCAAAGAGTTCACAAAGACAGTTTGTTCAGATAGAACCTGAATTTCTACATTTCATCAAGTGATTCTGATGCAGATATATTTTTTTAATTAAATTTATTGGGGTGACAATTGTTAATAAAATTACATAGATTTCAGGTGTACAATTCTGTATTACATCATCTATAAATCCCATTGTGTGTTCATCACCAAGAGTCAGTTCTCCTTCCATCACCATATATTTGATCCCCCTTACCTTCATCTCCCACCCCCCACCCCCCACCCCCCTTACCCTCTGGTAACCACTAAACTATTGTCTGTGTCTATGATGATGCAGATATTTTTAAAGAACACACACACTGGAAAAAAACCTTTCAGACACTTACCACATTTAACAAGAGAAGTTTTGCTCAAGTGTGTGTGTGTGTGTGTGTGTGTGTGTGTGTGTGTTATGTGCCATTGAGTCGGCTCTGATTCCAGACGACCCTACGAATGAGTGATGTCCACCATGTCCCGTCCTCACAGCCCTGCTCAGCTCCTACAGACTTGTGCCTATGGATTCTTTTACGGAGTCAATCCATCTCATATTTTCTTCCTCTTTTCCTGCTGCCTTCTATTTTCCCCAGCATAATTGTCTTTCCCAAAGAACCCTGCCTTCTCATGATGTGCCCAAAGTAGGACAGCTTCAGATTTGTCATTTTTGCCTCCAGCGATGTTTTAGGCTTAATTGTTCTAGGACCCACTTGTGTTCCTTTTTCTGGCAGTTCAGAGTATTCATAGAGCGCTCCTCCAACACCACATTTCAAATGAATCATTTTGTTTCCCTATCAGCCTTTGCATACAAACATGTATAACTAATGGAAGGATATAATTCCGCTGGCAGTTGAGAAAGGCAGAAGGCAATGTTAACAGCATTCGGGTTTCTGGGTTCCCCAAGATAGAAATTGAGAGGAAAGCCTAGAAAAATATCCAGACATTTTATTAAGCTCAAACTCGATCACATGGGAGGCAGCGCTAAGGAAAGGAAAGTTCTCTGAACTGACTCAGGGGCTGGCTCTGCTTCGCTGCTTTTATACGCTGGGGACAAAGTGGGCTTTATGAAAGGTGGGCTTTTGGGGAAAGGCGAGCTTCCTGTACCGGCCACATTACCTGGTAGCTATGTTTGCGCCTGTGCTGTGGAGGCAAGATGGCGGACTACTCATTGTGCTCACCTCAAGAAGGTCGAATAGCGGTCAAACCTCAGACAGCTGCGCGTGCTTAACAGTGGTTTTGACATCTGTAAAGAAGTAAGCGGTTGGAAGAGATAATAGTCAGCTACTTAAGCACTTTTGTGTAGGGAGTGATGAGGTGGAGACATTTTTGCGGTCAGCGTATCTGGCTTTCCTTCTGGCCATCCTGTATTCCTTTGGCCCAAGTCCCTATGCTGTCACAATAACAAGAGGCCAGAGAGATAAACAGAAGAAAGAGTAAGAAAATTAGGCCAACTATTTCTAGTGCTCTTGTTTCATTTTCTTATTTAGTTTAGTTCAGCTAAAGAGGACAAAATGTACTAAGTGTAAAGTGAGGTGGTAGGAGTTCAATGGGAGACTACTGTGAGCTAATGAAGTCTGGGATAAGAACAGGGCCTTAGAAACAAAGGGGTGTCTGTGTGAAAAGGACTTTAGAGAGATCCAGATTAGAGAGCTGCAGATTTCATTATAGGGGGAAGAGAAAAAAATTAATTAATTAATTAAATTAAAAGAAATAATGGAGGCCAAAAAAACCAAAGGTATCAAAAGAAAAGTAAAAATGACACGTAGGATAGAGGAGATAAATCAGATATGTCATGATCAGTTCATGAACATTTTATGAGAAGGGTGTTTTTAATAGGGATCCTGTGGCACTTATAAAAGATTTCTAGAAATTCTTGATCCTTCTGCCTTCAAGAAACGGAGCTTAATTACTCTCCCCTTGAATGTGGAATTGATTTTAGTCACTAGCTTCTAACAAATAGAATATGTATTGTAGAAGTGAAGGAGTAAGACTTAGAAAACTAGATCATTAAAGCTATCACAGCTTCCTCCATGCTCTCTTTTGGGCTATTCACTCTGGGGAAAGATGGTTGCCATGTCACAAGGATACTCAAGCAGCTCTATGGAGGAGCCCATGTGGAAAGGAACTGAGACCTTCTTGTCAATAGCCAACAAGGAGCTGAGGCCTTCAGCTAACAGTCTGTTAGTGTGCTATCTTGGAAGCAGAATCTCTAGCTCAGTTTTTTAACTGGAGGTGATTTTTCTCCCCAGGGCACTTGGCAGTATCTGGTGACATTTTGATTGTCACAACTAGGAGGGGAGACACTATTGGTATCTAGAGGGTAGAGGCCATGGATGCTGCTAAACATCCTATAATACACAAGAAATCCCATCACAACAAAGCCCAAAACACGAATAATTCTAAGGTTGAAAATCCCTGCTGTAGTCCCAGTCCAGCTTTCCGAAGATGGCAGCCTGGTTGATATCTAGACTGCAATGTCATAAGAGACTCTGACCCAGAACCACCCAGCTAAGCTGCTCCTGGATTTTTGACTTTCAGAAAACGTGTAAGATAGCAGATATGTGCTGTTTTAAACTACTTTCTCTGGTGGTGGTTATTCAGCATTAGAGAACAAATACAGCCCCTAAAATATTTCCCTGGGCAGGAATAGATATTTTAAGGAACTGAATCAACCTGGGACTGTTGAGGGTGTTTGGAGGGCATAAAAGGCAGAAGAAGAACATGAGTAAATATTTAGGCAAAATAGGTTTAGCAGTAATGTAGAGTTTATTATTTATTATTCATGAGATTACCGAAAGTTCAACTAATGATAATTATACCCAGTGGTATGAAAGAACTGAAATATGTTTAGTAGATCTTGGTAGAAAGGCATTGGTAGCTGTCAAGATTTCCAGGGACAAATTATGTAGCAGCTAGAGTCGACAGGTATTCTGCAATCAGTAGGTAAAGAGAGAGAAATACAAGTCATACATTCACAAATTGAGCAGTAAAGTGAGGTGGTTTGAGGTGGAGAAACTAGCAGGATAAAAGAAAGGTATTTTAGAGGTGATAGTGACATCTTTGTAAACATTGGTGGAGGAGTCAAACAAGAGGGGAGACTGGGATTAGAGAAGAGGTACAGGCCGCTGCTCTGTGGGTGTGACTGCACACACATTTCATAAGTAGCGAGTGAAAACGCGGACTGTAATTCAGGAGGTCTAGCAAGGGGCCAGAGGTTCTGCATTTGAACAACAACATGCTGATAATAGATGGAAGGGCTTGATTCCATAGGGAAACACTACTTGTAAGACTTCAGGTATGGGAAAGAGTTATATTGATAAGACAGATATTTGGGGGAAGAGAAGAGGGACCCATTCTTCTATGGATTGTATAGGTTAAATAAATAAATAAATAAATAAATAAATAAATAAATAAATAAATAAATAAATAAAATTTAAAAATCTCACCATAATCCTGCCACGATTGTAGATGACGGGAACAGCGGATTAAAGTAGTAGGGAAAGGGAAAGGTTTGGAAAAGCTACAAAGAATGAATAAGATGGTGATGAACTATGTCCTAACAGCAAGGGCATCACAAAGTTTGGATTGATTGGCTTTCTTTGAACCACATCACACAATTACAAAAACAAGAGGACTGGAATCTCCTTAAAAATGTAACACACACACGCACATATTTTTAGTGGTGCGGGAGTATACAGTGCCAGAAATTAGGTTCTACTGTAGAAATTTATTTTTTCAGAGACTGTGACAGACAAAATTTTTGTCTGGAGAACAAGATGCATAGAACAGTTGGACAAGAGAACTACATTTCTTGTGTAATTTTTAGAGCTTATAAAATGGAATTACAAACACCATCCCCCTTACCCCGTTCCCTGCCTCTCCTTCCCCACCCCCCTGCCCCGGGTTTCACAGATGTGACTTTAGGTGACAATACATCATGGTGACAGGCTGGACTTGACTCCCTTCCCTCTGAAAGGAAGGTTGGAGGAGCTGTGTTGAATGAGAGGATTTAAAATGCATTTTATTATTCCCAAGCATTTTATCTCTTGTTGCAGGCTTTTTGGCAGGTAGTTAAGACTCCATGCAAATCATGTTAAAATAAAGAGTGTTCGTATGCTCACTGACTATGTAGTGTGCAGGCTTCTGAGCATAGCTTGGTGTCGTTTTCTAATAAAATGAGCAAGAATATGGTACTGCATGAACCTGGGGAAAAAAGAATTCAGAGAGCAGTTGTTTCATATAGCATGCAGTGTGTAATGTTTGGGGAAAAAAATTCTCTCCAGACAAACAAATGTGCTTAAAGTGTAAAGGAATTGTATTATTACAATTTCTTCTTAGATTTCTTCTAATTGTGTGTAGAGCACAATAAGTAAGTAAAGGGATATCATTTAGTGTGTATCAGAGATTTCTATCATTAATTCTTTTCTTATATATTGATTGATTGTTTTGTATGACTTCTTCTGTGAAGTCATGCAACACAATGAGGTAAATAAAATACGGTTCTTTTCCCAAAGAGTTCACAATCTGTTAGAAGGCAGCAAGGAAAATTTTACCCAGAGGTGTAATGAATGTTATGTTACAAAAAAACACCATGGGAAATAATTCCTCTACATTGGAAGAAACTTTCTTGGGTGACCAAATCTTCAGGTAACAGAAAAATCACAGAAAAAAAAATGATTTATGAAAAAAAGCATGATTATGTTTCTACCACCAAAAATGTTATTGGGACAATTTCTGAAGGATCTAACAAGTATAAACAATTATATATTGATTGAAAACAAGCTATCCTCTAAATGGGTATTACAGAATTTGTTTCACTGAGAAAGGCTATTTCTTGCAACTATTATATAAAATGTATTAAATAAAATATAATTATTTAGATTTAAAATGATATACTGCCTATTTTTTTTACCAGAATAAATTCCAAAGGGATCATGGATTTAAGAGTTTAAAATTTACATAGTGAAAGGACATGAAGAACAAACTAGCAGTTACAAAATAGTCATGGGGATGTATAGTACAGCACAGGGAATATAGTCAACAATATTGTAATAGTTATGTATAGTGCCAGGTGATTGCTAGACTTATTGGGGGATCACTTTGTAAGTTATATAAGTATCTAACCACTATGCTGTACTCTTGAAACTAATATAATATTGACTGTAAACTGTAATTGGAAAATAAAAAAAAATAATTAAATTTGGTGAATTCCTAAAAAAATAAACAGAAGATAAAATTGGATCAGTTTTATATTTTCTTACTAAAGAAGACATTTCTAAGCAGAAAAAAGGCAGGAAAATAATGATAAAACTAAGTTTAGCAATCTACAGTATAAAAATAGAATTTAAAAAAGACATCCTACAGTAAGTATCTTTGCAACAGACAAGGCAAGTGCTAGTTTTCTTAACTCATAAAAATATGCTTGAAATAAAAAGTTAAAGGAGCAATAAACTAAAGGATTAAAAAAATGTATATGAAACAGGGAACCCATAAAAATACAAACAAAATGAAAAATGAATATGCATTTTTCAGGTGTGGAACATTAAAACAATTAGATAAGAATTTTTCTATATCCAGTTAGCAAAGATCATTCATAGAGTTGGAAGCATATGGAGATACTGGCACCCTCATCCACCTTTGGGGTTGGGGTGAGATGTCCTTTAAAAGAAATGTGGTAAAAACTGAAAAATTTGACCCAGCAATTTCACTTCTACAAATTTACCCTACATAATCTACTTATATGTATTCATAGCAATGATGCTCATTACAATATTGAAATAACAAAAATTTGGAAAGAATCTAAAAGGTCACCAACTGGGAACTAGTTAAATCATGTGTCCATAAAACAGAATATTATGCAAGTATTAAAAAGTGTTGTGTAAATCTGTGTGTATTGATTTTGAATTATATTAAAGATATATGGATATATACACAAACACAATGCTAAAATATCTTTATATATTTATCCCACTCATATATTAAAAAAAAGAGAAATATATGCCCTTGTACAAGGTTGAACTCTATGAAATTACTGACATTTGTCTTTTTGACCCACAAAAATGGCAGTTTCATAAAGGTCAACCTCATGTCTAAAATGTATTTCTTAAGGATATTCAGGAAACTGTTAATGCTGTTTGCCTCTGGAGAGGAAGAGCATCTAATGTAAAAGGCAGGTACAATTATAACCATTTAAATAAATTCTTGTATTTTTACTTTTCAGCTGAAAAAGTCATGAAAAATTTTGAAATTTAAAGAAGTTAAAACAGATAACCACATTACTAAAAGACAAAAATAAAAATAAAAAATTGAAAACTGTGTTTTAAAAGTTTTACATTATCTCTATCACCTAAAACCAAGAACTTTTGTGATTTCTTACATTTTATTTTTCCTTCTCATGGTAATCCCCCTATACTGGTATGCCTTAAAAGTAAGTTTGAATATGGATTCATTAAAAAAAATTGGAAATAGAAACATATCATAGATTTATGTAGATAGCCACTGTAGGTTTTCATGAATAAGAAATGGAAACAAAACACAGTAAAACTTAAGATTATCTTTTACCATGTCTCTTTTTCTAAAGAAAGACTTTCCTAATTATTTTTTCTTTCTACCAACCTGCATGAGCCATTTGCCCAGGTCTTCACCTCTGCCATTACAGTTTAGCCATCACTGGACTCTGTCTAACAAGGGTCTGGAAGCCTACTGAGTAAGAAAGAGATGCTTTTTCTTTAGCACTCATAAGAGGAGGAGGAAGATAACACACATTAATACAACTTTCCCCTCTCTTTTTCTTTGCCATGCTATGCATCAAATATCTATTAGGTTGATGCACAAGTAATTACAGTTTAAAAGATTAAAAATAATTGCAAAAACCGCAATTACTTTTGCACCAACATAATATTTTATATCAATTCCAATAAATGACAAGACATCCAAATGATCTCTTTAAAGGTTAAGTCATGTTATGATACAGGACCTCATAAGATCTACTTTCCCCTTACTTTCCAACCTTTAGCACTCTTTCTTTGGTTCCTTTTACCTTACTACACTGGCCCCCAAACTCTTCTTCCAACATTCCAGGCATACTTCTCCAGACACATAGATGTCTCACTTCCTACTTCCTCACCTCTTTCAGGTCTTGGTTCAGATGCAATCTTCTCAATAAGGCTTACCCTGACCAACCCTAGTAAAACTTTCAGTGAATTAATTCTCTGTTCTCTCTCTTTCTCTGGCACTTTGATATTTATGTAGCACTTACCACATTTAAACAATATAAAATTTACTTATTTTTATGTATGTTATCATCATTCTGTCCCTTCTATAAGGTCAGCTGTACCAGGTGAGATTTTTTTGAATACGTGTTGATCTTAAGAACTTGTATCAAAGCCTGAGATATTGGCGGTGGTCAATAAGTGGTTGTTGAATGGAAGAGGGAGAGAGAGAAAAAATATGGAGGGTGGGAGGGAGGGAAGGAAAGAAAAAAGGGAGGGAGGGAAAGAAGAAAGGAGAAAGAAAAATAATTTAATGAGAGTTATTTTGCTTCCTTCATCTGGACCTACCAATATTCCATCTATGTTTAAGATTCTTGAAATATAATAGGCAACATCTTTAGATCTGCTCAAAGCTAAACCAGACCACATCAGATCATTCATTTCTGTTCTTCCTTTGAATCACCAAAAATAACTAATGACTAATCGTTGATCCACTCAAACCAGCCAAACAGTTTTGAAAAGGGTTGTTTTTCTTTTTTCCTAAATAGTTAAGTGTCTTATTTTGAGTAGGTGATTTTCTCTTTTCTTCTCTTCATCACTTATTTATTTGGCTTTTTTAGATGTCAATATTATTTTCAAGTAATTATGAATCAGGTTACATTTTCATCTGAAAGATTTTAGAGGAATGCATTTGTTGGTAGCCCATGGTGGTGCCTTTGTGCAAATTAGATCGAGATCTATGCTGGAGACAAAGCTGCAAGTTGTGTAACTCGACAGGCTGAACATGGACTAGATGTCAGGCTATGTTCACCCTGTGCAGGGATTCACTTGTGCAGGACAAACAACCTACACAATAGTGCATGGCAGCCCTGGTAATGGATTGTAAATATGAGGATTAAGTGAAAATGAAATAAATAAAATGAAAACATTTAAATTCATAAAAGTGTAAGTAAACCTTTTATTTTTAACATAATAAAATTATAAAATCTGAGGATTTATACTTCCAGACAAGATAGCATAACAGAGGCCACATTTACCTTTCTGCCTGAAACAACCAAAAGATGGAAAAACTATGGGGGGAAAAATGGTTGACATAACAATGAGGTGAGGCAAGAAAAATCCACAATCCTAAGAGACGTTGGAAAACTAATGAAGAAAACCCTATGACCACCCCAGCTTATGCCCTCAGAGGATGTCTGGGCCTTGGCTCAGGGAAGAAATGAGATGGAGCCTAGTGGACACCCTGAGTTGAGGAAACAGAGTTGAAAGTCTGAGGAGAGAAACATTGCTATATTTTGCAGAACAAAGGAGAACACTGCAGAGAAAGAACAACAGAGATCTTGAGTATTCAACAGAATACTGATCAGCACATATGTGTGTGTAAACTATCCAAGGCCAGGGAAAAAGACATTCAAAAAAATTGAAGGGGCTAGTGCCTGGCATTCACAGAGGACCAGGAATAGTGGTGCTCCCATGGAAAACTTCCTGAATCACAGGAATTGGGTAGAGGATATTGGGTAGACATTGGGTGGCCAGTTCAGATAGAGTGAACATTGGCTACAGTTGGACATTGGGTAGAGTGAACTACCCAATGGGTCTTGCTTTATTAGTGGATATAATTAGCCCTAGACGGAATACTGGCCCTACCTAACAAATCTGAAAAGTAAGATCTGAAGAATGAAACAGTTTTCAAGTTAGTTAATGCATTCCAGAATAAAGCTCATGAATATTCATATAAATTCAAAAAATCCTGACCCAAAAAGATTTTTAAAAAGCACAATATATGGCATCCAATTAAAAATTTCTGAACAGGAAAATGTAACCCATATGAAGAGACAAATCAATCAAATATACCCCAAATTGACACAGATGTTAGAATTAGCAGATGAAGACATTGACAGTTATTAAAACTGTCAGCTTCAAATTCTATATCCAATAAAAGTAATTTTCAAAAATGAAAGCCAAATTGAGATTTTTCAGACATAAAAAAAGCTGAAGGTTTCATCACCTTCAGATACACTCAATAAGAAATGTTAAAGTAAATTCTTTAGTCAGGAGGTAATCATACCAGATGGAAATACACAAAGGAATGATAAACACTGGATATGGTAATTACATGAATAAATATGTCAGTTTTAAAATTAATTAATCTCTTAAAGAGATTGTTGACTATTTAAACACAATAATAGCAATGCATTATCTGGTTTACAACATATGTAAAAGTAAAACATCTGAAAAATAGCACAAAGTTTAGTATAGAAGAAATAGAAGTGGACTATTGTAACTTTCTTACACTATATGTGTAGCAGTAAAATATCACGTGATGACACACCACTCAGTTAAAGAGATATACTGTAAACACTAAAGAAAACACTTAAAAAGAGGATAAAATGGAAGTATAAAAATGATTGATACAAAGCTGTAAAGAAAGAAAAAGGAACAAAAAATAGATTAAACAAATATAAAACAAATAGTATTATGATAGGTTTAAACTTAACCTTATTAAATGTAAATGTTCTACATTAATATCCTAAATTTAAAAATGTCAAATTCGATAAGAAATCAAAAACCAACTATATACTGTAGACAAGAAACACAATTTAAATATAAAGACACAAAAAGGTTAAAAGAAAATAGGTAGGAAAAAGATATAGCATACTAATCAAAAGAAAGCAGGAGTGACTATATTAATATATAACAAAATAAATTGCAGATAAAGCAGATTACCAAGGATGAAAAGATAATTTCAGAATGATAAAGGGTCAACTCATTAAAAGAACACACAATCATAAGTATGTATGATTAAGCTTCACAATACATGAAAAAAATGGATAAAACTGCAGGGCAAAATACACATTCACAGCTATAGTCAGATTTTGGTACTGTATCAATAATTGATAGAGAATCAGTAAAGATATAGAAGATTTGAATTACACTATCATTTGACTTCACCTAACTATTTGTAAAACACTCCACTGAACAATGGCAAGTTCACATACTTTTCAAGGGCACACAGAGCATTTATCCAGTAGAACACATTGAGGGTTAGAAAGCAAGCTTTAATATATTTAAAATAATTTAAGTCACACAAATTATGTGCTCTGGCCACAATAGAATGAAATTATTAATCATATACAGGATGAGCTATGGAAAATCCCCAAATATTTGGAAACTAAATAACAAACTCATGTACTACATAGGACAAACAAGAAATCAAAAAAGACATTAGAAAATATTATGTACTTTGTGAAAATAAAAATGGAACATAAAATGTGTGAGATGTCAGTAAAGCAGTGGTGAGATATTTAAAGAACTAAATGTTTAGTATGTTAAAAAAGAAGAACCATCTCAAGTGGATGACTTTAGCTTGCATCCTTAAAAAAAAAAACTAGAAAAGGGAAAACAAATCAAATGCAAATTAAATAGAAGAAAGGGCATAACAAAGATCAGAGTGGGAATCAGTAAGAGAAGACAGAAAAACAGAGAAGATCAAGGCAAACAAAAGCTGTTTTTTAGATCAATAAAATTGATCTGACTGATTAGAAAAAGAGAAAATAAAGCAAAATTTTATTTTATTTTTATATTAGAAAAAAAGGATATGAAAATACTACAACTGCTATAGATATTTAAAGTCTATAGGAAATATTATAAACAACTTCATGCTAATGAATTTGACAACTTAGATGAAATGGACAAATACTTTGAAAAACACAAATTACCTATTTCATTCATGAAAAAATAGCTAACATAAATATTCCAATATTTATAAAATAAATTGACTATGTAGTTAAGTACCTTACACAGAGAAAACTCCAGGCTCAGATGGTGCACTGTTGAATTCTACCAAACATTTAGTTTTAAAAAGTACTGATTCTTTAGTGGTTACCAGAGGGTAAGGGAGGAGGGAGGCAGTAGATGAGGGTAAATAGGGTCTAATATATGGCGATATAAGGAAAATTGACTCTGTGTGGTGAACACATAACATGATATACAGATGATGTATTATAGAATTGAACGCTTGAAACCTATGTAACTTTACTAGCAGTTGTCACCCCAATAAACTTAAAAAGTACTGATTCTACATAAACTCTTCCACAATATTTAAAAAAGGGGATATTTTCTGGCTCTTCCTATGGGAACAGCATTACTTTGATACAAAATTAGGCTAGAACTTTACAAGAAAAGGAAAGTATGAACCAATATCCCCCACAAACATAAACGTGAAAAATCCTTTACAATTTTTAGCAAATTTAATTCAGTATATTGTATATAAAAATGATATTGCATTATTACCAAATTTTGTTTACCTCAGGAATGCAAAATTGGTTTAACATTTGACAATTGATCATTGTAATTCACCATATTAACTAATGAAAAAAAAATACAATCATCTCAAAGGATGAGGAAGTCATTTGACAAAATCCAACATCCATTCCTGATTAAAGAAACAAAACAAAACAAAACAAAAATCACGTCTCAACAATGCAGGAATGGAAGGGAACTTGCTCAGTAAATGGCATCTATGAAAAACCTGCAACTCACATGTTTGATGGTAAGAGACTAGACGATATTTCCCTAAATCAGGAATAATAGAGGAATGTGCTATCTTACTACTTCTGTTTTGAATTGTACCAAAGGTTCTAGACAGTGCAATCAGAAAAAAAAAAAAAAAAAAAAAAATAGCCATTCAGATTGGAAAAGAAAAAGTAAAATGATTTTATTTGCAGGCAAAAATCATTGCCTACATAGAAAACCTGATGCAGTATATCAAAAAAAAAAAAAAAAAAAAAAAAGAAAGAAAAAAGCTACTAGAAGTAATAAGTGAGTTTAGCAAAGTTGCAGAATACAATGTAATATACAAAATTTACTTGTATTTCTATATACTAGCAATAAACAATTGGAAATTGAAACTGAAAAGTAATACTGTTAAAATAGCATCAAAATATACAGTATTAGAGATTTGATAGAATATATATAAAACCTACAAACTAAGAACTACACACTATTGTGAGAAAAAAATGAGGATAATCTAAGTAATTAAAGAGATATAACATTTTCACAAGTTGGAAGACTCCATATTGTTAAGATTTCATTACTTTCAAATTTGATCTAAAGTCTATGAAATTCCAATATAATTTTGGCAGATTTTTTGTTTTTGCTGTTAAAGTAGCAAACTGATTCTACAAATTATAGGGAAATGCAAAGGACCTTAAACAGCCAAAATAAATTTGAAAAACAAAAACAAAGTTGGAAGACTAGCACTACTTGATTTCAAGCCTTATTTCAAAGGTACAGTAATCAAAAAATGTATAATTAGCATAAAGATAGACACATAGATAAATAGAATACAAAAGAGAGCCCACATAAAGAAACAACTGGGTTTTTTTGTTGTTTTTATTTTTGTTTTTGTTTTTGTTTTCCTGACAAAGATACAAAGTCAATTGAGTGAGAAAGGATAATTTCAACAAATGGTACTGAAACAACTGGATATCTACATATAAAAATAAATGAATAAACAGAAAGACGCTGTTGAAATGATGAAAAGTGAGCCAGAATCTATATTTTGGGTATAGATTGTATCCAGAATAAAGTTAAATAATAATAAAACAGTCATCCCAATTTAAAAAGTAGGCAAAATATTTTAACAGACATTTCACCAAAGAAGATATATGCTAGTAAGTAAGGACCTGAAAAGATGCTCAGTGTCACTAATTGTCAAATATATGCACATTAGAAACACAATCAGAGTAATCATATCCTGTTAGATTGGCTAAAAATAAAAATAAAAATAAATGGCCATACCAAGTGTTGGCACAGACATGGAAAATCTAGACCTCTTGTATATCTTTAGTGGAAGTGTAAAATGCCATGATAACGTTGGAAAACATTTTAACAATTTAATAAAATGTTCGATATACACCTCACAATCTCATAGGTATTTACTCAAGAGAAATGAAAGTATTCCATACAAAGACTGATCATGAACAGTCACAGCAGCTTTATTTGTAATAAGGAAAATCTGGAAACTAAACCAAATGTCTACTTAACAGATGACTCTACTGATACACATTACAATGTGAGTGATCTCAAAAAAAATTACACTGAGTGGAAGAAACCAGAGAAAAAACTATATACTGAATGATTTCATTTAGACGAAACACTAGGAAATGTAAACTAACCCATAAAAACAGAAAGCAGATCAGTGGTTATCTAAAGAAGGGAAACTAGTAGGAAAGGATGGGGGGGAGGGATTATAAAGGAACACTTCCAAACTTTTGAGAGCGTTGCATATGTTCATTGTCTTGATTGTGGTCAAAGCTTTCATGAGTGTGTATATATATATATCAGATCTTACTAATTTTTTCATTTTAAAGTTATGCAGTGTATTCTATGTCAATTAAACCTAGATAAAACTGTTAAAATATCATTTTTATTGAAAGATTATCCCCATGGGAATGTGTTATATTAGAATACATACACTATATGGAGAGAGAGAAAGCTGTTTTGAGTTAGTTTATTTCATTTATCTGCCTCCCAGTATTGTGTCACTACTTAGGGGAAGGTTTTAAAATTATCACATGACTTTGCATTTATTAGGTATTTTGATATAGATAGATGATAGACAGATGGATGGATGGACGGATAGATAGATAGATAGATAGATAGATAGATAGATAGATAGATAGATACAAGCAGGTGATAGATAGATACAGATATAGATCTATAGATCTATATATATAGATAATAGAGATAAAGAGATATAAATTATATATGGATCTATATATCTGTGTGTATTCTCATTTAATCTGCATGATTCACACTTTCTTTTTTTTTTTTTTTTTTTTGCAAACAAGGAAGCAGAGATCACAAAGAATATATAAATTACTCAACATTTCAATGCTAAAAAACAGAATAGAAAAGGAATAGCATTTTAGGCCAGGTCTTGACGTAGCATTAGAACATACCATGTCAGTAAGGAAAATGAGCTCCACAGGGATTCCAGCTTCTCAGTTGGCTGGACCTCATTGGACTGTGAGCATCCTGAGAACACAGACCATGTCTGATTTCTGTGGGGAACCTCAGGCCATGACAGTGTTCACCGGATGAGCAGTAACAGTAGCTCAATTAAGAGTTGTTGCAGTTGATACAATTGCCATTCCTGTTTACCT
This sequence comes from Rhinolophus sinicus, assembly GCF_036562045.2. NCBI lineage: Eukaryota > Metazoa > Chordata > Mammalia > Chiroptera > Rhinolophidae > Rhinolophus > Rhinolophus sinicus. The sequence continues at coordinate 57,781,505 of NC_133757.1, forward strand.
TTATTTGTGCTCAGACCAATAGGAGTTATAGGAAGGAGGCTCTCCACAGCTTACACACCTGATCCTGTGTGTGTGTGTGTGTGTGTGTGTGTGTGTGTGTGTGTGTTTGGGGGTGGGGGGAGGTATTGAGCAGGAGTTCAATAATGATTTTAAGTCTCTGTCCACAGCCACTGCGTTAAGTAGTGTGTTTACTGTGCACGTCTGTTAGAGTCACAGTGGCCTATTGAGGTGGTATAGAAAAGAATAAATTGCTACCCCAAACAGCACACACACACACCCCGAATGTCTGCAATAAGAAACAAGAACAGATGATCCAAATACAAGTATTAAACTAAGACCCCAGGGGTCATTAGAGCTTCATGCTGTGAACTAACAAACATAGATACACAGACGCCTCCCTCAGCAGGTTTTCCACCTGCTGTAGGGGGTGTTTTCAGGGAGGATTTGGGAGAAAGCACTCCCTTCTCTCCATGCCCTTATTTAAAATAATCCCTTAAAAACCCGTGAAGAGAGCACAAAGCCAAAGGCGGCTCACGTGGCTGGCAATGTTGATGTAATGTTTGCTGCTCCTCCAAAGTCCCATTTCTAAAATAATAGACTTGCATTGTGTGCTGTCATGTCTCTTCTCTTTCATTTATCATTTTTTTGAAGTGACTTTGATGTGCGAATGCAAAGGACAACCTTGGGTGAGGGGGTGGCAATGAGTGCCCTGAGGTTCTAGCAGACTTTTTTTTTAAATCATAAATACACATGAGCCACTTCACAGATTGTGTCCGTAATTAATAGCAGTCCTAGAGTATCATAACCTCTCAACTGGTTTAGACACATAACCAGTCCTTGAAATTATCAAGGCATTTGTCTCAAAACCACTCAAGGATACAGCTTCAACTCTCAGTGCCAGGGACAGAGAGTCAGTCACAGCTCAAATAGCCACATAGTGTCTCAGAAAAGCCAGATTGAAGCGACAGGGCAAGGAAACTGACATGTACAAAGTGCCGGCATCCTGGCTACTACCTTAGCATTTTTATATGCAATCCTCTGTTTAAACAGCACCTCATCACTAGAAAGGAGCATATCATTTAGATATTCATGATGTGACCAAAGAGGCTTAGACAGAAGAGAGGTGTATCTCCTTCTCGCATAGGGACCTCGCAAGGACCTGAGGTAAGAATGCAGGGCATGTCTGAAGTGTGGGGTCACAGGCTCCTCTTAAATTTATGTTTTGCCCTCTTTAGCACATGGCTCCATCCTCAAGGTTACAAGAGAGCTACTCGAGCTCCAGCTATCATAGCTTCATCCCAAGTAGGAAGAATGAAAAGGGAAGATGGGGTGAAATAGCTTTCCTCTAAGCCCCATTTTGTGATTTCTCTCTGTAATCTCTTAGCTGCAGTCATTGCCATTCCAAATTTAAAAAAAAAAAATCATGTTCTCTTACCAAACAAGAGGGAATAAAGATATTGGATAAGTAACCAGTATTCTCTGGTCAGACAGGAATAATTATCCTAATTAAAAACTGAATTTCAAAGAGATAAATGAACCAAACAAATGTCATCACGCAGCCAGTGAATGGTGACAGTTTTCCCTGAGGAACCTCGGTACGTGGACCACTGATGTCAGAGCTTGAGCCTAAGGAGGGACTGAGGTTTGTTTGAGGGCATCTGTCCTTGAGGTTGCCAGGGGTTGAATTGCATAAGTCAATTAGAATTGAAATTTTGGTAGGCGAAGAACAGAGAATCCACTCTGTGCAGAGAATGTGGATCTGAAAAACGGCTGCATGGGTAGCGGATATGAAAGGAGAACTATAAAGTGTCTGGGTATCTTTTCCTGAAAATAGCCCCAGGAGCAAACTTCTGAGCCTCGTGTTACAAAGGGAACTAGCGAAAGGGGAATTCTATGCGTGCTGAGCTGGCTGGCCTCAGTCAACATGGAGTGGGAATGGGTATTTACTGACTTTTGAAAACCTAGTTTGCCCTGAGCTCAGTAAGACCTTCAAGAACGTCAGCCACATGTCAAGGGGTCACAGCTCACAGGGACATGTGTTCTTGTTAAGGGAGGACGTTACCACTGTCACCGTGGAACATGAGGAATGTGGGTTGTGTGAGAAGATACTCGAGGCTGTACTTACTCCACGGGATGCTCCTGGTTGGCCATCAGGAATGGGTGTGTTGATAGCAAGTGTCCCGTACCTAAGTCCTATCTGGAATTTGAAAAATCGATGATAAGAGGTATTTCGGAGCCAGGAAACAAACAAACAAACAAACACAAACTCGCAGCCTACTGACCTGCTAGAGTTGAATGTAAGGTTTCCTTGGAAGCTTAGATCAATGCGCCAGCCAGCCTTTGCTGGCTCACAGCACACCTGCTGCCCGGCTGCTTTGCATGTGGTGAGCTGGGCAAGCCCCCGCTTACTGTCTGATATTTGCATATGCTTAAATCCACTCTTCTCTCACACCCTAACTCCATACGTCTAAAGACATTGTTTGGGGCCATAGTATGTGTCACCACACTAGGACAATTGTCCTGGTCAGTACCATCTTTGAACGAGTACGTGCTCTAAGTCATAAAGCTTTTGTTAATACTCTGCACTTCCTTGTTTCCTTCGTGTATTTTCATCCTGTCTGTCAGTCCTCTTAATACTAGTGATTAAAAAAGAAATTCTGCCAATAACTCCAGTAACCTGTGGAACATTTGAGACACACATTCCCAAAATTGCTTTTTTATCAGTGGTGGATTAGTAACAATTTGCTAATGAAGATATTCTTTTAATTATTGGGGAAAAAGCATTCCTTAATTAATAGGAAGGGGGATTGAGTTCATCCAGATTAATTATTGCCAGGAATGTGTCCCATCCCCACTAGGCACAAGCTATTTAAAGCGAGCACATTAGACAGAAAGTTAAGCAGCTTGGGGTTTAGTCCTCGGAAGGTGGACCGTGGTAATTAAGTTGGGGTTTATGGATGGATGGTCTTCAGGGGGGCCAGGAACTTGTCATGTTTAATAGAATCTCTTCCATAATGTTCTTAGCGTCTTAATAGGGTACATGATGGGCATGTAGAAGCAGTAGTCTCAGGGGTCACGATCATCCCAGGCTCTACAACACGTACCTGCTTTCACCCCACGGTCTTTAGAGATCACTCGTTATGAAGGTCAGAACTAATCCAAGGGAGCCAAAAACCTGAGTTGAAGAGACACCTGAGACTACCAAAATCAACTCACTTTTCATTTTTTATTACAGAATGCTCATGTGTTCCCATCACACCCTTCTTTCCACCAGTCCCCGCAGCTCATAATCCATGTTTTCTAGCTGCTCACCCTTTCCTCCACGTCCTTCCCTTTCTCACAAGGTCTTCCACTATGACATCTGGAATTGTACCTCCAATTTGACAAATATCCTTCCGGTCCCTTTCTCATCCATTTTTAATGGGTGTTTGCTGTGTTCCGCTCCCCCCACTCCTCCTGATACCTGACTCTCTGTCCACTATTGACACACTTTCTCAAGGAATAATGATTTTTATATTATTCCTCAGGCACCTCATGGTCTGACAGTGGGTTTGGTGTCCTGCTGCTTACACCCTGCCCTTCCAATAGCATTTACTCCTTCAGTTCTTAAAAAACAAAATATTATTCTTTGAGACACATTATATTGCAATTAATCCTACCCTGATTATTGTCATCTACAAAACTTTCATATCCCATATTTTATTAAAATATTGGCGTTACTCCAATTCTACATCATGGCTTTGACAGCCTCATCTCCAGTATTTTATTTTTTTTTGGTCCATCATATCCACCCAGTTCTGTGGCCACACCTTAGACCTAATTATCATCTCTATACTAACTCAGTTGCTCTGCTCTCAGAAAGCCTCATCTCCTCCTAACTGGCTTGTTTAAATACACCTCCCTGATCTGCTTTTATGAACCTCATAAGCATTTCTAGTCTTGATCTCTCCTTTTGTACACCAAGCCAACCACCCTAATATTTTCATTTCTTTCCTT